>NW_006159996.1:509651-526694 GCF_000334495.1 Tupaia belangeri chinensis | reverse complement strand
CCCGAGAGGAGAATGGAGGAGAAGGGATTGCGACGTGACCATCCCCCCTGGGGGGTGATTTCTCGCTTTCTGTCTCTATGTCTCTCTCTGTCTGGCGAGCGCACGCGCCCTATAGCGAAAACCTCTCCAAAATAAAATAAAATAAAATAAATGGATGAGTAAGTAAAACTTTTTAAAAGAATTATTTTATTTAACTTTATTTATTTATTTATTTTAATTTGACCAGAGAGGGACAGAAAGAGAGAGAGGGCGAAAGCGAGAAAGCAAGCCACCAGGTCCGGGACTTGAACTGCAATCAGCCATGTGGGAGTCCAGCGCCCTTAACTACCACACCACTTACCAGCCCCAGATGAGTAAATAAAATTTTAAAAATAAATCTAGAGGGAGAAGTCTCAGCAGAAAATCTTCATATTTAGTTGAGGAAAGCAATATTTCACAGCTCAATTCAGTATCCGTCTCAGAATCCTTTTCTTTTCTTTTCTTCTTTCTTTTATCTTTTAGGATTTTATCATAGGGCACATGCACTTGCCAGAGATAGGGAAAGTGAGAAATCATCCCCCAGGGGGGAATGGCCACACCAAAATCCCTTCCCTCTTGGGATTTTGGGCACCCATATGCATGCACCCAGAGTGATTTTTAAGCCTCCTGGTCTGGGTCCCAAACCATTGTTGGCCATGTGGGAATCTAGCGCCTTAATCATCATGCCACCTGCTAGTCCCCCCTTTTATTTTTTTGGCCAGAGGACTCATACACTCTTCAGAGAGAGAGAGGGAACACCCTTAATGAGGCATATGGCCATGCTGCAATCCTTTTTCCTACATTGTTCTATCCATTAGGACTTGGAGCATACATGCATGCATGTTCTGCCCTTAAGCCCTTGGGTCATACTCGAACCTGTCAGCCATGTGGGATCTGGCTCCCTGAACCACCAAGGTATGAGACTGGCCACTCTTCAAACTTCCTTCTCTACCTACCTCCTTCTCTTTGAGAACTGCCTTGGAGCTCTCAATTTCATTTCCCTTATTTCCTTCCCCAGTGCTCACTTTTCCTACCGGTTATTTCCCCGGGCACCTCCATCCTGTACCTTTGAGTTCACAGATTCCTCTTTCACAAAACATAAGTGTGAATTTGACCGTGGTAATTACTTTTGCTGTGCGGCTGGTGAGCTTAAAGAAAAACTGGCAGAGAGCATCGTGAACGTTGAGGTTTGGAGTTCTAAGGCAGTCCTAATATGGTCAGAGAAAAAGCCATTATTCACAAGTGTCAGTTGGCAGCTGCTACCTGTCTGGCAATTCTGTCCAGATCTCTCTGGCCCAGAGGTGTCAGTTTGTGGCCCACATTTTGGTCCTTTTCCACCATTTTTAGCCTCTCTAGGGCTTGGAAGACCTGGTGGGCCACACTCTTGGAGACTCAGCTGAAGTGGCTGGGCATGACATTGCTCTGCATTTCCCACCTCCCACCCCCCCAGAGATCCTGGTCATGGAGCCAACCCAGTACCACCCAGAGATATAGGTGCCATGCTGTGGAAGCAGCTCGTGTGTACAACCAGTTCTCATCACAGGGAGCAAGTTCTTTATGTTTGGCCAGCTTGGCAGCGTCCACCCATTGAGGGGCTTTTAGCTTTCTGGACACTTTGAGGAAGGCTGTCAAAACTGATGAACTTGCGCTGGTTCACGTCTTTTACAGTAATTCCAGGTGTCATGTGGCCTCCCCACTGCCAGCCAGGGGAGAAGGCTGCCTCTTAAGTTTAAGGGCATAACATAATCCATCTGATTTTGGATGGCCTGGAACCTTTTCATACAACGTCGCTTTTGCCATCCTCTCCACTTTTTGAGAGAGGGGGATGACCAGCACCTTGAGTGGCTAGTTTCAGGGTAGCATGCAGAGAAAAGCAGCTTCTCAACCCTTTTCATAGTGTTGTGCTTCTTGTCTTATTTGTAGATAATGACTGTCAGATGGGCTGGCATAGCAAGCCAGTAAGGCAGATTTGGACCTTTCTGTATGCCCAGTATACGCCGCCCCCCCAGCCCACTAACTTATAATATAAAAACGGGGGGGTATTTTTCCTCCTTCAGATGAGTTTATAACAGTTACTAGTATTTATTTAGCACATACTATATGCTAGATAAGGTGCTAGATATTTAGAAGCATTATCTGATTATATCCGACAGCAATCCTATGCTGTATGAGTAGGCTGTAAGAGTAACCACCATACTGAGTTCCCCTTCCTAAATCAAATGCAAGTGATCGAATATCCAGACAGCTGTCCCTTTCTCAGTGCTTATGGGAGCAGAGATGGGGACAGAGCACTGACTGTATTTGTTCCAGGAGAAAATGATATTGAAAACAACACAAGCCTTTGGAGGTCAATTCGTTTGGTAGTTTTGTTTTTCTTTTTCCCCTTTAGTAGACCACAAAATATAAAACAGAAAAAGCAGAGCTTTATTGATTGAAGAAGAGTGAGGTACTACAGTGTTCTCTGCTGTGCCTTCTTTCCCATCCAAACTACTAATAATCTAGGGGCCAGAAGGTGGTATGGTGATTAAGGTGTTGGACTCCCACATGGCTGACCAAGGTTCGAGTTGACCTGGTGGCTTGCTTTCTCATTTTTCTCTGTTTCTCTGTGTCTCTCTCTGGTGCATGCCCATGTCCTATAACAAAATTTTTTAAATGGTAAAAATAGTAAATAAATTGAGAAACAAAACAAAACAAAACAAAACAAAACAAAAAAACAACTACTAATCTAGGGGCATGGTAGTTAAGGCAGCTGGATCCCCCTGGCTGACTGTGCAGTTTGAGTCCTGGACAGCTTGAAAAACATGCCAGGCACGTGTGTGTCTGCTCAAAATCCCAAGAAGAAAGTGCAGGAGAAGAGGCCATGCATGGTCATCTCCCCCTCCCTGGAAGTGCTTTCTCACTTTGCCTCTCTCTCTTTGTCTCTCTCTGGCAAATGCATGAACCCCATAGCAAAATTAAAATAATAAACAAACAAACAAACAAAAAACCTATAATCTTGGGGCCAGCAGGTGGTGTCATGGTTGAGGGTGCTGGATTCCCACGTGGCTGATTGCAGTTCATGTCCTGGACCTGGCGGCTTGCTTTCTCGCTTTCTCCCTCTCTTTCTCACTCTGTCCCTCTCTGGTCAAATTAAAATAAATAAATAAAGTTAAAGAAAATAAAGAAAAGAAAAGCCTCTAATCAAGAGTCAGCCAGTGGGGAACCAGCAGTTAGCGTAATGGTTATGTCACTGGACTCCCACGTAGTCGACCGCGGTTTGCGCCCCAGACCCGGTGGCTTAAAACTCACACCAGGCACATGTGCGTGCGTGACCAAGATCCCGAGAGGAGAATGGAGGAGAAGGGATTGCGGCGTGACCAACCCCCTGAGGGGTGATTTCTCGCTTTCTGTCTCTATGTCTCTCTCTGTCTGGCGAGCGCACGCGCCCTATAGTGAAAACCTCTCAAAAAAAAAAAAAAAAAAAGAGTCAGCCAGTGGCATGATGGTTAATGTGGCAGGATCCTATGTGGTCACTGCACAGTGTGAGTTCTGGACCCAGCAGCTTGAAAAACACACTGGCTTGTGCATGGGCATGCCCAAAATCCTGAGAGGAAAGTGGAGGAGAAGGGATTGAGCAGTGACCATCCCCCTTGGGGTGCTTTCTCATTCTCTCTCTCTCTCCTTCCTGTCTGTCTCTGGTGAATGCAGTTGCCCTACAGCAAATACAAAATAAGTAAATGAAACTACTAATCAACTCCAACTTTCTCATTTTATGTATGAGGAGAATAAGGCCAAAGGGGACGTAAAAAGGAGCTAGTTAGGGTCACATGGTGAGTTGTGGCAAAACTCCAACTATAACCCATATCTAACTTCTAGGTCAGTGCTTTTTCAACTGACAGGCCTTGTTCTCTTAGACTTCCTAAGTGGGCCTGATGTCAGTATTGCCAGGGCCGGGACTGTAGGAAAGGGCTGGAATTGCATGACACTGATTTGGTCTTCCTGGGTAAGATCTCAGTGAATTCCTGGTAGTTTTTTGTTTGGGGATGAACTGGTCTTTCTTTTTTTTCTTTTGTAGACCTGATCTTTGGCTCTCTCATTACCCCACTTTCCTGCTGGCATGAGTCAGTGAGGGAGGACACTGTAACCTCTCACCTATACAGAGTTGCTCTTCTGGGTCAGTAGGTAGCTTGGAGATTAAGGCGCTGGACTCCCACATGGCCAACTGTGGAGTCCCAATCCTGGCAACTTGAAAAAATCACACTGGTTACATGTATATATTTGCCCAAAATCACAAGAGGAGACTGGAGACGGGACTGTGGTGTGGCCAAGTCCCCAGGGGGTGATTTCTCACTTCCCTCTCTCTGTCTCTCTCTGGTGAGCACACATGCCCTATGGCAAAAGCAAACAAACAAACAAAAATTAGTTTCTTCTTGGCTAGACTCCACGTAAACTAGGGTGGGGAAGCAGTAGTAACATCTCCTAATTTCCTTTTTATTGATCTCTTACAGCCTGGTCCTTCAGAAAAGTCCAAGGAAATGACTAGGCTGGAAGAGAGAAGCAGTCTCTGAGGAGCACCAGAATAGGGTGGGGAAAGATAAGGAACAGTGAAGATCCGGGCTCTGGTTCCAGGCCCAATATCTGCCCTTTTATTCCTTCTCAACCCCTGACCCCTAATGGTCCCTCTGATGATGCTATGCCTGAGAGGGGCCATACCCAGACTGTCTTTTAACTTCTTAAATTTACTTCACTGTTCTATTTTCTTGACTCTTTAAGTTTCCTGGGATTGGGTTCTGCATCCCGAAAACCCATCTCTGAATCTCCAAGGCCCAGCATAGTCTTTTCACAAAATAGGAATTAGCACATATTTAAAAAAGACATCTTTGGGGAAAAAATAATCCAGGGCTAGCAAGTGGCATAGTGGTTGTGAGGCTGGATTCCCACATGGTCAACCGTGGTTTTAGTCCCGAACGAGGAGCTTGCAACTTACACCATGTGCATACAGCCGTATGTGTCTCCTCCCCTCCACCTCCCCACTCCAAGGAGAATGCAGGAAAAGGGACTGTGTGTGGCCATGGGGGGGGGGGATGATTTCTTGCTTTCTCTCTCTCTGTCTCTATATCTACGACGAGAGTATATAGCAAAAAATATCTATCTTTAAAAAAAAAAATCCTTGAGAATAATAGTCATAGCCATCCCCTGGCCTATAGCTTGGGAAGACCTTCTTAGGCAGGACCTTATTCGCTCCTACTTGGATGTCGCCAGGCTTAGGCAGGCTGAAGCCACTACATTACCCCCGCGCTAGAGGTGGAAAATCCAGTAGCCACGCTGCAATCACCTAGCAGTAATGCACCCCAATAGGACTCGCTTCACATCCCCGCATCTCCGACGGCTTTTTGCGCGGAGCCTGCTGGGACTTGTAGTCCTATGCCCTGGTAGTCCATATGGACTGGACTACAATGACCAGCATGCTCTGCGCTCGGCACCCCCTTCTCTTTCAGCCTCCAGCTTCGCCAGGGAGGCTCGACGGACCTGCTGACAGGGGACAGAGATGGCGGCGACTCTGGGCAGCGGGGAGCGCTGGACAGAAGGTACCGATCCTGGCCGGAGGGTGGAACAGGGCTGCATTTGGGAGAGATCGTTAGTGGGGCTCCTGAAGGAGCATAAGGCTGAGATCCTGGGTCTGAGGCCTGTGAGAAGATGCTGAGCCGGAGTAGGATTGCGAAGGGGTGGAGGACCGCCCAGAGTAAGGGCCGGGATGGCCCAGGCTCCGGACCCTGCTGGGACCATGGTGCCACGGCAGCAGACGACTTGTTGCCTCCGGGTTCCCACCCCGCTCAGACCCGTGCTCTGCTCTGGGCCCGCGGCAATCTGATCCTGCCTGCCCCAGGGTGACTGGAGGGCCCGTGGGGAGCAGCGGTCTCCCGCATCTCGCTTACTCCGCCCTTGTCTGCAGCCCAAGTGGGCTGCTTGACCCTCGATCTGGCCTCATTTCCTCCCTCCAGTCCTCATCCAGACCGATAGGCCGGCCTTTTCTGTCCTACGGTCAGGCAAAAATAGCGATCCGGTACCTGTTATGTACCCTGCAGTATGCTCACCCACCAGCTGGGATTTGACAGAGGTGGGCGCCTGAGCGCACAGAACTCCCAGTCCACCGACAGCGGTTTGACAGATAAACAGCCAATTTCAAAACAGGGACCACACAGCCAGGTCAGCAGTTTAGTGAACATAGCGACAAGCCACCAGCCTGATGTCAAAGGAGGCTTCATGAAAGTGTTAAAGTTGTGACATGAAGGATGCAGTGGAATTAGCCAGGCAGACGTAGTTACTCTTGGCAGAGTGTCAAGAAGCAGTGGGTAGTCATTACCAGATGTTAAAGCCTGTCCCAGATCCTCTAGATAAGAAGTAAGTATTCTGCCCTCTTTGACTGGATTGCTTATGACCCTTTTATGTTCTGTGGGCATTAATGATTTGTTGAATCTTTTCCCATTAAACTATAACCTCTTTGTGGTCAGGAGTAAGTCTTGCCCATGTATCCCTCTGATCTACCTAGCCAAGTGTCTTGGTACATATTAGTTATGTATGTATACACGCTCAAGAGAGACAGAGACAAAAAACACCCCCACGGTTTACCATCCTATCAGGCTCCTGGGCACACGGGCTAATAGGGTTGGGATTCTGAACCTAGGTGAACTGTGTGGGATCTGGCTTCCTCTGTGTCGTGCCTAACCCCTACACTATGGGGCAGACCCACATGTTATTTCTATAACTGTTAGCTTGAAAGGAACTAACTCTTCTCCACTTTATTTGTTTATTTAAGTTTTGCTATGGGGTGCATGTGCTTGCCAGAGAAAGAGAGAGAGGGCAAGAGAAATCACACCCTGGGGGAATGGCCATACCACAATCCCTTCTCCTCCGTTTTCCTTTCAGGATTTTAGGCATGCTCACACACACACCAATGTGATTTTCAAGCTGCTGGGTCCAAGACTCCAGCCATGCCATCAGCCATGTGGAATGCAGGACCTTAACCTACATACCACCTCCTGGTTCTTTCTTTCTTTATTTTTAAAGTTTATTTTTATTCTATGATTGAGAGACTCCCCACAGAGTCTTGATGCTGTGATTCACCCCCAAATTCAGCCAGCCTTGGAACATGGACACGCACATGCCCAGCATCTCAGGGAGATTTCCGGAAGTGAACCAATAACCTTCCCATGTGGGTCTGCCTTGCAGGGCATCAAGTTTTACTGTTGTGCCAATGCCTGGCTCCTCCTTTCTACTTTAAATCTTAGCGGTAGGAAGCATTGCAACAAAAAATATTTTGTGGGCAATGTCACATCTGACCAAGGACCATAGAGAAATAGGCTCCGCCCATGCCTTGCTGCAATGAAGGCAACATATTAGGAAAATGTTCCTTGAGCCCTTTTTCTGGCTCTAAGTCAAGATTGTTGACTGAAGATATGGTGGACATTATGGTATGCTTCATGTTTCTGCATTTATATATTTTTCTTGGCCACTTCTCGTATGTTCTATATTGTTTTTTCAGGAAAGATGCTTATTCAAGTTTATATAGATGCTTAAAAGTCAGTGGCCCTAGAATTAAACAGGTAGCAAAATTGATTTGTGGGGTCAGACAGAGGCCTAATGGAGGAGCTATTGCTTTGCAGCTTACATTGATGCAGTTAGAAGAAACAAATACCCTGAAGACAGACCTCCTGAGAGTCATGACCCCTGTGGTTGCTGTAACTGCATGAAGGCATACAAGGAAAAGAAGTCTGAGAATGAGCGGAATCAGACCCGGCAGAGTGAAGGGAGCTCCACTTATACTGAGGAACAGTTGCTTGGTGTACAAAGGTGAGCATGTGGTGGGATTAAAACTCGACAATGAAAAGACAAATGACCCAATTGGAAAATGGGTAAAGGATCTGAATAGGCATTCTTCCAAAGAAGATATACAAACGGTAAATAAGCACATGAAAAGTTGCTCAACATTATTAGTCATCTGGGAAATGCAAATCAAAAAGTGAGATCTCATTCCACTCCACACTTGCTAGGATGGCTAGCACCAAAAAGATAGATAATAATAAGTGCTGATGAAGATGTGGAGAAATGGGAACCCTTGTGTATTGGTGGTAGGAATATAAAATGGTGCAGTTTGGAAAACAGTGTGGCAGTTCCTCTGAATGTTAAATATAGCACATGACCTAGCAAGTTACTGCTAAGTACATAGCAAGAGAAATAAAAACATACTTCTGCACAAAAACTTTTACGTGAATGTTCATACAGCATAATGTATATTCACCTCAAAATGGAAACAACCCAAATGTCCATTAGTTGATGAGTGGATATGGGGCATATCCATACAATGAAATTTTATTTACTAATAAAAAGGCATAAAGTACAGATGCTTTTTGACTTTCAGTGGGGTTCCATGCCTATAAACCTGTTGTAAGTTGAAAATATCGTAAGTCGAAAATACACTTAATACACCTTACCTAGCAAACATAGTTTGGTATGTCCATACTATGTCCCTGCGTCCCTGCATTTAGGATATAACAACATAACTACATTTAGTTTAGCCTATGGTTGGGCAAAAGAACCTAACACAAAGCCTATTTTATATGAAAATATTGAAAATCTCATGTACTTTACTAAAGTACTGAAAGTAAAAAGCAGACTGGTCATATGGAGACTTGAGGTATGGTTTCTACTGAATGCATTATCACTTTTACACCATCATAAAGTCAAACCATCGGTAAGTCTGGGACCATCTGTACTGATAAATGTGACAATACTGATGAGCCTCGAGACCATTGTGCTAAGTGAAAGAAACCAGACACAAAAGGCCACACGTTGTATAATTCCTTTTGTGAAATATTCAGAATAAGCAAGTCTGTAGAGACAGAAAGTAGATTAGTAGTTGCCAAGAGAGAGGGAGTGGAATGATTGCAAAGGGGTATAAGGTGTCTTTCTTTTTTTTTTCTTTTACTTTTTTTATTTTTATTTTTTTGCCAGACGGTGTGTGCACTTACTGAAGAGAAACAGAGAGACAGAAAGAGAAGAGGCGAAATCATCCCCTATGAGGAATGGTCATGCTGCAATCCCTTCCTCATTTCTCCCTCCCTTCAAGTTTTGATGTACAAAACTCACACAAGCCCAACATGATTTTTGTTTTTTTTTTTTTCTTTTTTTGGAGAGGTTTTTGCTGTAGGGTGCATGCCCTCGCCAGAAAGACAGAGAGAGACAGAGAGACAGAAAGCGAGAACTCACTCCCCGGGGGGATGGCCACACTGCAATCCCTTATCCTCCGTCCTCATTCCAGGATTTTGGGTACTCATGCACATGGCACCTGGTGTGAGTTTCAAGCCTCCGGGTCTGGGACTCAAACCTCAGCCAGCCATGTGGGAGTCCAGCACCTTAACCACTATACATCTGCTGCCCCATCACTCTGGTTTTTCTTTGCTTTTTTTTTTTTTTATTTGTTTTTTGTTGTTTTAATTCTGTTTTTAAAATTTTCATTTTTATTTATAGTATAATAAATGTTGATAGGTGTAATTTATATAAATAAACAAAAGTTCTGGACCAGCTGGTGGTGTGGTGTGGTAATTAAGGCACTAAATCCCAATGGCTGACTGTGGTTTGAATCCCACACCTGGCAGATGCACATGTGTGTGCATGCCCAAAATCCCAGCAGGAGAATGGAGAAGGGATTGCAGTGTGGCCATCCCCCTTATGGGGGTGATTCCTTACTTTCCCTCTCTCTCTTTCTTTCTCTGGTGGGCACAAGTGCCATATGGCACAGATCTAAAACACAGACACACAATTTTTTTAAAAAAAGTTCTTTCAGAGTTTTTAGGGGAAAAAAATTAAATTGATTTAGTTTTCCTGAGACAGAGACAGAGACAGGCATCCCTTCACCCCAATTTCTGCTGGCCCACATTATGGGGGTGCATACCTGCATGCCCTGGGAGGTTCCAGGATGCAAACCTGAGACTCTCCCCACATAGATTCAGTTGTTATCACTGTGCCACTACCTGAACCTGATCAGTCATTTTTAAGTGTATGAAAGATTTCTGAAATCAAAAAGTTTAGAACTGCCACTCTAGTCTAAACTATTATCCTAAAATGGGCCTGGCAGCATACACCTATTGTCTCAACTACTTTGGAGGCTAAGACAGGAGGATCACAAGTTCAAGGTCAGCCTGGGCAACGGAGTGAGGCCCTGTCTCAAAAAAATAAAATAAAATAAAATAAAATAAAATAAAAAGGGTGAAAGACATTAAACTATTATCCTATATCTTTTTTTATCTCTCTCTGTTATGGATCAATCTCTAAGATATATTGCTGGTTAAAAAAAAAAAAGAGAGAGAGAATGTTGGACAGGTCCAATGGCCTGAGAGTTGAAGGAGCTGGATTCTACCTGACTGGTCACTGTTCAAGTCCTGACCCCTGCAGCTTGTGGGACAGGCTGGCATGTTCACTTGTATGCCCCAAATCCCAACAGGATGGAGAAATGGAGGAGAGGATTGCAGCATGACTACTCTATTGAAGGGTGCTTCTCCTTTTTTCTCTGTTTGTCTCTGTTGAGCATGTGCACCCTCTGGCAATTAAAAAAAGTACATTGAGGGCCAGCAGGTGGCGTGGTGATTAAGATGCTAGCCTCCCACATGGCCAACCATAGTTTGAGTCCCAGACATGGCAGCTTAAAAATCATGCCAGATGCATGTACATGCATGTCCAAAATCCTAACAGGAGAATGGAAAAGGGATTGCAGCATGGCCATCTTCCCTGGTGGGTGATTTCTCACATTCCTTCTCTGTCTCTGTATCTCCAGCGAGCATACACACCCTGTGGCAAAACCTAAAATAAATAAATAAATAAATAAAATGTACATTGAAAAAAGAGGAAAAGAAAGGGTCAGAAAGTCGTGTGGTGATGGGACCAGCAGTTAGTGTAATGGTTATGTCACTGGACTCCCACGTAGTTGACCGCGTTCAACTCCTGGCCCCGGTGGCTTAAACTCATGCTGGGTGTGTGTGCATGCGTGCCCAAGATCCCAAGAGGAGAATGGAAGAGAAGGGATTGCGGCATGGCCATCCCCTCTGGGGGGTGTGATTTCTCGCTTTCTGTCTCTCTGTCTCTCTCTGTCTGTCTGGCAAGCGCACGCGCCCTATAGCAAAAACCTCTCAAAAAAAAAAAAGAAAGTCGTGTGGTGGTTAGGGCACTGGACTCCCACATGGCCAACTATGGTTCAGGTCCCAGACCTGGCAGTTTGCTTTTTCACTTTCTCTCTCTCTTTGTCTCTCTGGTGAGCACACATGTCTTATAGCAAATTTGATAGTAATAATAAGTAAAATTAAGTAATTTTTTTTAAAAAGAGGAAAATGTAGAAGGCAATTATAATTTATTTACTTTTTTTTTTTTTTTTTAATTTGCCCAGAGAGGGAAAGTGAGAAAAAAACCAACGGACTCAAACTGTGGTTGGCCATGCAGGAGTCCAGCACCCTTAACCACCACACCACCTGCCAGCCCCTGTTACTATTATTTTTAAATTTCACCAAAGAGAGACAGAGAGAGAGAGAAAGGGAAAGTGAGAAATCAAGCCCGCCCAGGACTCAAACCACGGTCAGCCATGTGGAAATCCAGAGCCTTTTACCACCACACCACCTGCTGGCCCCCAAAGTTAACTTTTTAGAAACACAGCCAGGAGGAGAAAAGAGAGCGAGAGAAATAAATAAACAAACATGGTGGCTAGATGTTTCTTCTGGCTTTGTTGTCGTATGGGTCACCTCTCATGGTCTTAGCCTGAACCGTGGTAGAAGCATTACCATACTTGTTCTACCCATTGTAGGGTGATAAGAGGGCTGAAAAGTAGATGTAAGAGTACTTTGAAAAGCATTCAAGTCTGGGTGGGAAGAGGTTAATGACTCTGAATGTTTCACTAACACATTTACTAATTTTTTTTTTTTTAAGAGACAGATTTTTTGCTACAGGGCACATGTGCTTGCTGGAGAAACAGACAGAAAGCGAGAAATCATCCTGCCAGCAGGGATAACCATGCCGCAATCCCTTCTCCTCCATTCTCTAGGGATTTGGGGCATGTACGCACATGTGCCCAGCATGTTTAAAGCCACTGAGTCCAGGACTCAAACTGCGGTTGGCCACGTGGGAGTTCAGCGATGTAACCATTACACCATCTGCTGGTCCCTGTTTATTAATGTTTTTTAAGGTTTGTTTTGGGTGTCACAGATGGAGGGAGGATTGATATATGATGTTAGTTGTTTACAAGGATCCTTTGCATACCTACATGTTTCTGTTTGTTTTTTTAGGATCAAGAAATGTAGAAATTATTATGAAATTCTGGGAGTTTCTCGAAATGCAACTGATGAAGAACTTAAGAAAGCTTATAGAAAACTAGCCCTGAAATTTCACCCTGATAAGAACTGTGCTCCTGGAGCAACGGATGCTTTCAAAGGTCTGATCCTGAACTCATGCTTAATTCTGCCCTTGTAATGGTTAATCACACCAAGTAGATTTTAGCCTCCCCTGTGGTTTTTTTGTTTTTGTTTTTTTAATGAATGAATTAATGTATTTATTTATTTGGAGAGGTATTGCTATAGGGTGCATGCATTCACCAGAAAGACAGAGAGAGACAGAGAGACAAAAACGAGAAATCACCCCCCAGGAGCATGGCTATGCCGCATTCCTTTCTCCTCTATTCTCATTGCGGGATCTTGGGCATGCACACACGTGTGCCTGGCATGAGTTTAAGCCGCTGGGTCCAGGACTCGAACCACAGTTGACTACATGGGAGTCCAGAGACGTAGCCATTACACCATCCATTGGTCCCCATATTTTTTTATTTTAATTTGACTAGAGAGAGAGAGAAAGAGAGAGAAAGAGGGAAAATTAGACAGTAAGCTGCTAGGTTCAGGACTCAAACCATGATCAGCTATGTGGGAGTCCAGCGCCCTAACCACCACGCCACCTGCCAGCCCCTATAGTTGTTTTACAAGGCCATATACAGGGTTTTTTCTTCCTGCTTTACCTCATAAGTAGGATTATTAGCATAATTTCCTCCTTCCTTTGTCTGGGTACTTTTATTTCTTTTGGAAAAAATATTTGGTTTCCTTTGGAACTACTCATTCATTGATTCGGCAAATATTTACTGAAGACTGGTCTATGTGCCAGATGCCTAGGAAAATAAAACAATTTCTCTTTATTTTTTAAGTTTATTTCTTCCTTTCTTTCATGAGAGAAAGACAGAAAGAGAGACTCCATCCGCAAACAGGGTTCTCATGCTGCAATCCACACCCAACCTTAGCTAGCCGAGATCGTGGGCATGTGCACCTGAGCACACCCAGCATGTACCAGGAAACCTGGGGATGTGAACCCAGGGCCTCGTATATGGCTCAGCACTGCAGTGCATTGTGTTACCCTTGCCCTGCTGCAGCTGGTCGAGAACACAGATCTGATGCACGAGAGGACTGGCGGGTTGGAGGGCATTTCCTCAACATGTCTGGCACTTGCAGTGATTGGCAATGTGAATTCAAGGATGAGTCCTGACTTCTAGGGCAACTGGGATGACTCAAGGACTGTAGATTAGGAGATAACTCTTCTTTCAGCAATTGTTAGTTCATCTGATTCCAATGTCGTTTTTGGCTTAATAAACTAGATTGTTAAAACTTTCAAACTACCAGGTGATGTGGAGGTTAAGGTGCTGGATCCCACATGACCGAGTGTGTGGTTCCAGACCTGGACCTGGCACCCTGAAAATCATGTCAGGCACATGTGCGTGCATGCCCAAAATCCCGAGAGAATGGAGGAGAAGGAATTGTGGAATGACATTTCCTCCTGGGGATGATTTCTGTTTACCTTTCTCATCTCTCTTTGGTGGGTGCATGTAACCTATAGCAAAAAATGAAAAAACTTAAAAAAAAAAAAAAAAGAGAGAGAGAGAGAAAGAAAGAAAAACCTCAAAGGTCAGCACTTTGGGAAACTTTCCAGGCCCTAAATCTCTCCCTGGGCTCCTGTGAAATGGTTCAGCACCAGTAAACTCTGGGCTCTTCATCACTGTGGTAACCTCAGCTATAGCCAAGACAGTGCTCATGGGCTGCTTCTTGTTGGTTGCAGCAATAGGAAATGCCTTCGCAGTCCTGAGCAATCCTGACAAGAGACTCCGCTACGACGAATATGGAGATGAACAGGTGACTTTCACCGCCCCTCCAGCCAGGCCTTATAGTTATTACAGGGACTTTGAAGCTGACATCACTCCAGAAGAGCTATTCAATGTCTTCTTTGGAGGACATGTTCCTACAGGTTAGTACCCCAAAATTATTGTCCTTAAAAATATTTGACTTAGAGCTCTCAGCAAGCTGCTGTTTGAAGATCCGAGCAGGAAATTGGTATAGTAGAAACAGCGAGAATTTGCAATCAGTTGTAACAGGGGTTTCAGCCAACCTCCTGCTGTACATGATTCTCACCAAATCGTTCAGTGTCTCTGATCTGTTTCCTCACCTGAAAAAGTGGAACTGATAATAATATCTACTTCACAGGACCAGCAGATGGCATAATGGTTATGTTGCTGGACTCCCACATGGCTGACTGAGGTTCGAGTCCCAGACCCAGCAGCTTGAAACTCACATTGGCTACATGTGCGTTCATGCCCAAAATTCTGAGAGGAGAGTGGAGGAGAAGGGACTGTGGCATGGTCATTCTCTTTGGTGAGCACATGTGCCCTATAGCAAAAATCTCTGTAATAATAATAGTAATATCTACTGCACATGATTGCTGTTAGGATTAGATGTTTCTTTAAAGAATGATATATTTTTTATTTTATTTATTATTTTTTTTGAGAGCTCTTTGCTATAGGCCATATGCACTCACTGGAGAGATAGAGACAGAAAATGAGAAATCACTCCCCCCACCCCCCCAAGGAATGGTCACACCATAATCCCCTTCTCCTCCATTCTCCTCTTGGTATTTTGGACACACACGTACATGTGCCCAGTGTGAGCTTTAAGCTGCCAGATGTGGGACTCAAACTGTGATTGACTATGTGGGAGTCCAGCAACATAACCATTACACCATTTGTTGGTCCCTAATTTTATTTATTATTATTATGGGGTTTTTGGAGAGGTTTTTGCTATAGGGTGCGTGTGCTCACCAGAAAGACAGAGAAAGACACAGAGACAGGAAGTGAGAAATCACCCCCCATGGGACCAGCAGTTAGTGTAACGGCTATGTCGCTGGACTCCCATGTAGTCGACCGCGGTTCGTGTCCCGGACCCGCTGGTTTAAAACTCACACCAGGTGCGTGTGCGTGCGTGCCCAAGATCCCGAGAGGAGAATGGAGGAGAAGGGACTGTGGAGTGGCCATCCCCCCTGGGGGGTGATTTCTTGCTTTCTGTCTCTCTGTCTCTCTCCTTTCTTTCGGGAAAACACACACACCCTAAAGCAAAAACCTCTCAAAAAAAAAAAAAAAAGTATAAAAAGGGGGCCAGCAGGTGGCAGAGTAGTTAAGATGCTGACCTCCCACATGGCTGACTGCAGTTTGAGTCCCAAACCTGGTAGCTTGCTTTCTGTTTCTTTCTCTCTGTCAAATTGAACGATAATAATAAATAAAAATTAAGTAAATAAGTCTTCTTTTTTTGTTTTTAAAATTATTTTATTTAACTTTATTTATTTATTTTAATTTGACCAGAGAGGGACCAAGAGAAAGAGAGAGAGAGAGTGAGAAAGTGAGAAAGCAAGCCGCCAGGTACAGGACTTGAACCACAGTCAGCCATGTGGGAGTCCAGTGCCTTTAACCAATAGACCACCTGCCGGCTCCAGGTAAATAAACCTTTTAAAAATAAATAAATAAATTGGGCTGGCAGGTGGCATGGTGGTTAAGGGTGCTAGACTCCCACTATGGCCAACTGCGGTTTGAGTCCCAGACCTGGCTGCTTGCTTTCTTACTTTCCTTCTCTGTCTCTCTTTCATTCTATCCCTCTCTGGTCAAATTAAAATAAATAAATAAATAAAGTTAAATAAAATAATTCTTTAAAATAAAGTAATAAATGTAGAAAATGCCTATTGTTATTATCATTATTGCAAAATAGCAGCTATAAAGTGAAAAGTAACCCTAGAGAGTGGAAAGTTGGGATAATTCGATGCCCAGGAAGTAAACTGAATTTTATGAATTGTTATTGAAGATAATAGTGGCAGTCCCGCTGGTGATGTGGTGGTTAAGGCACTGGATGCCACATGGCCAACAGCATGGTTTAAGTCCTAGATCTGGTGGCTTCAAAAACATGCCAGGTGCATGCGCATGTGCGGCCAAAAGGAGAATGGAGAAGGAATTGCAGCATTATTATCCCACTGGCTGTGTGGGGGGGTATTTCTCATTTTTTCTCTCTCCCTCTGCAAAATCCGCATGCCCTATAAATTAAAAATATAATAAAAAACGATAACAGTGACAGTTCAGGCACGGAAACAGATACAAGCATACCAAATAGGATTCATGTCCCAAATGTTCCTTCTCTCCTAGTCTTTTAGGGTTCTCTTGTTGCAAATGAGTATTTCTTCCTTTTTAGGAGAGATTTTTGCTGTAAGGCACATGCACTCACCAGAGAGCCAGAGAGAGAGACAGAGGGCCCCAGAAAGGGAAAAATCACCCCCCAGGGGGATGGCCACACTGCAATCCATTCTCCTCCATTCTCTTCTCAGGATATTTTTTTTTTTTTTAAGAGAGATTTTTGCTATAGGGCACATGCGCTCACCAGAGAGACAGAAAGTGAGAAATCACTCCTAAGAGAAGATGACCACGCTGCAATTCCTTCTCTATTCTCCTTTTGGGATTTTGGGCATGCACGCACATGTGCCTAGTGTGAGTTTTAAGCCTCTGGGTTCAGGACTTGAACCATAGCTGACTACATGGGAGTCCAGAGACATAGCCATTATGCCATTTGCTGGTCCCTGCAAATGAGTATTTAAATGAAGTCTGGGGGACCAGCAGTTGGCATAATGGCTAAAAAAAAAAAAAAAAAAGTCGGGGAAACTTGGACA
>NW_006159996.1:488556-499660 GCF_000334495.1 Tupaia belangeri chinensis | reverse complement strand
AAAAAAAAAAAGTATAAAAAGGGGGCCAGCAGGTGGCAGAGTAGTTAAGATGCTGACCTCCCACATGGCTGACTGCAGTTTGAGTCCCAAACCTGGTAGCTTGCTTTCTGTTTCTTTCTCTCTGTCAAATTGAACGATAATAATAATAAATAAAAATTAAGTAAATAAGTCTTCTTTTTTTGTTTTTAAAATTATTTTATTTAACTTTATTTATTTATTTACTTATTTTGACCAGAGAGGGACATAGAGAAAGAGAGAGAGAGAGTGAGAAAGTGAGAAAGCAAGCCGCCAGGTACAGGACTTGAACCACAGTCAGCCATGTGGGAGTCCAGTGCCTTTAACCAATAGACCACCTGCCGGCTCCAGGTAAATAAACCTTTTAAAAATAAATAAATAAATTGGGCTGGCAGGTGGCATGGTGGTTAAGGGTGCTAGACTCCCACTATGGCCAACTGCGGTTTGAGTCCCAGACCTGGCTGCTTGCTTTCTTACTTTCCTTCTCTGTCTCTCTTTCATTCTATCCCTCTCTGGTCAAATTAAAATAAATAAATAAATAAAGTTAAATAAAATAATTCTTTAAAATAAAGTAATAAATGTAGAAAATGCCTATTGTTATTATCATTATTGCAAAATAGCAGCTATAAAGTGAAAAGTAACCCTAGAGAGTGGAAAGTTGGGATAATTCGATGCCCAGGAAGTAAACTGAATTTTATGAATTGTTATTGAAGATAATAGTGGCAGTCCCGCTGGTGATGTGGTGGTTAAGGCACTGGATGCCACATGGCCAACAGCATGGTTTAAGTCCTAGATCTGGTGGCTTCAAAAACATGCCAGGTGCATGCGCATGTGCGGCCAAAAGGAGAATGGAGAAGGAATTGCAGCATTATTATCCCACTTATCCCACTGGCTGTGTGGGGGGGGATTTCTCATTTTTTCTCTCTCCCTCTGCAAAATCCGCATGCCCTATAAATTAAAAATATAATAAAAAACGATAACAGTGACAGTTCAGGCACGGAAACAGATACAAGCATACCAAATAGGATTCATGTCCCAAATGTTCCTTCTCTCCTAGTCTTTTAGGGTTCTCTTGTTGCAAATGAGTATTTCTTCCTTTTTAGGAGAGATTTTTGCTGTAAGGCACATGCACTCACCAGAGAGCCAGAGAGAGAGACAGAGGGCCAGAAAGTGAGAAATCATCCCCCAGGGGGATGGCCACACTGCAATCCATTCTCCTCCATTCTCTTCTCAGGATATTTTTTTTTTTTTTAAGAGAGATTTTTGCTATAGGGCACATGCGCTCACCAGAGAGACAGAAAGTGAGAAATCACTCCTAAGAGAAGATGACCACGCTGCAATTCCTTCTCTATTCTCCTTTTGGGATTTTGGGCATGCACGCACATGTGCCTAGTGTGAGTTTTAAGCCTCTGGGTTCAGGACTTGAACCATAGCTGACTACATGGGAGTCCAGAGACATAGCCATTATGCCATTTGCTGGTCCCTGCAAATGAGTATTTAAATGAAGTCTGGGGGACCAGCAGTTGGCATAATGGCTAAAAAAAAAAAAAATGAAGTCTGGAGAACTTAGCACATTTCACTTGATTCACTTGGCTTACCTACTAGCTATAGGGCAAGTGTATTCGCCAGAGAGAGACAGAAAGAAATGGGAGAAACCCCCCTCCAGGGGCGATGACCACGCCATAATCCCTTCCCCTCCATTTTCCTTTCAGAATTTTGGACACACACACTCATGTTCCCAGCCTGTTTATTCTTTTTTTCCTTTTATTATTTTTTTAAATTTAACTTCCTTCCTTCCTTCCTCCTTCCCTCCTCTCTCTTTCTCTCTCTTTCTTTCTTTCTTGAGAGGGACAGAGAAAGAGAAAGAGAGGGAAAGTGAGAAAGCAAGCCACCAGGTCCTGGACCCGAACTGTGGTCAGCCATGTGGGAGTCCAGTGCCCCCAACCACCACGCCATCTGCTGGCCCCCCCAGCCTGTTTTTCAAGCCTCCACGTCTGGGTCTCTAACTGCTCAGTCACTCGTGTGCTTCGGCTGTATTAACTTCTGCACCACTTGTTGGCACCCCTGCCCCTGTTGTCTTATTTGCTATTTAATAAAATAGGCCACTCCTGTATTCTCATGTAATCCATCAATAGTTTGGAGCAAAGACCTTGAAAAAGGCAAGGAAGGAGTGTTTGCCATATCTCCTACTAAGTACTTATTTTCTTTCTTTTTCAGGAAACATTCATATGTTTTCAAATGTAACAGATGACGCTCACTATTACCGCCGACGTCACCGACACGAGAGGACACAGACAAGGAAAGAGGAGGAAGAAGACAAACCCCAGGTGCCTAGGGTGGGGACGAGAGCTGCTGCTCAGAAACAGTTGTTCGGTTTGAAAATCACAACAAACAAACAAATGTTTTATTTATTTTTTATTTTTTAGAGAAAGGGGATTGAATGAGCATTGCTGGGTGTGAATGCAAGTCGTGGGTGGGCCTCCTTCAGCCTTCTTAATGGATAGAGTAAGAATGGAGCGAGCCCACCTTTATCTTAGACAATCAGGTTTAGAAGTTTAACTTGAGGGCTGGCCCCATGGCCTGGTAGTTCAGGGAAGCTGGGTATCATAGTGCTGACCACAGTTCAAATTCCAGTCCTAAAGCTAGAGAAACACACTGGGTGTGTGTGCATGAGTGCCCAAAATCTGGACAGGATGAAGAAATGAAGGAGAATGAATGAATGAATGAATGAATGACCATGCCCCATTGGGGGGGGAGTGTTTCCTCCTCTCATCTTCATATCTCTTTGGTGAGCACATATGCACTCTAATAAGTAAAACCAAAGGAAAAGTTTAACATGAAATTTGCTAAAATACGCTTTAGGGAAGCACATGGTAGGAAGAGCTGACTAACGGACCCAAATAAGGCAGAATGGTCCCCCCCAACTCTAGCCCATTCTTTGCTGACTGTCTCAGAATCTCAGTTTCCTTGTGGGACTGTCTTGATCAAAGTTTTCTTGACTGCAGAAAATAGAAACGCCCTTCAAAATGTTCAGAATGAAAGGGGTTTTCTGCTGACGGATCACTGGAGTCTCGTGCCCGGGGTGCTCTCAGGCGCCCAGGCAGCTGTGCTGGCCCTGACTGTTTGGGACCGGACTGTGTGCTCTTTCCCCCCCAACTCTGCCTGTTATGTTCTAAGTAGCCCGGCCTTTCAGTCTTCCCCTGGCAAAAGGCTAGCCCAGTGCGCCTGAGCGTTTGTCTCCTTTCTTGAATGAAAGCCTAGTAGTGGGAGGTGTGAATCTCAACTCCAAATCCTCCAAATGGAGAATGGCATTCTTCCTGGAGGAGTTAGATGTCTCCCCCATCCAGCTGCATACTGCTAATGGGGCTCCTAGACCCCATCCATGAGAGGCACAGTCTGTACAGACTCAGTCAAGGTGTCTGCTTCAATGGTCTCAGACCGAGAATTGCAGGGAGCCGGTAGGTGGCATGGTGGACACTGGATTCCCACGTGGCTGACAACAGGTTGTATCCTGGACTGGGCAGCTTGAAAATCACAACAAACAAACAAAAAAAATGTTTTAATTTTTTTTTTAAAGAAAGAAAGGGGATTGAATGAGCATTGCTGGGTGTGAATCCAGGTCGTGGGTGGGCCTCCTTCAGCCTTCTTAATGCAGAGAGTAAGGGCTGTTGGTACTTCTCAGCTGCAAGTACTGCCTTCGCAGCCTTGGGCTGTGTGAACCTTCAGTGCAGTGCACTGATAATTATTTTCTGTATTTTCTTTGGAAAAACTGTCCTATTTTCTTTCTCTCTCTCTCTCTTCCTTCCTTCCTTTCTCTTCCTTCCTTCCTTCCTTTCTTTCTTTCTTTCTTTCCCTCTTTCTCTCTCTCTTTCTTTCTTTTCTTTCAATTGCTGAAGGGCACATGCACTCACTAGAGAGCAACACAGAAAGAAAGACAGGGAAAAGTGCTCCCAGTAGGGCATCGTCATGCCTCAGGCCTTTTCCTTCCCCTTCTCTGTCCTGTTGGGATTTAGGGAATGCACATGCATCCAGAGTTTTCAGGCCACCAGGGCCAGGATTCAAACCAAGTTCAGCCACATAGGATTTAACTCCCTTAAACATTAGGCTATGGGAGTGATCCTAAAGCTATCTTGTTTCTAATAACCTTTATGTTGATGAGGAATGCTTACACGCAACATTTTTTTTCTTTTTCAGACTACATATTCTGCATTTATTCAGTTACTTCCAGTTCTTGTGATTGTGATCATATCAGTCATTACTCAGCTGCTGGCTGTGAATCCCCCATATAGTCTGTTCTATAAATCGTAAGTCAAATGTTTACAAATCTTTCTTAATAACAATCTGGAGGGTGAAAGACTTGAAGGTTTTACCACCACACTGTTAACATTTCCTCTCACCTTTCACTGTAGAAAACACTGATTTTCATGTTTAAGGAGCAGCTGGGTAGTGACAGCGCAGCCTGGAAACCACTCCAAGCAGGCGCCTGTGCCCTCAGGAGATGGGTTGTTTTGTCTACAGTGACATCATCTGGTCAGCTGGAGAACAGCAATAACCGGGTTATGCAGGAGGAATAGAATCACTTGGGTTCAGACTGACTCCTTATCACACAATGCTAGAGTTAGAAAGGACCTCGTTGAGCTCGTGATAGTATAACTGGACCCCTGTGGGACTGGGAGCATTGTAATTGGGATCCAGTCATTATTTTCAGTTTTAAAAATGGCAAGAAGGGAATATTTATTCATAATAAGGCTACATAGTAAAATGATAATATTACATTTCTTTGCTTTTATTGAAAATATAGAAATTAGTCGTAATGCTTGTTATAGTATATAGGTTATACATTCTGAAAGGGTTTTATTCAATTAATTATTTCAAATTACCTAGTGCTCAAAGTCTGGTCCCCAGACCAGCATCATCAACATCACTTGGCAACATGTTCAAACTGCACACTTGGCTGGCCAGGTGGCATGGCGGTTGAGGCACTGGAACTCACATGGTCAACTGATTTGAGTCCTGGACCCAGTGACTTGAAAAATCACATGAGGTGCATGTACATGTTTGCCCAAAATACCAAGAGGAGAATGGAGGAGAAGAGATTTTAGTGTGACCAATCCTCTAATGATGATTTCTCACTTTCCCTCTCTCTCTGTCTCTGTCTCCAGTGAGCACATGTGCCCTATAGGAAAAAAAAAAAAAGAAGAAGAAAGAAACACAACTTCTGGGTCTTCCTCTGCATCTATGTTATCAGAAACTCTGGAGTAGAGACTAGAAATCTTTTTCTTTTAGAGGTTTTTGCATCAGGGTGTGTGTGCTCACCAGAGAGAGAGAGAGAGAGACACAGTGGGTGGGAAAGCAAGAAATCAACCCCCTGGGGGAGTGGTCACGCTGCAATCCCTTCTCCTCCCAAGATCTTACACTTGCATATACATGTGCCTGGCTTGACTTTCAAACCACCAGGTCTGAGACTCGAACTGTGGTTGGCCATGTGGGAGTCCAACGACATGAGGGCTATGCCACCTGCTGGTGAAAAAATCTTTTAACTAGCCCTCCAGATAATTCTGGCCCACACTAATTAATCACGAGATTAATGAATTTTTTAAAATCATGAGCACTGAATTATTATTGTAGTTTAATGGATAAAAATCTTTAAAAAGTGGTATCTGAGGGTCACTACACAGCAGGAAGAGCCTTTGTTGGTCACCACTGTGGACTGGAGACCGTCATTCTTGGTCAATTGCTGCAGAACGCTGTGCTAGGGCTGTGCCACTGCAGCTGGGCCTGTTAAAGAGCGAAGCTGAGACTCAGCGAGAGGTTGCTGCCCTCAGGTCACGCTGGCCTGATTTCCCAACTTCCCATGTTTTTCCATTTGTTACCTCGATCTCCTTTCTTGTCAGGCCATTAGCACATACAGGGACCTGTTCTCCTAATTCCCTCTCAGCGAGAGGTAGGAGCAGTGTGGACTTGAGCTCTTAGACATTTGGGAAGATTCTCTAAGTAGAGAAATTAAAAGAGTGGACTGGAGAAAGGCCAAGTTCCTTTGAAACAGAATTTGTCCAGTTTAACTATAAATAAGCTTAAATTTTGCACACTACTGTCACTTTGTTGTTGTTTTTTAAGAATTATTTTATTTAACTTTATTTATTTACCGGGTTTTTTTTTTTTTTGTTTTTTTTGTTTTTTTGTTTTTTTATCAGAGAGGGACAGAGTGAGAGAGAGAGGGAAAGTGAGAAAGCAAGCTACCAGGTCTAGGACACAAACTGCAGTCAGCCACGTAGGAGTCCAGCGTCCTTAACCTTAACCACCACACCACCTGCCAGCCCCCCTGTCACTTTGATTTAACTTGAATTTATAAGTTCATTTTATGAGAGAGAGAAAGAGAGAGGAAGACAAATACCCTTAACAGGGTTTCAACTGCAACCCCCACCCCAGAGCCTTTCTCAGTCAGCTAGGATTATAGGCACATGTGCCCAGTGTGTACGCATGGACCCAGGAACTGAACCCTGGTGCTCCATATGGCTTCCTGCATTGTAGAGTATTGTGCTACAGCCATGCTGCTGCAGCTTGAATTTGAGCTCCCTTCCCTCTTATGGTTAGCATTTGGTCAACCCAGACTTCTTTTTTTTTTTTTTTTTTTTTTTTTAGGGCATTGGCGCCAGACAGACAGAGACAGAGAGACAGAAAGCAAGAAATCACCCCCCAGGGGGGATGGCCCACATCGCAATCCCTTCTCCTCCATTCTCCTCTTGGGATCTTGGGCATGCACGCGCATGCACCTGGCGTGAGTTTTACGCCACCAGGTCTGGGACGCGAACCGCGGTCAACTACGTGGGAGTCCAGCGATATAGCCATTACGCTAACTGCTAAAACTCTTTTTTTTTTTTATGTTTTTTTTTTTTGGAGAGGTTTTCACTATAGGGTGCGTGCACTTGCCAGACAGACAGAGAGAAACAGAGAGACAGAAAGCGAGAAATCTCCCCCCAGGGGGGATGGTCACGCCACAATCCCTTCTCCTCCATTCTCCTCTCGGGATCTTGGACACACACACACATGCGCCTGGCGTAAGTTTTAAGCCACCGGGTCCGGGACGCGAACCGCGGTTGACTACGTGGGAGTCCAGCGACATAGCTATTACGCTAACTACTGGTTCCCAAAATTCTTTGTCTTAGTGTCTTGCAGTTGTCACTTCACCGTGTGTGAAATACTTATGTCCTAAAACTTGGTTCTAGGTTTGTGCAAGCTATCAGATTTTCATGGTTTGCTGTAACATTAGCAGTTCATTCAAGTAGTATTTACCAGTGTTCTGTCAGGTACCATGCAAGGTCCTACATGGCATCCAAACAGTTTTCTTAAGCATTCATCATTCTATTAGGTTGTAGTCAGGAAAGTCATGATGTATTTTTGCATAGAAAAATACGTCATGATTTTCCCAATGACCCAATACTTTTAGCACAGAGTGCAGTATGAAAGAGATGAACCCTTTAAGAAAATAAATTGCGGGGCCAGCAAATGGCGGAGTGGTTACATCGTTGTTCTCCCACATAGCCAACTGCAGTTCAAGTCCCGGACCTGGTGGCTTGAAAATCACAGCAGCTATGAGTGCAAATGTGGTCATGATCCTGGGAGGAGAATGGAAGAGGAATGATTGTGACCTTGGGTGGCAGGGGGTGGGGATTTCTCAATTTCTCTCTCACTGTCTTTGTCTCTCTCTCTCTCTCTCTCTCCGTACCCTAAGGCAAAAACCTCTAAAAAAAGAGAATAAAGTATATATGCTGAGGCTGAACTCACAGTATGCATATACTTGTGTAATATTGATCATGGTTAGGGAGATAAATGTTGGGTGTATTAGAAAATGATATCTGGATGAATAAATAAAATTAAATACTTTTTTAAAAAAGAACGAGGGACCAGCAGGTGGTTTGGTGGTTAAGGTGCTGGACACTCCCACATGGCTGGCCATGGTTCAAGTCCTAGACCTGGAGGCTTGCTTTCTCACTTTCTCTCTCTCCCTCTCTCCCTCTCTCTCTCTCTCTCTGTGTTCAAATTAAAATAAACGAATGAATAAATAAAATTAAATTAAATAATTTTTAAAAAAGAAAATGATATCTGGGCCAGTTGATGGCATGGTGATTCAGGCAGCTGGATCCCACATAGCCGACCTCATGGTTTTGTGGGGGATTTTTTTGTTGACCAGGGAGAAGCAGATAGAGGGAAAATGAGAAAGCCAGCCACCAGGTCCGGGACTCAAACCATGTGGAAGTCTAGCACCTTTAAACACCATACCACTTGCTGGCCCCTGACCTCGTGGTTTGAGTACTGGAAACAGCAGCTTGAAAAGCATGGCAAGAATATATGTGTGCTTACCCAAAATCCCGAAAGGAGGGAGAAATGGAAGAGAAGAGATTGCAGCATGACCATGATCCATGGGGGCGATCTCTCTCTCTCTCTCTCTCTGTCTCTCTCCAGTGGGTGTGCATGCTCTCTGGCAAATTTTTATAAAATAATAATAATAATAAAGAAAATTCTATTAGCTTCTGCTCCTGCTCCATAAAGAGCAATTTCATGAGGCCAGTGCTAAGAGTAGTGTTTCCAAATATTACAAGCTCTCCTGCACCTCTTCCTTGTTTTAGGACCTTGGGCTACACCATTTCCAGAGAGACCCAGAACCTGCAGGTGCCTTACTTTGTGGACAAACATTTTGACAAGGCCTACAGAGGAGCTTCTCTGCGTGACCTAGAGAAGACAATTGAGAAGGATTACATCGATTACATCCAGACAAGTTGCTGGAAGGAGAAACAGCAAAGTAAGATACTTGAGAGGGATAGTAAATGGGGAGCTCACCTGGGGCAGCAGCAGCTTCCTGGCCTCTGTTCTCCTTGTTTGGGTTGAACATATTTATGCGAGAGGAGGCAGAGGACAGAGGCTCATTCAGGATACTAGAGAAGGGGAGGTTTGTTGACAGGGTATGTGTGGCCAGGAATCGGAAATCTTGGGAACTGAGGCAGCGCCATTGCTGCTCTGAGTCTCTCTGGGTCTCGTCTGCTCCATCTGCCCTGCCTGCTGCCTGCTCTTCTTTCTTCTGCTTTCCTCCTTCCTCACCTTGTTTTGCCATGGCTTGTTATGGCTGCTACCTCTTTGTCATGCTCCCAACTTCCTCAGCCCTACCAGCACTGGCCCTTTTCTGCATCACAAGTTTTCATTTTCTTTTTCGTTTTTGCCATAGGGCATAAGCACTCGCCAGAGAAACAGAGAGAGAGACAGACAGGAAGTGAGAAATCACCTCTGAGGGGGGATGGTCACACTGTAGTACCTCCTCCTCCATCCTCCTCTCAGGATTTTGGACATGCACGCACATTCGCCTGTGCCTTTCGAGCTGCCAGGTCTGGGACTTGAACCACGCCGTCAGTCAGTCACGCTGGGTCAGGACTCAAACCACAGAGTTGGCCTTATGGGAGCCAGAGCTTTAACCACCATGCCACCTGCTGGCCCACAAGCTTTCTTTGTAAGTTCTCAGTTTTCCAGTTTCCTAATTCTACATTCTGTAGAGGGAAATCTAACTGATCCAGCCTAACTTTTGTTATTGTTGTTGTTAAAGGTTGTTTGTTTCTTCCTTTCATGAGAGAGAGAGACAGGCACACTTGACAGGGTCTCATCCCATCACAATCCCCTGCCACCTCCAGCCAGCCAGGAAGGGTCACAGACACACTGGCCCACACCAGTGAGTTTAGGCTGGCTTAAGACCTCAATCCCAGTCTCCCATAGGCCCCTTCTCACCTGTGCCACTACAGTGGGCCCTGCCTAACTTTTTGAGCTAGATCAAAATTGTAGAGTTTGGGACCAGCAGTTAGCGTAATGGCTATGTCGCTGAATTCCCATGTAGTTGACCATGGTTCAAGTGTCAGACCCAGTGGCTTAAACTCACGCTGGGCGCGTGTGCGTGCGTGCCCAAGATCCCGAAGGGAGAAAGGAGGAGAAAGGATTGCGGCGTGGCCATCCCCCCGGGGGGTGATTTCTCACTTTCTGTCTCTCTGTCTTTCTGGTGAGCGCACAGGCCCTGTAGCAAAAACCTCTCTGAAAAAAAAAAAATCATTGTAGAGGTTGCTGGTATGCTGGTATTGATTCATGTATCCCCTACCCTCCCTTCTAATATGCTGTGAACACAAAGAAAAATATTGACCCCTTGGGTCTGGCCTCCTGTCTTTGGTTAGTTGTGAGTAGGCCTTTCACTGTTTTCTTCTCTGGAGACATGGAGATGACGGTGCCTGCCACTTGGCCTGTAACTCCAGTGAGTGTTACTGGGAAGGCTGGAAGGAGGGTTAGCCCTGACTCTCGACCTATAGCTTTACTTTTTATCCCCCTACAGTTTCACACACACACGCACGCACACCCACACCCACCATTAGTAACTGTATCATATATATATATATATATAGATCCCGGGGACGCACACACACACACACCTGGCATGAGTTTAAGCCACCAGGTCTGGACCTCGAACCACAGTCGACTACATGGGAGTCCAGCAACATAGCCATTATGCCAACTGTTGGCCCCAGTAACTGTATCTTATAAAACTGGGCTTTGGTTCATTGTATTTTGGCCAGAGAACATGTATACTCTTCCCTTCTATACATTTAATTATACCTCATTTTTTCATTTTTTATTTTATTTAATTTTTAACTTTTGCTAGAGGGCACAGGCATTCACTGGAGGAAATGGGAGATGGAAAACACTTCCCAATGGGGCATGATCACACTGCAGTCCTTTCTCTTTTCTTCCAATTCTCCCTTTTTTCAGGATTTTGGGGGTGCACGCACACACTGGCATGTTGTTCAAGTCACTAAGTCCTGGATTTGAACCGTGCTGTTGGCCGTGTGGGATCCAGTTCCCTTAGCCCCAGAAAGACAGAAAGAGACAGAGAGAGAAAGAAGGGGAGCGAGAAAGCACTCCCCCCCCAGTGGGGCATTGTTGCTCCATAATCCCTTTTCCTCCATTTCTCCATCCTCTCAGAATTTTAGGCATGCTGAGGCTGGCAGGTGGTGTGGTGGGTAAGGTGCTAGGCACTACAACCAGGCCAACCCCGGTTCAAGTC
>NW_006159996.1:488267-488542 GCF_000334495.1 Tupaia belangeri chinensis | reverse complement strand
CTCACAGCTCTCTCTCTCTCTCTCTCTCTCTCTCTCTCTCTCTCTCTCCCCCTCTCTGGTCAAATTGAAATAAATAAACAAATGAATAAATAAAGTTAAATAAAATAATTTAAAGAAAAAAAAGAATTTTGGGCATGCCCAAGCATTTCTAGCATGTTATTAAAGCTCCCAGAAACTTCAGGGACTCCTGCTGCATGGTTCATTAGCTACTATGCCATGGGGCAATCCTGGTCTTGGTTAAATTTTATTTATTTATTTATTTATTTATTTATTTA
>NW_006159996.1:481020-487763 GCF_000334495.1 Tupaia belangeri chinensis | reverse complement strand
GGTCACGCCGCAATCCCTTCTCCTCCATTCTCCTCTCGGGATCTTGGGCACGCACGCACACGCGCCCGGCGTGAGTTTTAAGCCACCGGGTCCGGGACACGAACCGCGGTCGACTACGTGGGAGTCCAGCGACATAGCCATTACGCTAACTGCTGGTTCCCTGATTAATTTTTAAAGTGCAAGCTCTAACTCATTTTTTAAACCTTATTGTTGGATATCGTTAAACATCTAACAGTCTGATCAAATTAGCCCTCGGTCACAGTACCATTAAGCCTCACTGGCCCATCACACACTCCCAACCCCCCACTCCCAAGTTAATCCTTGCTTCCTTTTTTTTTTTTTTTTTTTTAAGGTTTTTGCCGTAGGGCACATGCACTTGCTGGAGAGGAAAGGAGAGACAGAGACAATGAGAGGGATAGTAAGAAATCCTCCCAGGGGGCGGGGGGTGGGGGGGATGGCCATGCCTCAATCCCTTCTCTTCCATTCTTCCCCTTGCGATTTCAAGCTTGCATGCACACGTGCCTGTTGTGATTTTCAAGCCTCCAGGTCTGGGAATCGAACCTCAGTTGACCATGTGGGAGTCTAGCACCTTAACCACTATGCCACCTGCCCATCCCTCCTTTGCATTCTTAAAGCATTTGGTTTATCCTGCTAACATAGTACATCCATAGGTACTATCAATCTCTCCCGTGGGACTGCAGCCTCTCTGAGGGCAAGAACCATGTCTTACTCACTTTGTGGCCTGAGCGCCTGGCACAGTCCTTGCTTCAGAACAGGTGTTTGGGGGCTGGCCCAAAGCCTAGTGATTAAAGGAGCCAGATCCCATATGACTGATCACGCAGTCTGAGTCCAGGTGGATCTCAATCTTGGCGGCTTGGAAAACATAGCAGGCACATGTGCATGCATACCCCAAATCCTGAGAGGATGGAGAAATGAGGAAAAGGGATTGCAGCATGACCACGCCCCATTGGGGATGTTTTCTCCCTCTTCCTCTCTCTCACTGTCTCTCCACCTCTCTTTGGCAAGCACGTGCATCCATCTGGCAATTAAAAAGAAAAAAAGAACAGGTGTTCAACAAATGTTTTTGGAAAACAGAATTCTCAGGACTGGGTAACAATGAAAATGCTGAGGAATTTTTTTTTAATTTTTGCCACAGAGCATGTATACTCTCTGGAGAGATATAGGGAGAGAGAAGAGGAGAAAGCACGCCCTATGGAGAACGGCCACACCTCAACCCCTTCTCCTCCATCTCTCCCCTGTTTTGGGATTTGGGGCACACACATATCCTACATGTTTTTTAAGCTTCCAGGTTGGGGACTTGAACTGAACAGCCAGCTATATGGGATACAGCCATCTTTTTTTTTTGGAGAGGTTTTTACTATAGGGCGCATGCGCTCACCAGAAAGAGAGAGAGATAGAGAGACAGAAAGCGAGAAATCACCCCCCAGGGGGGATGGTCACACCACAATCCCTTCTCCTCTCAGGATCTTGGGCACACACACACACGCGCCTGGTGTGAGTTTAAGCCACCAGGTCCGGGACTTGAACCACAGTCAACTACATGGGAGTCCAGCAACATAGCCATTACTCCAACTGCTGGTCCGGGGATACAGCTATCTTAACCACCATGCCATCTGCTGGCCTGAGTATGATTAATAACAGAGCAAGGGTCCCCAGTCCTTAGGGACCTTGGCTGTGCCCTCTATTTCGTAAGACAATGCCCAGCTGCACTCTCAAGGTGCATTAGGAGGTTGGTGGGTAATGGCTGTCAACACAACAGAGAATTCAACAGGATGAAGAAATTGCTATGTTATTGAATCAAACTGAGGGGTCAGGAAGTAAGTACCCTTTCCCATTGTTGAACTACGTTTTTCAGATTTCAAAAATTGGAAAAGAATTTTAAAGCAAGGTAAAAGCCTTCGACTAAAAAGTGATATATAGCGGCCAATAGGTAGCATAGAAGTTAAGGCACTGGACTCCCACAGGACTGGCTGCAGTTCGAGTCCCAGACCTGGTGACTTGCTTTCTCTCTCTCTCTCTATCTCTCTCTCTTTCTCTCTGTTGGTCTTCCTCTGGTACGCACGTGTGCCCTATAGCAAGTTAAAAATTATAACAAATAGGGGACCAGCAGGTTGCCTGGTGGTTAAGGTGCTAGACACTCCCAAGTGGCCAACCACAGTTCAAGTCCTGAATCTGTGGCTTGCTTTCTCGCTTTTTCTCTCTCTGGTCAAATTAAAATACATGAATGAATAAATAAAATCAAATAAATAATTCTTTTAAAAAATAATAACAAATAAAATATATGTATGGATTCAAATCAGGTCAAAGGCACAACATATGTCCTAAAAGCCTTCATATTTCTGGGCCTTTGAGGGTTTTGAGTTTTTTTCTTTTTTTCAAATTGTACTTATTATTATTATTTAATTTGCTATAGGGCACATGTGCTCACCAGAGAAAGAGAGAAAGAGAAAGCAAGAAAGCAAGCCACCAGGTCCAGGACTCAAATTGCAGTCAACCATGTGGCCGTCCACCGCCTTAACCACCATGCCACCTGCCGGCCCCTGAGGGTTTTGAATTTGTTGCTCTCTGCAAAAACTGGATGAAAATCTGCATTTCACGTCTTCAGACATGTGCAGCACATGCACACACCCGCATCCTCCTCTGTGGCGGCGAGTTGCTCAAGTATGCAAAGAGCTTGTGGTAAGGCTTGCACTAAGGTAGCAAAGGCTTTTGTCCCCGTAGGCCGAGTTTCAGAGCTCTGACACTCTCCAGGCTCAAATAAAAATCCAGTGAGTAAGCATGATGCGTGTACCCGTAAGTTCCAAATAGGGGTTATCAGCCCACACGCCTTAACAATCTATTTCTGGCATTGAAGTGCTGTGGCCGTGTGGGGCCTCCATACAACCCAAGTGCCATCTGAGAACAAGCTGCATCTGCCCTCCGAATCCAGCAGCAAGTGCAGCCAACGAGGTTAAATTTAGCACTTGGAGGTTGTAAAAATAAACCCACTTGAGAACAGAGTTCACTCTTGGCAAAATATCGAATGGAAACTGTTTTTAGCAAAGTTAGCCATTGTCTTTTAAAGTCTTTTGTTCCTTTCTCTCCTCTTCCTTAGAATGGTTAATGGGTGAATTTCTATGAGTAAGCCCTTACTATGAACACTAATTGCCCTGTTTACTCCTTCACAGCTACATCTGGATAATAAACCTGATGCCAGGGAAGTGGCTATGCCACCAGGCTGGGTTGGACAAAAGTAACAGGCAGGAACTGCCTCCTAGCCTAGCTGGGTTGAACTAAGATCCTGCCAGAGGGGCACTTCTTTTCCATGCCCTTGGCCAAGGTAGTGGATGGGGGAAGAAGCCTGGGTTTGAAATGGGCACAGGATTAACTTCTTTCTCGAGCAGCTGTGCTGTGTGGATACTAAAAGATGGAATGGCTTTAACTCTTAGCACCATCTGGCACATAGTAGGTGCCCGATTCCTGGTGGAGTCCAGGTTCTACTTGACTTTGTACCACAGATGGATGCTGCACTGTCGCACGGAGCTGATTCGTGAGATTATTGGGTCATTGGAAAAGTCATGATGCATTTTTGCCGAGAAAAATATAGAAGAAAAAATACTTCATGTTTTGTTTTTAGTTATTTAGAAGTTATTCAATAGTAACAGAACTTGTAAAAAGTAGCATATTCTTTGATTTGACCCTTTGCTCATTGGAGGGCAAAAAGATTCACGGGCAGTTTGAAGAGAGATTGTTAGCATGGAAATGGGGCATGGGACTTGGTTCCTTGAAAAACTGACCTTGTGCAAGGTCATTGCTCTGGAATAAGGATCTCTTACTTGATTTCAATGAGCTTTATAAAAAGATGGGATTTTTTTTTTTTTTTTTTTTTTTTAGAGAGAGTGATTTTTGATACAGAGCATGTGTGCTCGCTGGAGACAGAGAGACAGAACACAAGAAATCACTCCCCCGGGGAGATGGCCATGCCTCAATTCCTTCTCCTCCATTCTCCTTTCAGGATTTTAGGCATGCATGCACGCACGCACACGTACCTGATGTGAGTTTCAAGCTGCCGGGTCCGGGACTCAAACTGTGGTGGACTATGTGGGTATCCAGTGATGTAACGGTTACACCATCTGCTGGTCCCAAGATGTGATTTTTTTAAAAAATTATTTATTTAATTTTATTTATTCATTTTTTTTTTAATTTGACCAGAGACACAGAGAGAGAGAGAGAGAGAGAGAGAGAAAGGGACAAAGGAAACCGCCAGGTCTGGGTCTCAAACTGTGCTCAGCCATGTGGGAGTGTCCAGCACCTTAACCACCACGCCATCTGCTGGTCCAAAGATGTGATTTTCTTAAAAAAATAATTATTTATTCATTCGTTTATTTTAATTTGAGCAGATATATATATAGAGAGAGAGACAGAGAGGGAGGGAAGGTGAGAAAGCAAGCCACCAGGTCCAGTACGCAAACCACAGTCAGCCATGTGAGAGTGTCCAGGGCCTTAACCACCACACCACCTGCTGATCCCTAGATGTGATTTTTTTTTAAAGAATTATTTATTTTATTCCATTTGTTATTATTTTTTTTTAATTTGACCGGACAGAAACAGAGAGAGGGAAAGTGAAAAAGCAAGCTTCGAGGTCTGGGACTCAAACCACAGTTGGTCATGTGGAAATTCAGTGCCTTTAACCACCATACCACCTGCCAGCCCCCTAAGATGTGATTTAAAAAAATTTTTTATTACATATTTTTTTAGAATTATTTTATTTAACTTTATTTATTTAAATTACCAGAGAGGGACAGAGCCAGAACAAGAGCCAGAGAGAAAGAAAGAGAAAGCGAGAAAGCAAGCCACCAGGTCCGGGACTTGAACCACAGTCAACCATGTGGGAGTCCAGTGCCCTTAATCATCATGCTGCCTGCTGGCCCTATTATTGTTTTTATTTTTTAAATTTGATCAGAGAGAGACAGAGAGAAAGACAAAGTGAGAAAGCAAGCCAGCAAGTTCAGGACTCGAACAAGAGAGAGACAGAGATAGACAGAGAGAAAGGAAAAGTAAGACAGCAAGCTGTCAGGTCCGGGACTTCAACCACAGTTTGCCATGGGAGAATCCAGCACCTTATTGTCTGGTTGGCCATGTGAGAGTCCAACACCTTAACCAACACACCACCTGCTTGTCTCAGGATGTGATGTTTTAAGATAAGTATTTTGGGGGTGGGGACCAGCAGGTGGCATAGTGGTTAAAGCACTGGATACTCCCACATAGCTGACCACAGTTCAAGTCCTGGACCTGGTGGCTTGCTTTCTCTCTCTCTCTCTCTCTGTCTCTCTCTCTGGTCAAAATAAAGTAACTGAATGAATAAATTTTAAAAATTAAATAAATAACTATATGTTTTAAGATAAGTATTTTGGGGGTGGGGACCAGCAGGTGGCATAGTGGTTAAAGCACTGGATACTCCCACATAGCTGACCACAGTTCAAGTCCTGGACCTGGTGGCTTGCTTTCTCTCTCTCTCTCTCTCTGTCTCTCTCTCTGGTCAAAATAAAGTAACTGAATGAATAAATTTTAAAAATTAAATAAATAACTATTTAGTGAACCAGCAGTTACCATAATGGCTATGTCACTGGACTCCCACGTAGTTGACCGTGGTTTGCGTCCCGGACCCGGTGACTTAAAACTCACTCCGGGCGTGTGTGCGTGCGTGCCCAAGATCCCGAGAGGAGAATGGAGGAGAAGGGATTGCAGCGTGACCATCCCCCCTGGGGGGGTGATTTCTTGCTTTCTGTCTCTCTGTCTTTGTCTGGCAAGCGCATGCGCCCTATAGCGAAAACCTCTCCAAAAAAAAAAAGAAAGAAAGAAAGAAAGAAAGAAAGAAATAACTATTTAAAAGAAAAAAAGTATTTGGGAGAGATCAACAGATAGTGAAATGGTTATCTCATTGGATTCCCACATAGGTGACTGTGGTTCAAGTCCCTGCCCCAGCAGCTTAAAACTCATGCCGGGCTGGGGCAGGCAGGTGGCATGGTGGTTAAAGGTGCTGGACTCCCACATGGCCAATTGTGATTCAAGTCTCAGACCTGGCGGCTTGCTTTCTTACTTTCTCTTTCTATATATCTCTCTCTGGCCAAATTAAAATGGATAAATAAAGTTAAATGAAATAATTCTTTTAAAAAACTATATTAAAGACAAACAAACAAACAAACAAACAAAAAAACTCATGCTGGGCATGTGTACATGCATACTCAAAATCCTGAGAAGAGAATGGAGGAAAAGGGGTTGCTGCGTGGCCATCCCCTCTCAAGGTGATTTCTCAGTTTCTGTCTCTGTCTCTCTCTCTCTCTGTCTCTCCCACAAGCACATGCACCCGATAGTGAAAATCTAAAAAAAAAAAAAGATAAGTATTTAGGCGCCAGCAGGTAGCACAGTGGTTAAGGTGCTGGACTCTCACATGGTCGACTGGTTCAAGTCCTGGACCTGATGGCTTGCTTTCTCACTTTCCCATTCTTTCTCTCTGGTCAAATTAAAAAAATAATAACAATAAATAATTTTAAAATAAGTATTTATATATGTGTAATATATGTAGTTATCTTTCTTTTTTTTTTTTTTTTTTGAGAGGTTTTTGCTATAGGGCATGTGCGCTCGACAGACAGACAGAGAGAAACAGAGACAGAAAGCGAGAAATCACCCCCCAGGGTGGATGGCCACACCGCAATCCTTTCTCCTCCATTCTCCTCTCGGGA
>NW_006159996.1:480192-480934 GCF_000334495.1 Tupaia belangeri chinensis | reverse complement strand
CTTTAAAAAAAAAAAAAAAAAAAACAAAAAAAAAACATACCAGGGGACCAGTAGGTGGTATGGTGAATAAAGCGGTGGCTCCCACATGGCTGACTACAGTTCAAGTCTCAGACCCAGTGGCTTGCTTTCTCACTTTGCCTTTCTCCCTCTCCCTCTCCCTCGCGCTCTCTCTCTCTCTCTCTCTCTTTCATGAGCAAATGTACCAAAGCAAACTTTAAAAAAAGAAAGTAATAAATTATGGGTCCAGCAGATGGCATAACAGTCATGTCGCTGGACTCCCATGCACGTTTCCAGTCCTAGACCTGGTGGCTTATGACTCACGCCAGGTGTGTGTGCGTGCATGCCCAATATCCCCAGAAGAGAATGGAAGAGAGGGATTTCTGCATGGCCGTCTCCCTCGGGGGGTGATTTCTTGCTTTCTGTCTCTCTATCTCTCTGGCAAGAACATGTGTCCTATAGCAAAAATCTCTTTAAAAAAAAGTAATAATATATATTTTAAGTGTTTTGTTTGTTTGTTTTTTAAGAGAGAGATTGTTTACTATAGGACGTGTGCACTCACTGGAGAGACAGACAGAAAATGAAAAATCACCCCTCAGGGAGATGGCCACACCACAATTCCTTCTCCTCCTTTTCCTTCTCCTTCATTCTCTTCTCAAGATCATGAGCGTGCGCGCGTGCACACACACACAACACACACACCACACACACATCTGTTGTGAGTTTTTATCTGCTGGGTGTGGTT
>NW_006159996.1:478993-480163 GCF_000334495.1 Tupaia belangeri chinensis | reverse complement strand
TTCACTGTAGGGCGCGTGCGCTCGCCAGACAGAGAGAGACATTAGAGACAGAAAGCGAGAAATCACCCCCCACGGGGGATGGTCACGCCGCAATCCCTTCTCCTCCATTCTCCTTTCGGGATCTTGGCACACACGCACACGCACCCGGCATGAGTTTTAAGCCACCGGGTCCGGGACACGAACCGCGGTTGACTACGTGGGAGTCCAGCGACATAGCCATTACGCTAACTGCTGGTTCCCTGGGATTTGAACTGCAGTCCATAGGGGTCCAGCAACATAACTATGCCATCTGCTGGTTTCATAATAAATGTGTTTTTTTCTTTTAAATCTTTTTTTTTTCCTTTTTTTTGGAGAGGTTTTTGCTTTAGGGCGTGTGCGCTCGCCAGACAGACAGAGAGAGATATAGAGACAGAAAGCGAGAAATCACCCCCCAGGGGGAATGGCCATGCCACAATTCCTTCTCCTCCATTCTCCTCTCGGGATCTTGGGCACGCACGCACCCGCGCCCGGCCTGAGTTTAAGTCACCGGGTCCGGGATTTGAACCGCAGTCAACTACATGGGAGTCCAGCGACCCAGCCATTACACCAACTGCTGGTCCCTCTTTTAAATCTTAAGAAAGGAAAACACACACACACATCAGGTACATATGTGTGTACCCAAAATCCCAACAGGCTGGAGTCCAGCAATGTAATCATTATGCCATCTGCTGGTTCCAAAATAATTTTTTTTTAATCTTAAGAAAAATACACCAGGTACATATGTATGTGCCCAAAGTCCAGACAGGCTGAAAAAACAAAGAAGGGATTGCAGCATGGCCACATACTGTTGGGGGTGCTTTCTCTCTCTCTCTCTCTGTGTGTGTGTGTTTCAAATGCACACACCCTCTGACAAATTTTAAAAAACAAAAAGAGCAAACTACAGAATATGTTTCACATGAGGGAACTTCAAAAAGCTTGGAGAAAAAGAGAATTGAAGTACAACTTTATTTTGGTACAAAAAAGAACTGAGGGGGCTGGCAGGTGGTGTGGCGGTTAAGGTCACTGAACTCCCATGTGGTCGACTGTGGTTCAAGTCCTGGACCTGGTTGTCTGCTTTCTCACTTTCCCTCTCTTTCTCACTTGCTTTCTCATTTTCCCTCTCTCTCTCTCTCTCTCTCTCTCTCTCTCTCT
>NW_006159996.1:451257-478656 GCF_000334495.1 Tupaia belangeri chinensis | reverse complement strand
GTCGACTACGTGGGAGTCCAGCGACATAGCCATTACGCTAACTGTTGGTTCCCGCGGTTTGCTTTTTCACTTTTTCTCATTTTCTCTCTGATCAAACTGGAAAATAATAATAATAAATAAAGGTAGATAAAAAATAATTCTTTAAAAAAATAAAAAGTAAATAAATAGAATTAAATTAAATAATTCTTTTATTCTTTTTATTTGTTTTGACCAGAAGGAGATGGGGGGTGGGGGGCTGAGGAATGAGAAAGCAAGCTGCAGGTCTGGGACTAGAACCACAGTCATCCATGTGGGAGTCCAGCACCCTTAACCACCACACCACCTGCCAGCCCCTAAAATAATTCTTTTTTTTATTTTTATTTTTTTGGAGAGGTTTTTGCTACATGGTATGTGCACTCGCCAGAAAGACAGAGAGAGACAGAGAGACAGAAAGCGAGAAATCACCCTCCAGGAGGGATGGCCACTCTGCAATCCTTTCTCCTCCACGTGCAGCATGAATTTGAGCCACTGGATCTGGGACTCGAACCGTGGTCAACTACGTGGGAGTCCAGCGACATAGCCATTACACTAACTGCTGGTTCCCATATGTAGTTATCTTTCATCAGCTTGTTATATGGTCTTCAATGTAGAGAATGTTAAGAATTACATGGGAGTTCAGTGACATAGCCATTACGCTAACTGCTGGTCCCTAAAATAATTCTTAAGAAAAAGAAAAAAAATGGGGATCAGCACATGGCGTGGTGGATAAAGGCGCTAGACTCATGGCTCACCATAGTTCGAGTCCCAGAACTGGTGGCTTGCTTTCTCCCTTTCCCTTTGTCTCTGTCTGGTCAAATTGAAGAATGATAATAACAAATGGAATTAAATAAATAATTTTTTAAAAAAATTGAGGGTCAGCTTGATGGCCTATTGGTCAAGGCAGCTAGATCCCACATGGCTGTGTGGTTTGAGTCCCAGGCCCAGCAGCTTTAGAATCATGCCAGGAACATGTGGGTGCATGCTCATAAATCCTGAAAGGAGGGAGACATGGAAGAGAAGGGATTGCGATGCAACCATTCCCTATGGTGGTGGCGCTTTCTCCTCTCCCTCTCTCTCTGTATCTCTCTGGCAAGGGTATATGCCCTCTAGCACACACACGAACTGAAATCCACGCCCAGTTTTTTCATATTACACATTTCCATGAACTTTTTGGGGTCTTTTTAGAGATTTTCACTATAGGATGCATGTGCTCACCAGAGAGACAGAAAGTGAGAAATCACCCCCTGCAATCCCTTCCACTCCATTCTCCTTTCAGGATTTTGGACACACACACACACACACATGTGCCTGGCTTGAGTTTAAAGCCTCCAGGTCCAGGACTTGAACTGTAGTCAGCTATATGGGAGTCCAGCACCTAAACCACTATGTCACCTACTGGCCCCTCCGTGAACTTTTTGAAGACCCTCATATATTGATATTACTGAGATTCCCAAGGACCAATGGCAGAGACTGAACTATTCAGGACTCCTGAATAGTTTCCCATGTGTCAAAGAGGCCCTGGAAATAGAGCTGGTGCCAAGCAGGTGGCAGGACGCAGGAGCAGAGCTCACATGTGGGTGTGGCCCGCGGTCCTCCGTGAAACCTCACACCTGCAAGGATGACTATGCCAAGGCAAGCTGTGGCCAGCAGGCATGGCAGGCACCCTCTCCAAGGGGTGAGGGTGCATTGTTTTGGAGTCTGGGAGATCCTCTGCTTGCCAGGCAACTGCTGGGCTAGAGTCCAGGCTTTGCAGCCCCCATTGTAGAGGGAGGGTTGTCATGCATATCCACCCCTCACCCTGGAGTCCTGCACTTACTCTGCACTTCAGGCCTTTCTTGGTGTAAATAGAATCCTTGTGAGTAGAAATGCCAGACAGGGTCCTGTGTTTGTAGAAACTTATTCAGAAAGCAAAGCCCATTGTTCCCCCTGGCTAAATATTAATTCCTGTTTTCAGCAGTTTGCCAATTAATCAGACAGGTGCCTCTCATTCCACCAAGAAAAACAAAATCTGTCAGCAGCATGGTTAAGAATGGATAGGCATATTTCAAAATGATTAAATAGCATTTTCCCAAGTGTGGTCCTTTAAGCACTAAGTAGCTGCCTGCTGTTGGAAGCATTCAGAAGTCATGTGCATCCAAGCGTGTTGTCCTGTTAACACATGACGCTTCTCTGAAGGTGCTTTTCAGGCATTCTTTCCCAAGAATGTCTCTGAAACTTATAAAAAAGAAAAAACTAGAGGTTGCCAAACCATGGTGGAGTCCAGAAACACAACAGAAATTACATCCTGGTTAAAAATGGACTGACCTTCACCATGAAGAGAAAATTAAATTCATTTAGTCAAGGAGCCAAAAATTACCAGAGACAGATGATTTCACTTTTAAAAGAGCCCCACTCCCCCACCCCCTGGAGGTGACATGGAGGTTGAGGCAGCTGGATTCCATATGGCTAACTGGGTGGTTTGAGGCCCAGACCTGGGTGCTTGAAAATTGTGCTGGGCATGTGTGTGTGCATGCCAAAAATCCCAGGAGGAGACCGGGGAGAAGGGATTGTGGTATGGCCATCCCCGCAGGGGGGCGGGGGATGAGTTCTCACTTTCCCTCTCTCTCTACGTGTGTTTGTGTGTGTGTGTGTGTGTGTGTGTATCTCTGGCAAGCACATGCACCCTTTAACAAACAAGAAAAGAAAGAAAGAAAGAAAGAAAGAAAGACAGACAGCCAGCCAGCCCAACTGCCTTTGGCCTTTGAGTTGAGGACCCCACACACGGGGAGGGAAGGAAGACAGCCGCCAGCAGCCTGGCCTTTTGTAGAAGCGCACCCACAGAAGCAGGCCGTGTGCCGGCTAGCACGTGTGAGTTACGACCCAGTAATGCGGGGGGAGAATGGAGCAGCTGTCTCTGTTCCAGATGACAGGAATAGGCTATTGGACTCCATCTCTCCCAACTGTCATCTGAATACCGTTCGTAGGAAGGCCGCGAAAGTCTTCTCTTACTGCACACGTGCAGGTGTCCTAAGTCTGGAGCCAAATGTTTTATTGATAAGAACTAAGGCCAGTGCCTTTATAGTAAATCAGAGATGCTGTGGGCCTGCAGGACCGCAAGTGTCCTTTAACCCTCAGCACCTGGTGTAGTGCCTAATACGTGTTTCTTGAATGAATAAGTTTAAGTGTAATTGAAAGTTTTCTTTCCTGAAGCATTGAAATGAAACAAAGGAGCTCCACTCCCTTGATGAATCGCTTACCTCTTATCTTTCAGAGTCGGAGTTGACAAACCTGGCGGGGTTGTACAGAGACGAACGACTGAAACAGAAAGCAGAGTCGCTGAAGCTGGAAAACTGTGAAAAACTTTCCAAACTTATCGATCTGCGCAGAGGAGGCTGAGGACGATGGTCCTGTGCCGGGTTGGGGTTTTGTTACTCGTTATTATTTATGCTCCTAATTCCATTTTATAATACAAAATTAGGACCTGGTGGCCAGTTCGCTATTTGCTAATTTTGTTGGGCAGAGGTGAAGGAGTCCAAGCATGGAGCCTGACTTGTCATCACAGATTCCTCCCTGGGGAAGGGCTCCAGGGGCCAGGAACCGTTCATCCAAGATAAATGAATGGCAAAGCATTTGCTCCATGCCTGCCCTGCCTCTGCAGCGGTAATTACAGGCATCCCACAGCAGATCCCCGTTTTCTTCTTCCATTCTTCCGGTCTCAGTACCCAGCCAGGCATTCCTAGGCTTAGCCAAAGCAGCTTAACGTTAGTTATTCACAATGTCTAGCAAGACTTATACCTCTCTCTTCGTAAGAGTCATCATCTCCCCCAAGAGACAGCCTTTGGAACATGTTCCTACTCCACTTTTCATTTCTAAGGGGAAATGAACTAGCGTAGTTTACTGTTTACTATTACCCCAGGCCCTGTTCAGCTAGCGGCATTAGCAAACTCTCTGGTTTGAGATTCCTTCCTTCCCTTTAACTCGCTCCCTTGTAGAGGGTCCAGAAATTCAGAACAGTTGAGCTACGAAACAGTTCAGTGAACAACTCTGGCAAGAAACAAGGAGTGGAGATGAAGGTGAAACGCAAGACTCAGGGGCTAGCTGGTGGTGTGGTGAAGGTGGTTACACCTGCACAGGTTCAAGTCCTGGGACAGGTGGCTTGAGAAACACATCAGGTGCACGCGTGTCGTATTTTGTACATGCCCAAAATACCAAAAGGAGGGAGAAATGGAGGAGAAGGGACTGCAGTGTGGCCATCCTCCTGGAGGGTGTTTTCTCACTCTCTTTCATTCTCCGGCAAGTGCACTCCTGCATGGTGCCCTCTGACAAATTAAAAGAAAAGAAATGGAGAACTGAGTCTTCAGCTCCCCAGTGCAGACCCATCGGGCCATCGTGGAACTTAGGGGAAGTTTGCTTTTTGTCAGTTCTGGTGAGTTTTAGCACGCTTTAGCAGATGCTACACCCTGCAGAGGCACAGTGGTCAGACCTGAGAGGAGTCATTGCCAGGCCGTTTCCTCACGCCTAGAGATAAAGAGGGAAAGCCCTATCTCTGTGGCTCTAAGGATCTAGCTAGCACTGGTCCCGGCAGCCACTTTGTCTAGCCCAGTGTCCTGTAGTTCGTGATATGAGTCTTCCTTGAGCCGTCTCACAACTCTGGGAAGTAGTTGAGTATCTCTGTTGTTATGAATGAGCACATTGGCCCAGAGAGGATGAATGGTTGACCGAGGTCACACAGCAGTCCCATAGCACTGATGGGACTGTTTTCTTTAGGTCATACAACTGGTAGTGGCGGAGCTCGGTAGGCTGATTGTCAAGTAGGAAGAGCAAGAGATCGTTTTCATTTCTCAGGAGACTCCAGCCAGATTGGCAGAGCAGAATCTTGCCCAAGAATGCCTCTGTGCCCTTCACCCCATCCCCTGCCTGTGACCCTGCGTCCTTTCTACGTTCATCCTGCATCCTTTCAGGGCAGCTTCCCTGCTGGTCTCTACACAAATTATACACAAGATAGGTCCCTAGAAGGCAGGCAGCCCTTCCCACTGGTGACAGAGAAGAGCCACGTTGTTGCCTGGGCTGTGTGGTTCCGGCCCTTCCTTCAGAGGTGAGCTATCGGTTGAGCTGCTCAGATTATCCTGAATCTCTGCACTTGGAGGGATCAGCAGGCAACTGAAGCCTATACTCTGTATTTTCTTCCAGTCTTAAAATCTTAGCACCTATCAGACGTGAGTCTAAGGCTAAAACTGATTTCTAAAATAGGATTTGTCTGTTAGATGCATAGCACGAGACAGAAGTGTCTAGCATGGGTCAACATGTGGGTATCCCACAGAGTCACAAGATGGCTTCACTGGTAAAGCGTGGGGGCTTTTGTGGCTGGTTGGGGACAACTGTTCAGTTGCAGGGTGGGGAGGCATTCCAGATAAAGCCAGATGTTGTCACCCAATTAGTTCTATCTTCCTGGTTTGGGGGACCCTCCTTGACTCCCTCTAAGTAACTGAGGGAATTCACACTGTCAAATGTAGCCATGAGCCAGAGGCTTGTGAGAAGTTGTTTTCCTATACATAGACCAAAGAAATGTCTCTCCCTAACCCCAACCTCTGCTTGAAAATGGCGAGAATGAAACTGACTGGACAGGTAAAGGGTCCTGCTCTGGCTGCCCTGTGTGGTGTGGCCATGTGCTGGATCTCACGGCAGCAGCGGGCTATCTGTGATGGTACTAAATGGAGGCAGTACTGACTCACTCCACTAAATGCCACGTCAGCCCTGTCTTCATAGCACTGATGGGACTGTTTTATTTATTACCAATAAACCACAACACTCACATCTGGTTTTTCTCAAGGGAACAATATTTGCTTTTGTTTGAAGAATGTCCTGCCCCCGGGGGACAGTCGAACAGGTTTTCTGAGTGAAGGAGTGAGAGAGAGCCGGGACAGGCGGCGTAGTGTTACAGCACGGAGACGACACAGTGTCTTCAGTGTCGTCCGTTTATTTTTTTTTTTTTTGGAGGGGTTTTTTCGCTATAGGGCACGTGCGCTCGCCAGACAGAGACATAGAGACAGAAAGCGAGAAATCACCCCCCAGGGGGGATGGTCACGCCGCAATCCCTTCTCCTCCATTCTCCTCTCGGGATCTTGGGCACGCATGCACACGCGCCCGGCATGAGATTTAAGCCACCGGGTCCGAGACGCGAACCGCGGTCGACTACGTGGGAGTCCAGCGACATAGCCATTACGCTAACTGCTGGTTCCCCAGTGTCGTCCGTTTATTGTGGGCAGCAAGGTACAGCACGGAGACGACGCAGTGTTACAACTCTTCAGGGTCATGTCGTCTATTGTGAGCAGCACGGAGATGACGACGCCGTGTCACAACTCTTCAGGGTTGTCCGGAGACGATGTAGTGTTATAGCTCTTCAGGGTTGTCTGGAGACTGTGCAGTGTTGCAGCTCTTCAGGCTCTCCAGGGTCATGGTCTGGCTACTGTGGGCCAGGCATCGTGGTTATATACATGCTGGTGGGCCGTGATTGGTTGTAAACAGTGGGTTATGATTGGTTGCTTTTGGACCAATCATGAGGTGCTGGATATGCAAATCTGAGGGATTCTAGTGGCCAATCAGAGCAAGGTTTTGAAGGTCAGGTTTTTTGAAGGGAACCAGTCATGGCAATTGTTTGCTCTCTGAGAAACCTCTGCAGACTCGCTGGTGCGCAGCCTCCCACAGAAGGATAGTCTATTTGGTACTATCCAGAATATCATTAAGCTATAGTTTCCTGGGATATATTTTAGATGGGTGTCTGCATGGTGGTAAAATAAGCTTTCTCTCCTTGTCTACATCCTTTGGAAGTCTTCCTGAGAGTATATAAACTCTTTAGGTAAGGCTTATTCTTGCTGTCAGAATTTGGCACACAGCTCTAGACGGTTTCTTTGAACATTGCCGCAGGCAGATACGTGTGGTGGGAGTGGGGCTGAGAAATAGGGCGTGATGCTCAAACACAACCTGAAGCTCTCCTGCACTGCAGTGAGGGAGGATGAAATCCTCACCACAAGGAGCACTGCAATTTGAAGGAATTCATGTCCCCAGATCAACAACCCGAGAGTTCATCCGCTCCAGCTGGAAAACTAAGCTTCCTTGGTCAGCCACAGGCCTCACAGCTTGGGAGAAGTGACAGCAAATGCCACTCTATGCTTCCTGTTGGAAACTGTTAGAAGTTACAGCAAACTTCCAGCCCCACTGGAACATGGAACCCAGCAGCCGGACCCAGCTGTGTGCTACTGTCATTTTCACCCTCACACTTAGGCCTGGCCGTGTGGGGAGGCACTGGGATTCGAGCAGCCTTCTGCTACAGCTGTCCACGTGTGCCAGCCCCTCGTCTCTGCATGAACTGTTCCTCACAGGAGCTAGCATCGACTTCTATTTATTTGGATTCATGTAAGGTGTCAGCTTAGTGTCTCAATATATTTATTTTTGGAAAGTGCCGAGTTACCACACATTTTATTTTTGACCCTGCATTGTTGATCCCTTGTGCAGTGACCACCAGCTATCTATAGACCCATGTGTGAGACACCAATTACATTATTCGCATCACACTCAGTATTTGGAATGAAAGATGTGAATATTCTGTGACCAGCACCAGGGATGTGGAGTAGAAATCCTAAAAAATCTGGTCACCTGATCCACTGCATCTGGAGTCAGTGTATTTTAACAAAGAAAGACATTAAACAATTTTATATAATAAAAATGGCTGGTTTTGTTCTTTTTCCTTTGCTCATGGTGTCCTTGGGCATGGTGCATTGCTCGACTTACTTGGAGCCACATCAGACTAGAAAACCTATTGGCCTCCACTCTAGTCTTCCCTCATCCATCAGTAGAACTAGTTGTGTGTGTGGTTTTTTCTTTTTTTTTTTAAGATAGATTTATTTATATAATTTTTTTGGAGAGGTTTTTGCTATAGGGCACATGCCCTTGCCAAAAAGACAGAGACAGAGAGACAGAAAGCAAGAAATCATCCCCTGGCGGGGTGGCCACACTGCAATTCCTTCTCCATTCTCCTCTTGGGATCTTGGGCACACACGCACACACGCACGGCGTGAGTTTAAGCCACCAGGTCTGGGGCTCAAACCACGGTCGACTACATGGGAGTCCAGCGACCTAGCATTACGCCATCTGCTGGTCCCAAGAATTATTTATTTTTAATTGTATTCATTCTTTTTTCTTTACCCAGGGAAAGAGAAAAAGTGAGGAAGCGAGCCACCAGTTTCGGGACTCGAATCATAGTCAACCCTGTGGGAGTGTCTAATGCCTTATCTACCACACCACTTGCTGGTCCCCATGTGTGCATTTTTTAAAAGACAGAGATTTTTTGCTATAGGGCATGTGCGCTCACCAGAGAGATAGAGAGACAGGGAGAAATCACCCCCCAATGGGGATGGCCATGCCACAATTCCTTCTCTATTCTCCTGGGATCCTGAGCACTCATGCACGTGCGCCCAGCATGAGTTTTAAGCCATAGGTCGGGGACTCAAACCATGGTCAACTACATGGGAATCTAGTGACATAACTATCACACCATCTGCTGGTCCCAACTAGTTGGGTTTTAAAACAGTAGATAGCGTTGGTGGCATCAAGGAGTCCTTATTTCCATCATACAACTGAGCTGCAGCATATCATGAGTCAATCTACAGAAAACTACACTAGCATCAGAAAATCAGATGTTATCCCAATTTGCTATAGGGCACATACCCTTGCCAAAAGGACAGAGATAGAGAGACCAATTCCTTGCTAGCTCTGTTCCTAATGGGCCAGATTTAGGGAAATCTTGGTTTAAAAATACAATACATGGTATTTACATGAGCCCAACTGCTTAGGATAGCTTTCATTTGTACAAGAGTGGGGCCATGAGGGCTGGCAGGTGGCATGGCGGTTAAGGGCGCTGGACTTCCACATGGCTGACTGCTGTTCAGGTCCTGGACCTGGCGGCTTCCTTTCTCACTTTCTCTCTCTGTCTCACTCTGTCCCTCTCTGGTCAAATTGAAATAAGTAGATAAATAAAGTTAAATAAAATAATTCTTAAAAAGAAAAAAAAAAAGGTGGGGCCAGTCCACAGCCTCATAGTTAAGAGAGCTGATGCCACATGGCCAACAGCATGCGCTAGCCAGACTGACAGAGAGAGACAGAGAGACAGAAAGCGAGAAATCACCCCCCTGGCGGGATGGCCACACTGCAATCCCTTCTTCTCCATTCTCCTTTCAGGATCTTGGGCACGCACACACATGCGCCCGGCGTGAGTTTTAAGCCACTGGGTCTGGGATGCAAACCGTGGTCGACTACGTGGGAGTCCAGTGACATAGCCATTATGCTAACTGCTGGTCCTCCTATTTATTTTAAAATAATTATTTTATTATTACTTTATTGAACTTTATTTTTTTATTTATTTATCTCAATTTGACAAGAGAGCAGCAGAGAGAGAGAAGGAGGGGGAGTGAGAAAGCAAGTTACCAGGTCCTAGACCCAAACCATGGTCAGCCATGTGGGAGTCAGTGCCCTTTAACCACCACGTCACGTGCCAGCTCCCCTACATTTATTTATTTATTTAATTATTTAAAGAATTATTTTATTTAACTTTATTTATTTTTTATTTTTATTTTACCAGAGAAGGACAGAGAGAGAAAATGAGAAAGCAAGCCACCAGTTTCAAGACTCGAACCATGGTTGGCCATGTGAGAATGCCCCTATCCAATGCCCCTAGCCACCACACCACCTGCTGGCCCTATTTATTTATTTTAAAGAATTACTTTATTTAACTTTATTCATCATCATTATTATTTTTTTTTTAAGTTGGCCAGAGAGAAACAGAAAGAGAAAGTAAGCCGACAGGTCCAGGACTCAAACCACGGTCAGCCATGTAGGGAGTCCAGCCACCTTAACCACCATGCCACATGCTGGCCCTCCTAAGTTTAGTAATTTTAGTCATGATAGAACCTTGTCACGCCACTATCCCCTTCCCCCTGCTATCCTGCTGATCAGACTCTTTAGCACATGTCCACGCCATTGGCATGTTTTTAAGCCAGCCTGAAGATCCAAACCTGCTGTCAACCATATGGCTTCCAGCACTGCAGTTTGGTTTGCTACTGAACGCACCACCAGGCTGGGCTAAGATTTTAAAACTTTCAAAGCAATTCCTCAGTCACATGAGCCACATTTGCAGGGCTGAATAGCCACACATGGCTAGTGGTTCTGCAGCCGACAGGGCAGAAGTGGCCCATTTCCATCACTGGAGCTCTATTGAACTGTATTTCTTGAGGCCCTTTTAGAAAGGCCAATAAAAAAGCCTTGCCCCCCAGGACAGGAGGACAAATGCATGAAACAAGGAAAGTCAAAACAAGGACTGCCGGGACCAGCAGGTGGTGTGGTGGTTAAGGCACTGGACACTCCCACATGGTCGACCAGGGTTCGAGTCCTGAATCTGGCGGCTTGCTTTCTCACTTCCTCTCTCTTTCACTCTCACTCTCTGTGTCTCTCTGGTCAAATTAAAAAATAAATGAATGAATAAATGAAAATAAAATAAATAATTATTAAAAAAAAAAAAAAGGACTACCACCATGAGACCTACCGGAATGGCCAAGTTTGTCAAGCCGCAATATCTAGCCCAAAGAGAGGGCCCTAGGGAGCTTTGAAGAACAGCCCAGGCAGTTTATCTGTGTTCAGCTTCTTTTCCTGGCAACTGATGACTTTTTTTTCTTTTCTTTTTTTTTTTTTTAATTTTTGCTATAGGGCATATACTCTCACTAGACTGAAAGAAAGAGAAAATGAGAAAGAGTCCCCACACGGGATAACCACATCACAGTCCCTTCTCCACTCTCCTCTCAAGATTTTCTGCATGCAAGCACAAGCACCTAGCATGTTTCTCAAGCCTCCAGCTCTGGGACGCAAATAGTGCCGTCGGCTATGTGGGAACTGGTCGCCTTAACCACTACACCACTGGCTGGCCCCATTTCCTTCTTACAGTAATGATTTCCTGCTTGGGGGGGTATCGAATTCCGTAACTTTATTATCCATATGTCCAACAAAAATGCAGCATAGAATTATAGTTAAGGACCTGGGAGCCAGGACTAGCAGTTCGTGTAATGGCTATGTTGCTGGACTACCACGTAGTTGACCACGGTTCAAGTCCCAGACCTGGTGGCTTAAAACTCATGCCGGGCACTTGTGCGTGCGTGCCCAAGATCCCGAGAGGAGAACGGAGGAGAAGGGATTGCGGCGTGGCCATCCCCCCTGGGGGGTGATTTCTCGCTTTCTATCTCTCTGTCTCTGTCTGTCCAGCAAGCGCATGCGCCCTATAGCAAAAACCTCTCAAAAAAAAAAAAAAATCACATCAGGTATGTGTGCCTGTATGCCCAAGATCACAGGAGGAGAATGGGAGAAGGGATTACGGTTTGGTCATTCCCCCTGAGGGGGGGTGATTTCTCACTTTCCCTCTCACTTTCTCTGTATCTGTCTCTTTCTCTCTCTGTGGCAAGTGCACATGCTCTAAGGCAAAAACCTCTTTTTAAAAAATAAAGAACTCAGACTCTGGGGACAGCAGGTCGTATGGTGGTTAAGACACTGGACTCCCACATGGCCAACTGTGGTCCAGGTTCCAAACCTAGAGGTTTGCTTTCTCACTTTCTCTCTCTCCCTCTCTCTGTCTCTCTGGTAGGCACAGATGCCCTATAGCAAATCTGAAAAATAAAATTAATGATAAATTAAAAAGAAACGTTTAAGAATAAAATAATAATGAATTAAATTTTTTTCTTTCTTTTTTTTGGAGAGGTTTTTGTTTTTTTTTTTTTTTTTTGAGAGATTTTCACTGTAGGGCGCGTGCGGTCGCCAGACAAACAGAGAGAGACATTAGAGACAGAAAGCGAGAAATCACCCCCCAGGGGGGATGGTCACGCCGCAATCCCTTCTCCTCCATTCTCCTCTCGGGATCCTGGGCACGCACGCACACGTGCCCGGCATGAGTTTTAAGCCACCGGGTCCGGGACACGAACCGCAGTTGACTACGTGGGAGTCCAGCGACATAGCCATTACGCTAACTGCTGGTTCCCAAGAGAGAGGTTTTTGCTATAGGGCACGTGCGCTCACCAGAAAAACAGAGACAGAGAGACAGAAAGCAAGAAATCACCCCCCAGGGGGATGGCCACACTGCAATCCTTTCTCCTCCATTCTCCTCTGGGGATCCTGGGCACGCATGCACACACACCTGGTGTGAGTTTAAGCCACCGGGTCTGGGATTTGAACCGCAGTTGACTACATGGGAGTCCAGCAACATAGTCATTATGCTAAGTGCTGGTCCATTATTTTATTTTAATTTTATTTATTATTATTATTTTTTAATCTGACCAGAGATGTATACAGAGAGAGGGAGAGAAGGAAAGCGAGAAAGCAAGCTTCCAGGTCTGGGACTCGAACCATGTTTGGCCATGTGGGAATCCAGCGTCTCAACTACCACACTACCTGCTGGCCCCATTATTATTTTTTAAATTTAACCAGAGAGACAAAGAATGAGAGAAAGGGAGAATGAGAAAGCATGCCGCCAAGTCCAGGACTCGAACTGCAGTCAACCCTGTGGGAGTCCAGTGCTTTAACTGACATGCCACCTGCCGACCTCATGATAAATAAAATTTAATTACTTGAACATTTAAAAACATATAAAAATTTAAAAACACAGACTCTGGGATCAAATTGACCATGTCAGAACCCTGTTTCACATTTTACTAGCTTGAGTGACCTTGGACAAGTTATTCATTCTCTTTTTCTTTCTGTTTTGTTTTTTGGGGAGAGGTTTTTGCTATAGGGAGCGTGCATTCACCAGAAATACAAAGAGAGACAGACAGAAAGGGAGAAATCACCCTCCAGGGGAGATGGCCATTCTACAATCCCTTCTCCTCCATTCTCCTCTAGGGATCTTGGGTACACACGTACACGCACCTGGCGTGGTTATTAATTCTCATAGAGTCTGTGTTTCCTCATCTGTAAGACAGGGATAATAGAAGCTATTTCACCGAGTTTTTAAGAACATTATGTTAAATAATATATAGTATATACCACAAAATAATGAACAATTAATATATACTGACTCAGGGACCAGCAGGTGGTGTGGTGGTTAAGTTGTTGGACACTCCCAACCATGGTTTGCAACCTGGACCTAGTGGCTTGCTTTCTCATTGAGTTTCTGTTCAAATTAAAACAAATGAATGAATAAATAAAAATTATTTTAAAATTACATATACATTCTATATACATATATATGCTGACTTTTTCTCCTCCAACTCTAATCTTTTTAGGGTTTCACCGAAAAAAAAAAGCCTTTGATGGGGATTTGGTGAATGTGTGTGAGCTCCTTATTCTTCCCTGCCTCCATCTTAGAGCTCTCTTCCTCAAACCCCACTTCTGTTCACCCACTGGCTTGAGGTTCTTCAGGAACCTCCTTGACATGGCTCCAGAATAGCTGCTCAGAGTTTGTTTTCTAGCATGAAGACCCGGATCTCTGGGGAAGTCATTCTTATTCTCTAGCTTTTTTTGGTTTATTTTTGAGGGAGAGAAAGAAGGAAAGTGAGAAATCATCCCTCAAGGAAAATGGCCACCACAATCCCCTCTCCTTTCTCCTTTGCAATTTTTTAAATAGAGTTGTTTTATTTAACTGTATTTATTTACTTACTTTTTTTTAATTTGACCAGATAGGGACAGAAAGAGGGGGAGGGGGAGTGAGAAAGCAAGCCACCAGGTCCAGGACTTGAACTGGAGTTGACCATGTGGGAGTCCAGTGCCCTTAACTACCACACCACCTGCCAGCCCTGTAATTTTTTTTTCTTTTCTTCTTCTTTTTTTTTATTCTTACTGTGATTTGTTTAAAATAATTATTTTATTTAACTTTCATTTACTTATTTTTTAATTTGACCAGAGAGGGACAGAGTGAGAGGGAGAGGAATAGACAAAGTGAGAGCGAGAGAGAGAGAGACGGAAAGTGAGAAAGCAAGCTGCCAGGTCCAGGACTGGAACCGTGGTTCACCATGTGGGAGTCCAGCACCCTTAGCCACCAGGCCACCTGCCAGCCCCTCCTTTGCGATTGAGTACTCATGCACAAGGGCGGTTGTGCCTTTTTTTTTCTCTTCTCTTCTCTTTTTATTTTCTTGTTTTTGTCATAGGCATCTGTGCTTGCCAGAGAGAAAGAGAGACAATAAGAGGGATAGTGAGAAATCACCCTCTAGGGGGAATGGCTACGCTGCAATCCCCTCCACTGTACTCTCCTCCTGGGGCTTTGGGCACAACATGCACACACACCCAGCGTGATTTTCAAGTTGCCAGGTCTAGGACTCAAGGCCATGTGGGAGTCCAGCACCTCAACCACTGCCCACCTGCTGTCTCTGCCCCTTGGAGTGATTGTCAAGCCGCCAGGTCCAGGACTCCCGCCATCGACTTCCAGGTATAGAATCCAGCGGCCTTAAGTGCCAAACCACCCGCTGGCCCTGCCTGATATTTTATACTCCCTTCATTTCTTAGGCCTAATTCCCCTAAGTACTAACGGTGTTCAGGAGGTTGGAGTCTCATATCCTGGGGGAAATTTGGAGATTAGGGAAGGAAAAAGAGCATGAGAAGCTAAAGGTACAGAGATTGCCTAAACTGCTTCTTGCTTTATGTTCTTGCAACTTAACAGTCCCTAGGAAAAGGCTAAGGGTCGCTACCTGCTCACAGGGCTCCTTGAGAAACAAATGTAATAATGTCCGAATTCCCTGTAAATTTAAATTCCTAATTATTAGAAGTTCCCAGGCCCAGGCGGCTCCTTTAAGGGGCGTGCCTCAATCCCAGCTACAGTGGGAGTCCCCGCCCCCGGTTGCCAGGGTGCTCTGTGGCGTCCCATTCTCATTGGTGAGGGACGGTGGCGAGGCCCTCAGCGGCGGCCATTTCCAACGAGCCGGCGGGGCGAAGATGGCGACGCCCCTTGGGTGGTCGCAAGGGGGATCGGGATCTGTATGTCTCGCCTTCGATCAACTGCGGGATGTGATTGAATCTCAGGAGGAACTGATCCACCAGCTGAGGAACGTGGTACGCAGCCAGAAGAAATCAGGGAGAGTCCGGACTGGAGGCCTCGATGGCGGAGGCAGTGCCAGGCCTTTCGATGCAAGGGGCGTGGCTAGAACACATTGCCAAAGGCGTCATCGGGAGGAGGCGGGGCTCAGATGGTTGGTAGGATCTGGCCAAAAAGGGGCGGGGTCTTCCTGACTATTTGCCAGGAAATTTGTGTTTTTTTGGAGAGGTTTTCACTATAGGGCGCGTGTGCTGGCCAGACAGACAGAGAGACAGAAAGCGAGAAATCACCCCCCAGGGGGGATGGCCACTCCGCAATCCCTTCTCCAGTCTCTTCTCGGGATCTTGGGCAGGTGCAGGCACGCACACGCACCCGGCGTGAGTTTTAAGTCACTGGGTCGGGGATGCGGACCGCAGTCGACTATGTGGCAGTCCAGCGACATAGCCATCACGCTTACTGCTGGTCCCCAGGAAATTTGTTTTTAAAAGAATTATTTTATTTAAGTTTATTTATCCTAATTTGACCAGAGAGGGACAGAGAGAGAGAGAGAAAGTGAGAAAGTAAGCTGCCAGGTCCAGGACGCGAACCATGGTCAGCCTTGTGGGAGTTCAGTGCCCTTCACCACCATGCCACCTGCTGGCCCCTTGCTAAGAACTGTTAACCAAAATCAAACAGCAGTTCTGCATTCTTTTTCCCTGGTTGCTGCTGAGCCTCAATTTCCCCATTTTTAGGTGAAATGACTTAACTGACTTCAGTCTCATTCTAAATGCATCATCCCATCATCCTTGGTCCTGGTCCCTACAGGGCACCTCTCCCACCCATCCCAGACCCTCCCTGAGCCAGGCTCTGTTGCAGATGGTTCTCCAGGATGAAAATTTTGTCAGTAAAGAAGAGTTCCAGGCAGTGGAGAAGAAGCTGGTGGTAAGTAAAGGCCTCTGTAGGCTCCTAATTCCTCCCTCCCTCATTACCCAGGATCCCTGTGGTTAGATTATCTTTGAGTATTGACCTCTTGAGAGCCTCCGGGCCCAGAAGAGTGACTAGAATCTTCCTGTACCTCTCAGAGAAAGGGGGATAGAGACTCCAGGTGGCTTGGAGTCATATGCCTCTTGCCGTTCCTGCAGGAAGAGAAAGCTGCCCACGCCAAGACCAAGGTCCTCCTGGCCAAGGAAGAGGAGAAGTTGCAGTTTGCTCTTGGAGAGGTTGAAGTGCTGTCTAAGCAGCTGGAGAAAGAGAAGCTGGCCTTCGAGAAAGCGTGAGTGGGCCCCAGTGGGGCTGTGGGGGTCGGGGTTCCTATCTGCCTGCTGCCTGCCCACCCTCTCATCTTACCCCCAACCCAGGCTCTCCAGTGTCAAGAGCAAAGCCCTGCAGGAATCTAGCAAGAAGGACCAGCTCATCACCAAATGCAATGGTAGGCGGGAGGCCCGTGCCCCCCCCAACCCTTACGTTCATGGGCTCTTTCCTAGTAGCCCAGTGCCTGTGTCAAGGGCAGGGTTTCACCCCAACTTCTGTCCCCGGCTGAGGACACAGGCAAGCCCAGGTGGGCCACACCTTCGAAAAGGTCTTCAGGGACAAGGCAGGTCACGGAAATGAGGGAAGCAGTCGGCTTACAATATTCTTCACAGCCATAAAGGAACGGGCTTGCTCCCATTTTTCTTGAAACATACAACCTTCTTAGTCCACCTTTTATTTTCCCACTTCTGATGGGTAGTAGAAATAGTGTACTTTACTCATAACTGTTACAGGAGGAAAAACAACACGGCAACATGGCCCTACTTGAAGCTGACCCCTAGTCTCAGGGTTGGGAACTCAATAGGGAGGCATGGGAACTGTGGTAACACAGAGAGCCATGCTCCAGTCTCAAGGGTGTAGCCCCTCCCTTTGGGGGGTGGGGCCCAAGAGTGCCAGATCTTTAAAAAAGAAACCAGAAACCATGTCTTTAAAATTTATTATTTATTTATTTATGTATTTATTTTGGCTATAAGATGCATGCGCTCATTAGAGTGAGACAGGGACAGAGAGGGGAAGTGAGAAATCACCCCTCACCCCGGGGGAGATAGCTACACACAATCCTTTCTCCTCCATTCTCCTTTCAGGATTTTGGACATGCACGCACATGTGTCCTGCATGATTTTCAAGGCACTTGGTCTGGGACTCAAACTATGGTTAGCCAGAGTCCAGCACCTTAACCACCATGCCACCTGCTGGCCCTAAAACCAGGTTGTAATGGAATTAACTGGAAAAAAAAAGCTTTTTACTTTTTTTTTTTTTTTTTTAAGTTTTTGCTATAAAGTGTGCATGCTCAGCAGAGAGAAATCGTCCCCCAGGGGGATGGCTACACTGCATTCTCTTCCCTTCCATTCAGCTCTCAGGACTTTGGGTACACATGCACATGCACCAGGCATGATTTTCAGCCACCTTAACCACCATGCCACTTGCTAACCAGAAGGTTTAGATTTTAATGTTGGCAACTGACTTCAAAAAAAAAAATTTCTTTTTTTAGGGTTTTACCATAGGGTGCACGCAGTCACTGGAGAGAGTTAGAGAAAGTGAGAAATCGACCCCTGGGGAAATGGCCATGCCACAGTCCCTTCTCCTCCCTTCCCCTCTTGGGATTTTGAGCACATGTGCACACACACACAGCATGATTTTCAAGCCATTAGATCCAGGAACTCAAACCACAGTTGGCCATGTAGGAGTCCAGCACCTTAACCACCATGCCACCTGCTAGCCCCTCAATATTTTTCTAAGTTTTTTATTTTTCTTCTTTGAGACACAGAGATAGGCACCCCTCAACATGGAGGCTCTCACACTCTGCTCCACTCTGTCCCAGCCAGCCCAAGTCATGGATATACACACATGACCTTAATGTTCTAGTAGATCCTGTGTCACCAACCCAGGACCTTTCCCATGTGGATCCAGTTGAGTTGCTCCTGTGCCACTGCGTGGTTCTAATATCAAAATTTTAGAAGTATTGTGTGGGTGAAATGAAATATGTCTATGGCCATAAGTTGTCAGCTCTGTTTCTTACAGTTGCTTCTGGCCAGCTTATTGGCTCTTGTTGCTGTGGGCTGTAGGGCACTTTCAGAGTCAGCTATCCAGAGGTCCTAGACTCTAGAACCCCTTTTATTTTCCTGGAATGCTAAATTCTCCTTATCTAGTTTAAGAAGTAGATGTGGGGGTGACCAGCAGTTAGCGTAATGGCTATGTCGCTGGACTCCCACGTAGTCGACCGCAGTTCATGTCCCAGACCCGGTGGCTTAAGACTCACGCCGGGCACATGTGCGTGCGTGCCCAAGATCCCGAGAGGAAAATGGAGGAGACGGGATTGCGGCGGGGCCATCCCCCCAGGGGGGTGATTTCTCGCTTTCTGTCTCTCTGTCTGTCTGGCGAGCACACATGCCCTATGGCAAAACAAAACAAAACAAAAAAACTCTCCAGAAGTAGATGTGGGGGATGAACAGGTGGTGTTGTGGTTAAGGTGCTGGACACTCCCACATGGCTGACCACAGTTTGAGTCCCAGACTGGTGGCTTGCTTTCTCACTTTCCTTCTCTTTCTCTCTCTGTACCTTTCCCTGGTCAAATTAAAATAAATGAATGAATAAATTAAAAAAAAAAAAAGTAGATGTGAATTCTACATGCAACATCTGCTTCATTGATTGCAACAGATCTCAACTAGGCCAGAGCCCAAGCCTAAAAGAGGCTCAAGGTCCCTCTCGGTGAGGCTCCCACCTGGAGCCATGGGCACTCCTAGCCCCCCAATCCAGCCTTCTCTGTCCCAGTGAGTTGTCTCACTGGGAAGATGGCACATCTGTCTCTAGCCTGCTAACCAGGCAGGCCAACAGTCTTCATAGCTTGATCAGTGGCTCCTACTTGGCTTCCTGGGGCCCTACAGGTAGTCACTGCCTCCATAACCATGGCCACTGAACCCTGCGCATTCTTCCTTTCCTTTAGGGAACCTGGAGTTCTTTCCTGGTAGAACCAGAGAACGTTTCTTCTGGGGCATTTCCTTCCTACAGAGATCAGCCAAGGGTTCTGAATCTGTTTGTGGAAGCTGTGTGTGTGTCATAGGGAAATGGCCTTACTGCACCCCACCCCCAGAATTTCCTGAACCCCTCCAAAGGGGCACAAGTCTTCATCTGGGCCAATTTGGTAATCTCAACCTCACCCTGGCCATGCTCCTTGCCCTATTCTACCCTCCAGACCTCCCTTTGTGTGGTTTCACTTTGGTTTTGACAGTTATATGGTTCTTTTTAAAAAAAAAAAAATTATTTTGGGGGGACCAGCAGTTGATGTAATGGCTATGTCACTGGACTCCCATGTAGTTGACCACAGTTCAAGTCCCGGACCCAGGACTTAAGCTCACACAGGGCATGTGTGCGTGCATGCCCAAGATCCCTGGAGGAGAAGGGACTATGGCATGGCCATCCCCCCAGGGGGTAATTTCTCGCTTTCCATCTCTCTGTCTCTCTCTGTCTTTCTGGCAAGTGCACATGCCCTATAGCAAAAACTTCTCAAAAAAAATTTTTTTTAAAGAATTATTTTATTTAAAAAAAAAGAATTATTTAACTTTATTTATTAATTGTTATTATTAATATTTTTTCCAGTTTGATCAGAGAGAGACAGAGAGAGGGAAAATGAGAAAGCAAGCCACCAGGTCCAGGACTTGAACTGTGGTCAGCCATGTGGGAGTCCATGCCTTTAACCACCATACTACCTGCCGGCCCCCATTTACATAGTTCCTTATTCTTCTCTAAGGGATTTTTTAACCATTCTGTCATTCAGTGCCACAGGTTCTACTTTAAAAGAGTCACACACATTTCTAATTCTTTTTTTCGAAAGAACTTCACAAGCAGTGAATCCAGAGTAGCTGGCCAACCCTTGGAAGGAGGCTCAGTAGTCTGGGTCTTAGAATCCCAGGTACTATGCTTTCATCCTCTCCCATTCACTGGTATCTCTTTCCTCTTTTTCATGTTGTGCCTTAAGAATTTTTTTGTTAAGTTTTTTCATCTATTTTCTCCATGAGAGAGAGACCCCCCAGCAGGGTCCTCATGCTGTGATCCACCCCTAGCCTCAGCCTGCCAGCAGCATGGGCATACGTGTTCATGTCCCATTGTATATAGGCAGACCTTAGCATATGGACCTGGGATCTTCCCGTGTGGGTATCGTACCACAAAGCATTGCATTACCACTGCATGGCCCACTGGGCCTTAACTTTATATGTATTTATATGTTATATATATAATACACACATATACATTTTTTTTCACATATACATTTTTTTGAGAGATTTTTGTTATAGGGTATGTGCACTCACCAGAGAGAAAGTGAGAAATCACCTTCACCCAGGGTGGGAGAATAGACACGCCGCAATCCCTGGGCCTCCATTCTCGTCTCTGAATTTTCAGCACACGTGCACACATGCCCAGTGTGAGTTTCGAGTCACCGGGTCCAGGACTTGAACATAGTTGGCCATGTGGGAGTCCAGCGATGTAGGCATTACGCCATCTGCTGGCCCCAACACACACATAATTTTAATTAATTAATTAATTAATTAAGCTAAAAAGCACATGTGCTTACTAGAGTTGGGGGGGATGGTGAAAAAGTACCTACTATGGGGATACGTACATGCTGCAATCCCGTCTCCATCTCTCTCTCCTCTAAGGATTTTGGGCATGTACTTACACTCACCTGGCATGTTTTTCAAGATGCCAGGTCTGGGACTTGAACTATGCAATAGGCCATGTGGAGGTCCAGAGTGCTAACCACTATACCAACTACTGGCCCCTGTGCCATAAGTTTTTACCACATTTTCTCTTCTTAAATTTTATTTTTCTAAGTATTTAATTTTATTTATAATTATTATTTTTTTAAGAAGTTTTTGCTATAGGGTGCATGCACTTGCCAGAAAGAGAGAGACATAGAGACAGAAAGTGAGAAATCACCCCCTGGGGGGGTGGCCACACCGCAATCCCTTCTCCTCCATTCTCCTCTCAGGATCTTGGGCACACATGCACACACGCCTGGCGTGAGTTTAAGCCACCAGGTCCAGGACTCGAACTATGGTTGACTACATGGGAGTCCAGCAACATAGCCATTACACCAACTGCTGGTCCCTATTGTTATTTTCTAAGTTTGCGACATGGCATGTGAACTCACTAGAGAGAGGCAGAGAGAGAGGGAACGTGAGAAAGCAAGCTTCCAGGTCAGGGACTCAAACCATGGTCAGCCATGTGAGAGTTCAACACCTGAACCACCATGCCATCTGCTGGCCCTCTTCTTACATTTTAAATGCTTCAGCACTTCTGCATTTTCAGTTTGTGCTCTAATTATTAATTCTTGTCCAACTTTTTTTTTTTTTCTTAAGAGAGATTTTTGCTATAGGGCATGTGTGCTTGCCGGAAAGACAGAAAATGAGAAATCACTCCCCAGGGGGATGACCACGTTGCAATCTCTTTTCCACTCTCTTCTTGGGATTTTGGGCATGCACACACATGTGCCTAGTGTGAATTTTAAGCCGCCGGGTCTGGGACTCAAACCATGCTCAACTACATGGGAGTCTAGCAGCATAACCATTATGCCACCTGTTGGTCCCAATCCTTGTCCAACTTTTAAAGGCAGTAGGATATTTTTCCTTTGTCAGAATTTTTCACAGCTCACCGCTGGATGGTTGTGTGGTAGTAAAACACAACATTCTGTGAGGCTGACCCGCAGAGGTGGGTTTCAGGTTCATACCCAGAAGCTTCCTATGTTGGGTATATGCACGCCCATAATCCAGGACTGGCTGGGCCTAGGGTATAAATCATGGCATCAGAACCCTGCTGGAGATGCTGCCTACCTCCATGGGATAAATACTTTTTTTTTTAACTAAAAGAGCATTTTCCAGGGGTCTATGAGGGGCAGACCTCTACGGCCTCCTCGGATTTCAACTCAAGACACAAAAATCATCTTTGCATACAGTGTACCCTTAATTTAGAGGTAGGCTTTACCACCACTGTCTCACCAGGTCTCCTCACCCCCATTGTGAAGTGGGGGCCATCCATCTCTGACCCCATCTTACAGATAAGGAAAAAAGTCTGAAAAGGGAGGCAACTTGCACTTTGGTTACCAAAGTGGTAGCACTGCCTCATCAGTGCCTTACTCATTTTATCCAAATATATTCTCTGACTGGTTCCTGAGTCCTGACTTTTCTCAGGAGTTGCCTGAGAGCAGGGACCACATCTTCTCCCCTACCCCTAGAACAGGGCTAGGCATTTAGCTGGCCTCAGCAGGTCTGGTTGAACTGAGGTGAGGAGGCTAGATGTTTCTAAGTCCTAATCCTCCAGGGGACGCCCCACTCATTCATTTCACAAATAAATTTATTGTACACCTACCCTGTGCCTGTACTGATTTAGGCCTTGCAGATAAGACAGTGAGTAAAACAAAAGTCCTTGTCTTTGTGGAAACCTTAAATCTAAAGGGAGAGAACACAAATGAGTAAAACTGTATGGTATGTTAGATATAAGTGCTAACAAGAAAAACAAATCAGAAAAAGGTCAGAAGTATAGAGAAGAATTGTCATTTTTAGACTAGGTAAGGTCTTATTGAAGTGATTTCTGTAAATACCTGTAGGAGTTGAAGGCCAAAGCCATTCATCCTCTTGCCTTTGGGCAGGGCTGCCCACCTCTCTCCAAGGCCTTTCACCTGCCCACCAGTGGGGCCCCTGGCCCAGAGCAGTTAGGAAGTCTCTGTTTCATAACAATTGACATAACAAATGACACAATTGCCAGACATTGCCTGCCTCCCAGAAACTCAATAAAACTTATTGATACTGAGGTAGGAGCAACTCTTCATGAAGAGCCCCAGGGTTGGGGGAGCCAAGTTCTGAAAAGTCCCCTGTGAGAATGTCTTAGGAAGGAATCAGGACAGGAACCACCCCTCCTCCCTGCCTCTCTCCCCCACAGAAATTGAGTCTCACATTATAAAGCAAGAAGATATACTTAATGGCAAAGAGAATGAGATTAAGGAGTTGCAGCAAGTTATCAGCCAGCAGAAACAGATCTTCAGGTGAGGGGATTGTCCAGGCTGGGGGTTGTTGATGGAAGCAAGGAGCCAGACCTCTGGCCCCTGCCTTGGGCTGTCCACAGCCTGCGACTAGCTGGCTCCATTGCAGGAATCACATGTCTGACTTCCGGATCCAGAAGCAGCAGGAGAACTACATGGCCCAGGTGCTGGACCAGAAGCATAAGAAAGCCTCAGGGGCGCATCAGGCCCGCAGCCACCAGCGGCTCAGGGAAAAATAAAATGGTCATTTTCCTGTTCTCTATCATGCCCCACTTCTGCCTTGTCTGCTCTGGGGAGTCCCCAACCCTACCATTGCCATCTCTGTGGGTCCCGTCTCCCCAGGTCTGACTTCCAGGAAAGGGAAAAGGCAGCAAGCACTTCTTGCCTGCCTCCTAGGCCGTGGTGACCTGAGAATCAGGTCAGGGTTGGAGACAAACCTTGAACCACCCACTCTAGGCCATTCCTGTTCCAGCCACCAGCCTCTGCTACTTTGCTCCCTCCCTTTGGGTAGTACTTGGGGCCCCTGGGAATGGGGGGTTGGAGCCTAGAGGAGGAGCTTCGTTGTCTAGTAGGCACCTCCCCTGTCTTTGCTATTTAATCCCTTCTCATCCAAACAGCCGTGGTTACTACAGTAACATCCCACCCCACTCCCATGCCCTGGTAAATTTAACTCTCCAGGCTTGGCTATAGAGCAGCAAGGGCTTTGTGTGTATGTGTGTGTGTGTGTGTGTGTGTGTGTGAAGCCCTGATGACAGGCTTCAAAGTGGGGTTCCAGGACCACAGTGAATCTGGGAATCAGTTTCTATCATGTCACAAGCATGTTATACCCATGAATCCCATTTGGACCTTCCTACACTTCCCTCAAATGGAAGCTCATCAAATGAAAGGGGAAAAGACAATCCAGTGTCTATTTTTATGGTGGGGAAATAGTCTGGGAAGGGGTCACATTGCTCAAGTTGCACAGGGAGGGCTGGATGTGACGAACAGACTAGGTTTTCCAAAGCCATGACTGAGTGTGCCCTAGGAGATCATAGGGACACACTTCAGGGACAGCTGAGTCAGTCAAGCTAGCCTCTACTGGGTCACTGTGAGGGGGAGCGCATGGGAGGGGCCAGTGCTTAGCTCCAGAGCCAGCTGGGGCCTGAGTCATTGCAGGACCTTGCAGCCACAAGTTTAAGGGCAAGTGATGTCCATTGTCATGAAACAATGACAGGTGGTAGCTACTTCCCCATCAGCACCTGTCTTAAGGTTGAAGGGGCTGAAATGAGGGCCTTGTGAGTACAGAGTTGTTCTTGTCTGAAAGGTGGGGGGGGGGGCGGTTTAGAGGAAACTACAAGCTACCCCATAGGTTTTAAAGAAACCCCACATCAGTATCTAAGGCTTGTTCTGGGTGCTAGGTCAGCTTCCACTTCAGACCTTCCAATTAGGTCCTGCTGAGTGATCCAGCCAGGGACAGCACCTTCCCAAGGCCCCAGCACAACTTTTGGAACTGGGGAGAACTCTCATTTCTTCAAAGTTTGTGGGGGATGTTTGGGATCCAGGATCCCACCTGGTAAACTCTAGTTGGGGCAAGAGGAGATAGGTGGGGGTGCCCTGTTGTGATGAGAAGATACTGACATTGCTGGAAGGACTGAGTTGCCTGGCCTGAAGGTCTGGGTCCCTGGCTCACAGCCTGAACCCCATACTGTAGCGCTTGACCTCCAGCAGGTGGATAGAGTGGGGCCCAGCTCCCGGCTCCAAAGTTGGGTGTACCTTCCCCTTGTCTGCCTGTCAAGCCACCCTGGAGTCCTAGCTCCACCGCTCAGTCCAGTGCCAAAGAGTGTTGGTTCGGCATGGAGGATTGGAGGGGTAAGGTCTGCAGCCCCAGTCTCTCCTGCAGCCGTCGCTGCTAGGTCGGGAGTGGACGCGGCTGCTTTAAGGCGCGGTGACCCCACGGCATCCTCGGGCGGGGCGGGGACAGTGCGGGCGCCACCAGCGGAGGTGAATGCGAGGGAGGTAGTGCGCGGCGTCTGGCCCCACCATGCTGACCGCGCTCGCCCCGCCAGCCCTGCCTGGTCTCCCGAGGCGGCTGCCTGCGGCCCCCGCGCGGCGCCAGGATTCCTCCGGATCGTCAGGCTCCTACCACACAGCTCCAGGTTCTCCAGAGCCCCCCTGCCCCGTGGCCACCCAAGCCCCAGCTGCGCATGCTGCCGTCGGGGGAGATGGAAGTCATCTTCAGCGCCGGGCCCCTGCTCTGCCGCTCCGACGCGGAGGATCGCGAGGTGCAACAACTCACGGAGCCGGCTTTCAGCAGCCCCTCGCCACCCAGGCCAGCGTCTCCATCCCCCATCCCACCGCAGCCCCAGACTCCCGATGGTGGCTCCCGCTGGGCCACCTACCTGGAGCTACGGGCCCGCGGACCCAGTGAGGCCGTCCCCGCGCAGTTCGAATGTGTTGAGGTGGCTCTGGAGGAGCGCACGGCGCCCACCAGGCCCCGGACGGTACCCAAGCGTCAGATCGAGCTGCGCCCTCGGCCCCGGAGTCCTCCGCGGACTACCAGCGCGCCGCGCCCGCGACTGCTCCTGCGCACCGGCTCCCCGGACGAGGCGCTGGGTTGGGCCGCCTGCAGGACGCCGCGGGCCTGGTGCAGACAGCACTGGCCAGAAAACTGAGCCCTGCCGGCCCACCCACGAGCAGCGCCACCTTCGGGCCCTCAGGGCGGCTGGAACCTGCGACCCAGAAGGCGGCCAGCAGCACACGCGTGGTCCTGGAGGAGGCTAAGGCTCGGCCACCGCGCATACAAAACGGTTCGGCTCCCAGCAGAGTCCTACGACCGTGGCCTAGTCTCCGCGAGCGCGCGATTCGGCGCGACAAGCCCGCGCCTGGGACCGAGCCGCTGGGTCCTGTTAGTTCCAGTATCTTCCTGCAGTCAGAGGAGAAGCTTCAGGAGGCGCGCAACCAGGAACCCAAGACCCGGTTCCCGCGGGAGACTCTGGATCGAATCGTCCAAAGGGCACAGAGTCCACCTTTAAAATCTCGGACCCCCGGGGAGATTCCGAGTCCAACTGTGAGGCCCAGGAGCCCGTCACCGCTGTGGCAGGCTCCAAATGAGGCTGTGCGGGGTCCTCGCTGCCCGTCCCCCCACAACCTGCCCTCGTGGGATAGGACTGTTCCGAGGGGGAGTAGTTCGTCGTTCCCGGAAGCATCCTCCGTGTGGGAAAACCAGAATCCCGTCGTCGAGGAAACCGTCAGCCGGAGGAGCCCTTCCCCTCCGACCTTTGCCCAGTGGAATAAGGGCGTCGTCAGGGCCAGGAGCCCATCCCCCGAAGCTCCTGGCCTCTGGGAGGTCCCCAGTCGGGCAATCAGAAGTGCGGCAAAGCCGGGTAGGAGCCCTTCCCCGTCACCTTTGTTACCTTGGGAGGCTCCAAATAGTCTTACTGGGACGCGGAGCCCATCGCCTCAAGTGCAGTGGGATCCAGTGGTGCAGGGTTCAACCACAGTATTTACGCGGGAAGCTCTGAATGGCCTAGCTCAGGAGGAGCTGGTACCGTCTACACCATCCACACCCGGAACTGCGGAACTAACAGAGGCGCAGAATCTACCCACGCGGGAGATCCCGGAACTTGCCTTCCGAGGCAGTCAGCCGTCGCCAGAGGTGGCTGCACCCGAGCCGCCCCGCAATCACCTCGTGAGTACCCTAGACGCCGAGGCGCACCCGGAGGCCTTGGGCCCTGGAGAAGCGGGCTCCGAGCGCCCGCGCGTGGCTATTCCGCGGCCCCGAGATGTGCGCAAGATCGTGAAGACTACGTACGCGCCAAGCTTCCCCGCGGGGGCCGGGGTCCCACGGCTGCCTGCGCCCGCTGGGGACTCCTGCTGGGAAGAGGGCGGCGCGCCCAAGACGCAGGAGCTTCCGGCGCTGGGGTCCCCCGCCCCAGCTCACTACACTTCCGTTTTTCTCAAGGACTTTCTGACGGTCGTGCCGCACCCCTACGAGCCCCCAGAGCCATCTCTCGACAAGGTTCCCCGGGACGCCTCGCAGCCTAACGGGGTGCCGCGGCGGAGGGCAGAGAACAGCACCGCGAAACCCTTCGCGCGCTCTGAGATCCGCTTGCCTGGTGCCCTGACCCTGGGCTATCGGCCGGAGGGAGTCCCGGGAGGCCACGTGCGCGGCCGGGCTGCAGAGAACCGGGATGCCGAGGCCCAGCGCCTCGTTCCAGACAGCGAGAGTCGGACCAGCCCTCTAGGCGGCGCTCGCACCTCACCCCAGCTGTCCCCGGTAGGGCCGCCCCGCCCCAGCTCCCCTCAGGCGCACCCCAACTCGAGCCCTGGG
>NW_006159996.1:447828-451033 GCF_000334495.1 Tupaia belangeri chinensis | reverse complement strand
CCCCGCTCAGCCTCGGCGCCTCCCATCGACCAGTGTCCTCAAGGAGCTCCCCACGGGGTGCGCAGGCCTCCCGGAGTCGCGCACCCGGGGAAGGTTCTGGTGGACCCGGAGAGCGGTCGCTACTACTTTGTGGAGGCGCCGCGGCAGCCCCGGCTGCGGCTGCTCTTCGACCCCGAGAGCGGGCAGTACGTGGAGGTGCTGCTCCCGCCCTCGTCCCCGGGGCCGCCCCGCCGCCTCTACGCCCCTGTGGCCCTGGGGGCCGGCCTCTACCCGCCCGCCTACGGGCCTATCCCTAGCCTCTCACTGCCGCCGTCCCCGGGCCCACCGGCCCTAGGCAGCCCCCAGCTAGCCTGGGCCTCCGAGGCGGGGCCCCTGGACGGCATGTACTACTTGCCGGTGAGCGGGACCCCCAGCCCGGCTGCTCCTCTGCTCCTCTGCGCCCCGCCTGCCAGCTCAGTTCCCGCGCAGCCGGGCAAGGCCTCCTTGCTCCCCTTGTGAGGCCCCAGCGCCTGACCCCCATGGAGTTGAGGCTCGATGCTGAGTGCAGGGCCTGGCATCCAGTCTCCTGTCCTCTCTGCTCACCTTTCTTTGGCCCAGTCTCGCCAGTCCTCAAACCGGAAGTGACTTTCAGAGACTGAGACCCTGGGGCTGATGGAGTTGGAGCTCAGGAAGTGGCTGCCTCCTTCCTTTCCCAAGAAAATTGTATATCCCTTTCCCAACCATTCCCAGGGTGTGGCGTGTACGTGTGTGCGCGTTTGTGTGTGGTTGCGGGTGTATGCAGGCAGCAGATAAGTAAACTTAAGGAGTTCCAGGGCTTCTCCCTAGGAGCAGACCTGAGGAGGTATGGGGGTTCCCCGGGGGCAACAAGCTCTCGGTCCTTCCCAGAAGACAGGCTGGGAAAGGGCCCTGGTTAACAAATCTGTTCTTTGGAAAAGGAGCTGAGACATGGCCTGGGCAGCTGTGGGGCAAGAGGCCAGTGCAGCTCCCAGGCCTGGCTGGGTTTGAGAAAGCAAGCTGTGGGGACTGCAAGTGAAGGTGGAGCAAGGATGTAAGGGAGGGAAGGGATATGGAGGGTCATCCTGGTTTGGGGGAGAGAGGACCCAGAGAGGTGAGCCAGGCAACTGGTCTTTGGCTGGGAGCCTGGCTCCTCATTCCTCCCTCAATCCCAGCCTCTGACTAGGCTTATCTGAGCCCTCAGAGCTGAGCTGGCTCTAGGCAGAGGCCAGGGGTGGAGGCTTCAGCCACTCCCATGCAGGTGGGGATTGGGTGAAATGAGTCATCGAGAAGGATACAGGGAAGAGGGAGGTGCTTGGGCAGTTGTCTCAGAGGACCCTCCTGGACCCTCTGGGTGGCTGGAGGGTGTCAGGACCAGAATATCAAGGATACTCCTGTGTGGGGTAGGCTAGAGGGACCTGAAGCTCTCTCAGCTGGGTCACTCCAGATGTGGCAACAATGCCCAGAGAGGGCTGGTCCCATAGGCTGGACCCAGCCCAGGAAGGGACAGGATCCAGAGCTGGTGTTCCAATAGATCTGAGATTCCTGAAGCCTCTGAGGGGGCTGAGGGAGATGAGGGAGGACCTGCATGAGGCGGGAGGTGGTCTGCGTGGGCATCTGTGTGTGGTTTTGAGCCTGAAACGCCTGGGCTTTGTCAGACTGGTGTGTGATGGGATGAGTTTGAGAAGGGATGATTCCCACCAGAAGCAATGTCGGGTGGGAATTGATTCCTATGGGTGGGCCCAGGTCCTGTGGTGTCTCTGCCCCCCCTTCCCCTGGACCAGAAGCTGACTAGGAGAACTGTAAGAATAACTTGGACATCTTGGCCAGAGATGCCATTTCCATGGCACGGAGGGCCCTAGAGCCCCCAGGCACCTCACCTCACCCTAGTGTGCAATAAATTGCTGACCTGCAGAGCCACAACTGGTGTGAGGTGTCTACTTTCCTGCAGCTGCCTCTTAACACACTCCGCAATGCCTTCCATGCCCAGGTATGGCCTGGGTAGAAGGGACACTAGGGCTAGGGAAGGAGACCAGGCATATCTGTCACACACTGTGGTGTCCCCACCTCAGTGAGCTTGCCTCCCAGGAAAGGAGCGGCCAGGGGCTTTAGGGTCAATCAGTCTTGGGTTCCAATTGGTTTTGTCACTTCTCTCTGAGTCTTTATGTCCTTGGACAGAATAAAGATGACAGTAACCAACTGCCTCTTTCCACGAGGTGCTCAGCACAGTGCGTGCCACTTGGCCCGGGTCACAGGCTGCGGGAACTGTCAGCTCCTGTGTGTCCTCACTCAGGCCCTGCCCCCTCTCCTGGCCTCATTGTTCACTGTCTGTGAAATGGAGCTAAGGCTGGCGTCCCACCAGCGGAAGTGCACACGTGGCATCTCCAGGGCCCTGGGGGAGGGAGGAGGTTGGTATGTGGTGTCGGTTCCCCATTGGTCTGGGCCAAGTGTCCCGTGGAGGCCCCCACTGCACACCTGCACCTCAACCACAGTCCTCACTTGCTGAGCCGGCTCCAGAGGCCATGAGGCTGCTACTGCCGTTGCTGGTGCTGCTGCTGCTGCTAGGAGCCTGGGCCATCCCAGGGGGCCTTGGGGACAAGGCCACACTCTCAGCCACTGCCCCACAGCTAGATGATGAGGAGAAGTACTCTGCTCACATGCCTGCTCACCTGCGCTGTGACGCTTGCAGGGCTGTGGCCTACCAGGTAAGTCTTCCCCTCAGCATTCGTCCTGCCCCTGCCCAGAGCACTCAGCAAGAATCCTCCATCTGCCTGACTCCGCTACTGACCTTTGATCCCCTACCACTGGGCACAAGCCCTACACTCAGCCTCCCCTGATACTGCCATCCCACCTCACTTGACCCTCCATACCTCCATTTACCCTTCTGCCTGCCCAACAGAGAGCAATTTGGGACACTCCCACATTCCTTCAGACAAGTAGGGAGTCACCTACTTGTCTTCCCAAACTCCTCCATTTCCAGGCCATCTTCGGTGTAGACCCCCTGCCAAATGTGACTGGGGTACTTCCATGTATGTGTACATGGCGCACACTTGCTAATGTGTTGAGCACATGCATGTATGAGTATGTGCATGTAGGGGTTCATGCATGGACCTGTTGAGTATGCCTGTGTACTTCTGTCTCTCTGAGGAAGCTCTCAATACATGTGTCATTGAAGATTGTACCGTTTTTGTTGCTTGATTTTTTTTTGGGG
>NW_006159996.1:445628-446208 GCF_000334495.1 Tupaia belangeri chinensis | reverse complement strand
GCATGGACATGTTGAGTATGCCTGTGTACTTCTGTCTCTCTGAGGAAGCTCTCAATACATGTGTCATTGAAGATTGTACCGTTTTTGTTGCTTGATTTTTTTTTTGGGGGGGGGGTACAGGTTTTACACTAGGGCAAACCTTTGTGCTTGGGGGAGAGACAGAAACAGAGACAGTGAGAGGGAAAGTGAGAAATCATTCTCCAGGGGATGGCCATGCTGCAATCCCTTCTCCATTATCCCCCCAGGATCTTGGGCATGCACACACACGCACCTGGCATGAGTGTCAAGCCACTGGTGCTGGGACTGAAGTGGGCCATGTGGGAGTCCAGTGATGTAACTGCTACACCATCTGCTGCCCCCTGTTGCTTGATTTTTAATTTCCTTGTTCCTGTGGTTTAAAATAGCATGTACTGGGAACCAGCAGTTAGCGTAATGGCTATGTCGCTGGACTCCCACGTAGTCGACTGCGGTTCACGTCCTGGACCCGGTGGCTTAAAACTCACGCTGGGTGCGTGTGCATGCGTGCCCAAGATCCGGAGAGGAGAATGAAGGAGAAGGGATTGCGGCATGACCATCCCCC
>NW_006159996.1:444058-445556 GCF_000334495.1 Tupaia belangeri chinensis | reverse complement strand
TACTGGGACCAGCGGATGGCATAATGGTTACATTGCTGGACTCCTATGTAGTCGACCATGGTTCGAGTCCCAAACCCAGTGGCTTAAAACTCACATCAGGTGTGTGTGCATGCATGCCCAAAATTCCAAGAGGAGAGTAGAGGAGAAGGGATTGCAGTGTGGCCATCCTCCCTGGAGAGCGATTTCTCACTTTCTATGTCTTCGTCTCTCTGGCAAGGGCACATACCCTATAGGAAAAAAAAAAAAAAATCCTCTCAAAAATAAATAAATAAATAAATAAAAGAAAGATGGGACCAGCAGGTTGTGTGGTGGTTAAGGTGCTGGACTCTCACATGGTAACCACGGTTCAGGTCTCCAACCTGGTGGCTTGCTTTCTCACCTTCTCTCTCTCTCTGGTCAAATTATAAATAAATAAGTGAAGTTAAACAAAATAATTTTTTGAAATGAATAAAGTTAAATAATTCTAAAAAAAAGAAAGAGAAAAGAAAGAAAAGAAAAATAGCATGTATTAGGGTGAGCAGATGGCATAGCAGTTACATCACTGGACTCTCACATGGCAACCACGGTTCAGGTCTCCAACCTGGTGGCTTGCTTTCTCACCTTCTCTCTCTCTCTGGTCAAATTATAAATAAATAAGTGAAGTTAAACAAAATAATTTTTTGAAATGAATAAAGTTAAATAATTCTAAAAAAAAGAAAGAGAAAAGAAAGAAAAGAAAAATAGCATGTATTAGGGTGAGCAGATGGCATAGCAGTTACATCACTGGACTCTCACATGGCAACCACGGTTCAGGTCTCCAACCTGGTGGCTTGCTTTCTCACCTTCTCTCTCTCTCTGGTCAAATTATAAATAAATAAGTGAAGTTAAACAAAATAATTTTTTGAAATGAATAAAGTTAAATAATTCTAAAAAAAAGAAAGAGAAAAGAAAGAAAAGAAAAATAGCATGTATTAGGGTGAGCAGATGGCATAGCAGTTACATCACTGGACTCTCACATGGCTGACTGGGGTTCAAGTCCTGGACCCAGTGACTTGAAACTCACACCAGGAGCATGCATGTGCATGTCCTAGATCCTGGGAAGAGAATAGAGAAGAGATTGCGGCATGGCCATCCTCCTGGGGAGTGGTTTCTCACTTTCCTTCTCATTGTCTATCTCTCTCTTCGGTGAACACATGCACCCTAAGGCAAGAGGGGGCCAGCAGGTGACATGGTGGTTAAGGCACTGGACACTCCCACATGGCAGACTACAGTTTGAGTCCCACACCTGGTGGCCTCTCTCTCTTTTTCTCTGCTCTCAGTGTCTCTCTCTGGTCGAATTAAAATGAATGAATACATTTTAATAAATAAATAATTCTTTTTTAAAAATACAGAATTATTTTATTTAACTTTATTTATTTGTTTTTAATTTGACCAGAGAGGGACAGAGTGAGAGAGAGAGAGAAAGTGAGAAAGCAAGCCACCAGGTTTGGGACTCCATCCGGGGTCCAGCACGCTTAAC
>NW_006159996.1:435516-443911 GCF_000334495.1 Tupaia belangeri chinensis | reverse complement strand
TCCTGCCCCGTCCCATCCCAGGGAAGTGGATGGGCCTCCCTTGGCCTGGTCCCAGCTTTGGGTACCTGGGGGAGGGGTGCAGCTGCCCCACAGGTGTTTCCTGCTCAGATGGCTCCCATCCCCTGAGCCTCAGGCTCCTGTCCTTCCTTCCTCTTCACAACTGAAGCCCCGCCTCCCTGCCCCCCCTTCTCCTTCCAGATGTGGCAACATCTAACAAAGGCAGAGGCCAAGCTCAATAACCCCGACTCCAGGGGGCGGCAGGAGCTGACCGAGTCAGTTTACACGGACGTCCTGGACCAGAGCTGCTCCCAGAACTGGCAGGAGTGAGTTACCAGTCCAGCACCCACCCCACTCCACCGGCAGCCGAGCTCCCACTCCCCACTCACACTGCGCGCGCACTAGGGCTCTGGTCCCAGGGAAAGGGCTGGTGGGCATCAAGTTGGGCTCTCGAGCCGGGGCAAGGGGGAGGACAGATGGCCAGCAGACAAGGTCACTGTGACCTTGAACCAGGGACTTTCCCGCTGTGAGCTCAGCAAATGCCAAATGCACTATGCTTGGTATAGAGGCGGGTCCCTTCCTGGCTGGCTCCCACCAATGCCATACCTCTCTTCTCCCACTGCCACCAGCTATGGAGTCCAAGAACTGAACCAAGTGAAACGTCTGGTGGGCCCAGGCCTTCGCAAGGGGCCAGAGCCAAGCATCAGCGTGATGATCACAGGGGGCCCTTGGCCCATCAGGTGATGATGAGGGTGGGGAGTGAGATGGAGCCCTTGGACCCTTGGTCTGGCCCCCCTATCCCAAATCAGCCTTCTGGGCTGGGCAGAGTCTGAGACTCTTGGTGGGCTCCCCCAGGCTCTCCACCACATGTTTTCACTATCTGGGGGAGTTTGGAGAAGACCAGATCTATGAAGCCCACAAACAAGGCCTAGGGGCTCTGGAGGCCCTGCTGTGTGGAGGACCCCGAGGGACCTGCTCAGAGGAAGTGCCAGTCACAAGGGAAGAGCTCTAGTCTTCTGATGAACATGCCTTTCCCTGAAGAGAAGCTGAGGCCTCGTCTGGATCCTCACATTCCTTCCTGCTGCTGCCTGAGGACAGGGAGGCCTGCTCTGTGTGCCACTCCCTCTCCCCTCCAGCTTTGGGGCATTAGGGTCTGGTGTGTGTGGGGGGGGGCAAGCTTTCCCCTCTAGATTCAAATAAACCCAGTGACCTCAGCTCCTCTGAAAACAGTACTTTGGGGCTGGGAGGGCAGACATCAGTGTTTCTGCTGAAGTGCTTCCTAGAGAGGTCCGACTACACATCTCACTACTTCGCCAAAGGAAGAGAGCTTTCCAGCTGGAAGTGTGAGCGAGCTGTTTGATGGTGACACCCCAAGTCTTCAGATCCATTATGACAGAAGAGAAAACCAAGGACAACTCTGTAGGTGGCCACCAAATACCCATGCCTGCTGACACCACCCTGTCCTATCTGTGCCCTCCCAGGACACACATTTCATTAGCCTAGGCCCTGCGGTTGCTCACTGTCCACACTCTGTCTCTGACCCCAGCTCAGATGGTTGGGCCCTGGGTGCCTGCCTGGGGCAGGGTGGACAGGGTTCCTGGAACCAGCCAGATTGAGCATCGTGGCTCTTAGTCCTGCTCTCTCCAGAAATTTTTCTGGCCAAGGACCCTTTCTTTAGGAATGAAGCTCTGGGCCCCATCTAGGACTAGGAACCTGGGTCCGTGGGGTGCTACAGCTTGCAGTTTTGTGAGTGTCTCTGATCCCATGAAGCTCTGGAAGGTAGACAAAACAGACACTTGAAGTCCCATTTGTTGCAGAAACAGGTTTAGATAACAAAACAGGGTCAGGTCAGGTCCTCGGCTGAGTAGGGGCAGGACTGGGAGGGGATTCAGATTTTGGTGGTGGAAGACCAGGGGCTGGAGGAGTGGAGGTGGCCTAGGCAGGCCCTGAGCACGCCAGCTTCCTTGTTTCAAGATCTGCTTGAGGTTCCTTCTACCCTGGCCTTCACCCCAGAAAAGAAGCCCTAGATACTAGGGAGAAAGCCAGGCCCCAAGGAACCTGCCGAGCTGTCAGTAATACAGGGTGTGGAGCAGAGTTGTGACGTGGCACTCTGGCCACCTAGAGTGTTCACCTAGAGTGGCCTAGAGAGACTGCATCAGAGTCTGCACCTGTGTAGCTGGGACCATGTGCAACTTCCCGGCATTGTCTCTGTGCGTTGTGCAATTTGAGTGGACTGAGCATCCAAGGAGCTGTGGGTGTGAGGAGTGGGGCTGTGTTCCCATTACCCTCTGGAGAGTACTGGGAGGAGAGGGTGGGGAGGAAAGTACTGAGGAGGCTTCTAACTGGTCAGACAACTTCGGGAACCTGGAAATGTGAGCCAAGAGGGAGAGGAGAGGACAAGCAGGGGGCAGAAGCACAGGCTGAAGGCCGGACAGGCAGACGGATCCAGGACTGTGGGATGAAGCTGCTGTCCAGCTGGAGAACTGTGCTGCCCATAAGCCCTCGGGGCAGGGCCTGGCAGTGGGCGCAGCAACCCAGAAGTAGGTGCCTAGGGCTGTGGGGCTGTTGGTGCTACTCGAGGGGGGGGGGGGGGAATTTGGAGAAGACCAGAACTACGAAGCTTGGCAACAAGGCCGAGGGGCTCCAGAGGGCAGCAGAATGGGGACCCCAGGCCCAACTGACACCAGCTGAGGAGCTGGGCTTCTCGGGCCCTCCCCATCTTCCCATCTGGCAGCCCTCAGCCCAAGGGCTGGGCCTGTCAGGAGGGGAGACAGGCCGGGCATGAGTCTGGCTTTCTGGGCTGTGTGACACGCAGGCACACAGTGTCCAGTGCTTCAAAGGCCTGGTGGGCAGTTAATGCTCTGCTGTTTCTGTTTTACTGTTCTTAGTATTTTTGGCAGAGGGCTCCATATTCTTATTTTATGCTGGGACCCATAGACCATGGAGCTGGTCCTGGCTGGTGAGGGTGAGGGGTGAGAGGGAAGAAGAGGAAATCCTTGTCAGGCCAAGCCAAGCCAACCTGAACAGTTCGTGCACAGAAGCCCAGCTGTTTCTTGTCTTAGGAGCCCCAAGGGGTGAGGGGTGGTGGTGGAAGGGCAGTTCAGATCAATCTGGATTTGAGGACTGGTTTTCTAGAATTCTATTACATGTGTGGCCTTGTCAAATGACATCTCCTGGGTCTGTTTCCTCAGCTGTAAAAGGGGTTAACATTCAGGACTGGGGCTACACAGGATGGAGCGTGGCTGCCCCTCGGCATGCAGTCGTTCCTCAGTAATGAGGACAGCTGCAATGAGGATGATGAAGGTGAACATGTCATTATTAATGGGGAAGGAGGCTGGGTATGGTGGCATGTGCACAATCCCAGCTACTCTGGAGGCTGAGGCAGGAGGCTTATGTACCCAGCCTGGGCAACATAGTGAGACCTTGTCTCTGTGAAAAAAAAAAAATAGAGGCATGGACCAGCCAGTGGCATGGTGGTTAAGACAGCTGGATCCCACATACCTGACTGTGTGGTTCAAGTCCTAGACCCAGCATCTTACAAAACACACCAGGTGCATGTGATGTGCATGTGATGTGTATGCTGAAAATCCCAGAGGAGAATGGAGAAGGGGTTGCTGTGTAGCCATACCCCCGAAGGGTGATTTCTCACTTTCTCTCTCCATCATTCTCTGTCCCTTTCCAGCAAATAGACATGCCCTAAAGCAAAACTAAAAAAAAATAATAATAAAAAGGGGAGGAGATGAAGGAAAGAGCCTCATACCAGTGTGACATAATAAGGGCCCATTTCCACTCCCTTTCGTCTCACCTCACCCAGGGTTTGGTCAGCTTCCAAGACTGTCCACCCCCACGCCTCGACTCTGGCCCTTTCTTGGGAATCAAAGACAGGTCCTGTGCGCAGGCTAAGGAGCCACTGAGGAAGAGTGCACAGGAGGCAGGTGTCACAGAGGCCGGGTGGCCTTTACAACTGCAGCCAGGGTTAATACGTTACCTCCACCCGGATCCCCCTTTCGCAATCTGGAGCTGAGGATCTGGTTACAGATTTACTCTGAACAATGTCCGATGTGTGGAGTAAAGTCCTTCTTGGACTTCATAGAGTCGTTCTCTCTTCTCCTCAGGAACTGCTCAAACCTATGCCCCAGAGATGAGGGCCCAGGAGGACCCCCAGGGCCAGACGCAGGTGCTGGGGATAGGTGGGAGCTGGGTGGGGTTGGGCAGGGGCGGGGTGCAGGCCTTCTCCCTGGGAAGGCAGAGACAGAGTGTCTGTGAACTTGACAGTGACTGGCAGTTGGGGGATGGGGCGGAGTTGGGAAGGAAGCAGACTTCAGCTTTGGGAAGTACAGTACAGGCCAGTACAGGTCTAACCTCCCACCAGGGACACCCCAAGGACCTCCAGGGGCAGAGGTGGGATAGAGTGGGCTTGTCCACAATCTCGACCCATCTCAGTTCCCCTTCCTGGTGCCCCCAGGTCTTCTGCTTTAGGAGCCCATGCCCCTGACTAGAATGCCCAGGTCCTGGGGCTCTAGAAGCCAGCACAGGGGACTCCTCCCTGCAGGAGCCAATGTGAAGAGGGTCAGTGTGGCCACCTGGAGTGGCAGCCAGGTGGATGGGCTGTGGGGGAGGTTGGGGACTCAAGTTTGCACCCCACGCTGAGTAGCTGAGAGGCCACTCAGGCTACCCGATTGATGCTGAGAAGGATGGATTTGGCTTGTCCTCATCACCCCACCCTGAGCTACTTCTCTCTGCCACCCCCAGCATGAGTCCCTGGGCTCTGCAGGGAATTTCACCAGGGACTCCCCAACATCCCGGCCCACAGAGCCCACGTTTGACATGTTGTACAAGATCGAGGACGTGCCGCCTTGGTACCTGTGCATCCTGCTAGGCTTCCAGGTGGGCTCTCCCACTCCCAGGGTGTCCCCACCCCCACTCCACATGCTCCTCACAGATCCCAGCCCCTCTCCTGCCATCAGGTCATCTTGGGTAACAGGAGGAGAAATCTAAGTCAGCACAGTGACTGTCACAGAGCAGGGGTGGGGAAGAAGCTGGTGGCCCTAAGAAAGAATCAACCCCTGTAGGCATGTGACACCTGCCAGTGTTGGGCTCACTCTTCAGAAGTCCAGGGATAACTGGGGCAGGGGGCGGGAGTCAGTGCCCCCCAGGGTGGATACCCTCAATGGAGAACATTGGTCCTGAGGAGGACACGGCTAAGGCAGCCCAGGGTCAGGCCATGGTAGCAGGCATGAGAAATGGGAGGTGGGCTGCCCTGACCCCCTCAGGGCTCCCTGGGACCTGCCTCAAGCACTCCGCACCCCCCTTGCCTCCAGCACTACCTGACATGCTTCAGTGGCACCATTGCTGTGCCCTTCCTCCTGGCCGAGGCGCTGTGTGTGGGCCGTGACCAGCACATGGTCAGTCAGCTCATCGGCACCATCTTCACCTGCGTGGGCATCACCACGCTCATCCAGACCACGCTGGGCATCCGGTGAGCTTCCCTGCCCTGGGCCCTCCTGAGACACTCACACTCACACTCACACAGATCCACACAGCGAAAGCACAAGGCCTCTCTTGGAGGACTCGTGGGACAAAAAAGGTACGAGCTGCCCCACCTGCTGCTCCTACCTCCAGGGCCAACCCATGAGCTAGGCAGTGTCCCCAAGGACAAGGAGTCTGTGAGTCTAAGAAACTGTGTCCTAGCTGGACTCTCCCGTCTTAAGCCCTTCGAACACTCAGGACCACTTGCTTCCCTGCCCGGCAAGAGCCCACTTCCAGTCCTGTTCAGCAGTCCGTCCTCCTGGTGACCCATCTCTTGTGCACAGCCTTAGACCTAGCTAGTGAAAGGACAGCTGTCAGTGGCTGGGGGTGAGGGACCGGAGGAGGTCGCTAGCAGGGTATAGATACCGGAACTGAGCTGTCTTCTGTGCTCGCCAGCCATCGCAGCGCAGAACTGGGGCTGAGAGGGGAAGGGAGCAGGTTCTGAGCTAAAGGCTCCGTTTGTTTTCTTCTTTGGACCAGGAAAAATGTTAGACAGTACTGCCTGGGCTTCAAGGGCTTCCCTCTGCCCTGCCCCTCCACCTGTCCCTCTGCGTCTCTGTCCCTCTCCCGGTCTCCCTAGCTCTATGGCCATCCTCCCTAACAAACCTCCCCCTTCCCCCTTGCTGCTGTTTCTCTTCTCCAGGCTGCCACTGTTCCAGGCCAGCGCCTTTGCATTTCTGGTTCCAGCCAAAGCCATCCTGGCCCTGGAGAGATGGAAATGCCCCCCAGAAGGTGGGCACACTTCTGGGGGCTGTGCTGGAGGAGTGTAGAGGCCCAGGGGCTTGAAGGTCTGAGCCGCTGTCCCAAGGCTAGGTGTCAGGGTGCATTAATATCTTCTCCCCAACCCATCTTGTTCTCTGCATGTGTGTATGATGTGTGTGTGTCTCTGTCTCTGTCCCCAGAGGAGATCTACGGTAACTGGAGTCTGCCCCTGAACACGTCTCATATCTGGCACCCAAGGATGCGGGAGGTGGGTTTGCATGCACATGTAGAAGTGGGACCTGAGCAGGGGGCCAGATGGCAGTGATGACCACTGCTGAGTTGGGGCATTGGAGGAGATGGAGGAGGTGGTCAGGAGCTTTCATCCTGCTAGCAACCAGGCCATGGCCTTTACATAGTGACTTATACCTGATTCTTGCCCTTTCAGGTCCAGGGTGCAATCATGGTATCCAGCATGGTAGAGGTGGTCATTGGACTCATGGGGCTGCCTGGAGCCCTGCTCAGCTACATTGGGCCTCTCACAGTCACCCCCACTGTCTCCCTCATTGGCCTGTCTGTCTTCCAGGCTGCTGGTGACCGAGCTGGCTCGCACTGGGGTATCTCGGCCTGGTGAGTGGGTACCAGGCCTGATCCCCGCCTAGTCACAGCCCTCCATCCTCTGCACGTCCCCCCCCCTCACCCTTAGTCCTGGCTCCTGGCCCCAGACTGGCCTACCAGCCACCTCCTCTTTGTACCTCTGCCTCCAGCTCCATTCTCCTGATCGTCCTCTTCTCCCAGTACCTACGCAACCTCACCTTCCTGCTGCCTGTCTACCGCTGGGGCAAGGGTTTCACTTTCTTCCGGATTCAGATCTTCAAGATGTTTCCCGTGAGGAGCTGGCAAGCAGATGGGCCTGGGGCTAGGGCAGGGGCAGGGGCAGGGGCAGGGAGAGCATGGGAGCTAGAGCCAGAGAGGGGAAAGGCCCAGCGAGGGGCTGGAGTGGGTGTGGGGGCCATGTCCAAACTGGGACGAAGGCTAGGGGGTGGGGTGGCAGTGAGGGCTGACATTGGAACAGGTTTGGCTGGACCAGACCTCAGGCCTTCAGCACGCCCCTTGCTCGCTCTGCTTCAGATTGTGCTGGCCATCATGACGGTGTGGCTGCTCTGCTACATCCTGACCCTGACAGACGTGCTACCCACGGACCCAGCAGCGTATGGCTTCCAAGCACGGACTGATGCCCGTGGGGACATCATGGCTATTGCGCCCTGGATCCGCATCCCCTACCCCTGTGAGCAACCCCGCTCTGGCCCCTCTGCCCGCAACTGAGACCACCAGGAAACCCCAATCCAGCTGACAATCACTAGATTAGCTGCCCATTCGTAGTGTGCCAGGCAGCCTCGCTCTCGCTCCATGACCCCGAGTGACCCAAATAAGCTGTCACAACTGTCTGGCTCCCATCCCAGCCTGAGACCTCCTTACCCATGCTCGCCCCAGTACTGCCCTGCCCATTCCCGACCTACCAGAATCTCCTCACTACACCCACCCTCCTGTCTTTGCCCACCCAGGTCAGTGGGGCCTGCCTACAGTGACCGTGGCTGCTGTTCTGGGAATGTTCAGTGCGACACTAGCAGGCATCATTGAGTCCATTGGCGATTACTATGCTTGTGCCCGCCTGGCTGGGGCCCCACCCCCTCCAGTACATGCTATCAACAGGTATGCCCACCTGTCCTCTTTCACAGCTGACCCAACTCAGCGCTTGTGCTGGAAGCAGACATAAGGAAGGGCTTCAGTCCCAGAGATGTAGACTTGGGCAAATCACTAGCACTCTCCAGGCCTCATTTTCCTTCCGATCAAATGGGAGCAACCTGCTCCCATCATTTACGCTGGCATTGCTGGGAGTAGCTGAGATCAATGGGCCCCAAGGGGAGCTACAGCCATCGCCCACTTCCATGCACCCTGCTCTGGGTGTGCATTCTGCATTCCACAAACCACCCTGTGAGACACACCTCATATATATACTTTTATTTATTTATATTTAAATTTTGACTTGAGAGGGACAGAGTGAGAGAGAGAGAAAAAGAGAAAGCAAGCCGCCAGGTCAGGAATTTGAACCTGGGTCAGCCATATGGGAGTTCAACACTCCCAACTGCCCCGCCACCTGCCATCCCTA
>NW_006159996.1:394362-435470 GCF_000334495.1 Tupaia belangeri chinensis | reverse complement strand
TTTTACAGATGAGGAGGCAGAAATCCAGAATTGCCTAAGGGAGTAAGTGCCGCGGGACTAGGAGCAGCACCTGGACCTGGGCTCCCGACTCTCACACATGCCCTGGCCCGTGGTGGGAGTACCAGAGATGGGTAGCTGCAGCCAGCGCAGCCCTGGAGAGGCGGGCAGCTGGGCGATGGGAGGACACAGTGGTGCAAAGGCTGGACCAAGACCCCCACCGCCCCCTCCCTTACAGGGGCATCTTCACCGAAGGCATCTGCTGCATTATCGCTGGCTTACTGGGCACAGGCAACGGGTCCACCTCGTCCAGCCCTAACATCGGCGTCCTGGGGATTACCAAGGTGCAGCGACGAACCAAAGCAGAACAAAGTCCGGCTCCCATCCCCTGTGCCGAAGGTCCCGCCCCAACCGTCCCCAACTCGGTCAAGCCCCACCCAGTCTTTGAGAGACCTCGCCCCTGCATCAAGTCCCAACAGGTTTAGGTCGGCTCTAGCAACAGGCCCCGCCCTAGAACTAATCCCGCCCCAGCCTCGTCCCGGGCCCAGCCCCGCCCCTGGCTTCCTGGCAGGTGGGCAGCCGGCGCGTGGTGCAGTATGGAGCGGGTATCATGCTGGTCTTGGGCACCATCGGCAAGTTCACGGCCCTCTTCGCGTCCCTCCCTGACCCCATTCTGGGGGGCATGTTCTGCACCCTCTTTGGTGAGTGCCAGGTGTGAGCCCGGGTGGCTGCAAGGTGGAACACACTGGGTGGTCTGGTGCTTCCAGCGATTCTCTTGCGCCCACAGGCATGATTACCGCTGTGGGGCTGTCCAACCTACAGTTTGTGGACATGAACTCCTCCCGCAACCTCTTCGTTCTTGGATTTTCCATGTTCTTTGGACTGACGCTTCCCAATTACCTGGAGTCCAACCCAGGAGCCATCAATACAGGTGCTTCTGACTGTATACTCTCTCCAGAGATAGGAGTCTGTTGGGCCCAAAACTCTGAGCACAATCCTTTCCAGTGAAGGCTCCACACAGCTAGAGCCACAAATCCTATCCAACTCGGAATGTTACTCAGTAGCTGAAAGTCTAATTAGCAGTTGTCCTTTACTTTATTTATTTATTTATTTATTTATTTAGTGGAGAGGTTTTCACTATATATAGGGTGAGTGCACTCACCAGAAGGACAGAGAGACAGGAAAGCAAGAAATCAGCTCCCAGAGGGGATGGCCACACTGCAATCCCTTCTCCATTCTCCTCTCGGGATCTTGGGCACGCATGCACATACACCCACTGTGAGTTTAAGCCACCGAGTCCAGGACTTGAATCACAGTTGACTACATGGGAGTCCAGCGACATAGCCATTACGCCATCTGCTGGTCCCCATTCATTTATTTTTAATTTGACCAGAGAGAGAGACAAGGCAAGAAAGCAAGCCACCAGGTCCGAGACCTGAACCGTGGTCGGCCATGTGGGAAAGACAAAGAGAAAGTGAGAAATCATCCCCCAGGGGGGATGGCCACATTGCAATCCCTTCTTTTTCATTCTCCTCTTGGAATCTTCAGTATGCACACACATGTGGCTGGTGTGTTTGAAGCCGCCGGGTCTGGGACTCAAACCATGGTTGACTACATGGGAGTCCAGTGACACAAACATTACACCATCTGCTGGTCCCTGCCAAGACACTTTCTGTGGACAGTAATTGAGCTATATTTACATAGTGCTCATTTAATTTTCAAAAACAGATCCATGAGACAGATACTATTATCATCTCCATTTCACAGATGAGGACCATGAGGCTCAGAGAGGTGAAGTGATTTGCCCCATGTCAGCAAGTAGCAACTGGCAGAACTGGGACTGGAATCCATAGACAAGAGACACAGAGGCTTGAGAGTCAGGGCTTCGAACCATTTCATTGCCAAACTGACTCAAAGAAGTCAAGGCTACACATGCAGGAAGTCCCCGAGCTCTGCTCTCCGGTTTCCTGAAGTGGACCAGATTCTGACCGTGCTGCTGACCACGGAGATGTTTGTGGGCGGGTGCCTTGCTTTCATACTGGACAACACGGTACCAGGTAGGGGTCAGCCCTGGGAGGGGAATGCACAACTAGTCAGAACTCATGCACTCCAACAGATGGCCCGAGTCGGATCTGTGCCAGGTCTGATGTGATGCAGATCCTGCAGGGAGAAGTGGACCAGATTCTGACCGTGCTGCTGACCACGGAGATGTTTGTGGGCGGGTGCCTTGCTTTCATACTGGACAACACGGTACCAGGTAGGGGTCAGCCCTGGGAGGGGAATGCACAACTAGTCAGAACTCATGCACTCCAACAGATGGCCCGAGTCGGATCTGTGCCAGGTCTGATGTGATGCAGATCCTGCAGGGAGCAGCAGGAACAGGTGGGCTGGTGACTGCACACTGGCTGGAGAGAAAGACCCATACACAGACCCGTGCATAGGTCTCGATGAGGGCGAGGTCCAAAGAGAGTAATTTCTGGGTCCTAGGAGTCTTTTCTTCTTAATTTTTTCCCTTATCTTATTCATAATAAAAAGCTCACGGGTGTACAAGAGACAGAGAGAGGTGCCCTTGGCAGTCTCATCACAGCACAGTCTGTTTACCTAGCACTCCAGTTCATCAGGATCTGAAGCATGCACGTGCAAGTCTGGCATCTTTCAGGTCAACTGGGCTGGAGATCTAAACCTGCAGTTGGGGGAACCAGCAGTTAGCGTAATGGCTATGTCGCTGGACTCCCACGTAGTCGACCGCGGTTCGCGTCCCGAACCCGGTGGCTTAAAACTCACGCTGGGCGCGTGTGCGTGCGTGCCCAAGATCCCAAGAGGAGAATGGAGGAGAAGGGATTGCGGCGTGACCATCCCCCCGGGGGGTGATTTCTCGCTTTCTGTCTCTAATGTCTCTCTCTGTCTGTCTGGCGAGCGCACGTGCCCTATAGTGAAAAATCTCTCCAAAAAAAAAAAAAAAAAGAAGTAAACCTGCAGTTGGCCATCCAGCTTCTAGCCCTACAGATGAATATGCCATTGCTGTGCCACCGAAGCTGGGTCTCCTTTCCACTTTGAGAGCCACTGGGCTAAGGGGTGCCTGTGCTTTCTTAGAGTAGGATAGATACAAATGCAACGTTAGTTTATTGGCAAAATCAACTCCAGGGGCCAGCAGGTAGTGTGGTGGTTGAGATGTCAGACTCCCACATGGCCAACCGTGGTTCGTGTCCCAGACCTGGCAGCTAGCTTCTCGCTTGTTCTCTGTCACTTTGGTAAAATTTAATAATAATAATAATAAAATTCTTTAAAAAAATCCACTCCAAATATCAGCAGCCTGCCACTCTGGCTACTATTAGGTTGTTGGGAAAGCTATGATACATGTATCTGGTTTTATATGCAAAAATGTGTCATGACTTTCCAGACAACTCAGTAGAAGAGTCTTCAGTGTCTCCTTGCCTTTGGTGCCAGAGCTTTTTGTAGGGATTGTGGAGGACACTTCATAGGGTCTCTCAGAACCCTCCTGGTCCACATATAAGTGTGTCCAGTAAATGTACTTTAAAATGTCACCAGGTGCTCTAATAACAAGCAGTTAACATTTATTGAACACTGACTATGGTATAGACATGGGGTTAAGTGTCCTATCTTCAAAATATGACAAGTTCACAAAATTAAAATGTTGCACATCTGGAATTATTTTTTTAGAGAGTTTTTTGCTATAGGGTGCATACGCTCACCAGAGAGACAGAGATACCGAGAGACATAAAAATGAGAAATCACCTCTCAGGGGGATGGTCATGCTGCAATCCCTTCTCCTCCATTCTCCTTTTGGGATTTTGGGTACACACGTGCCCAACATGAGTTTTAAACTGTCCAGTCCAGGATTCAAATCTTGGTCAACTACATGGGAGTCCAACAACATAACCATCATGCCACCTGCTGATCCTGCACACTTGGAATTTTAACAACATTCATCTAAACCAGTCAATGACCTGTGTCCCTGACTTGCACCATACTTTCTGCTGGAGGGTTTCAAGGACCTTGGGCTGGCAAATTGGGGAAGGCTCTATGGAGATGGGGTTGATGACTACATCACTTTAGGCACAAAAGTGATGTGAGTAGCAAGATGATGGCCCTCCATTCCCAGCCACTTACCAGCCTGAATACAGCCACAGGTCTTGCCTACGTCCTTCTTTTCTGAAATTCCTAGTGGTTATATTCACAGGACACAGGAGTCAGAGGCTACTTATGCACAACTGGAAAGGGAAGAGCTGGGGCTTCCCTGAGACTTTAGGCAGAATCAGAGGAAGCAGCTGTTCCAGATCTAGCTGTGCCAGATCATAGTACTCACCTCCCGCCCTTTTTTTAAAAATAGTTTTGCTATAGGGCATGTGTGCACGCCAGAGAGGTGGGAGGAGTACGGGAGAGTGAGAAATCACCTCCCAGAGGAGATGGTCACACCTCAGTCCCTTCTCCATTCTGAAGATTTTGGGCAAGGACATCTCTGCAGAAATTAGGATGGTTTTTCACAGGATAACAAATTTAATCCCCCAGGGTTTTTTTTTTTTTTTTTTTTTTAATAATTATTTTATTGAACTAACTTTATTTATTTATTTATTTATTTTTAATTTGATCAGAGAGGGACAGAGTGAGAGAGAAAGTGAGAAAGCAAGCCATCAGGTCCGGGACTCGAACTATGGTCAGCCATGTTGGAGTCCATCGCCTTCAACCACCATGCCACCTGCCGGCCCCACCCAGTGTTTTTCCAAGTCACTGGGTCCGGGACTCAAACCATCCAGTGGTCCATGTGGGATCCAGCCACTGTGCCACCAGCTGGCCTGAGGACTGGAGTAGGCTATCCTGTGATCCTGAGACAGTGAAGTGGCAGTTTCAGTGCTTAGGAAATCTAGGAAGATGGAGGGCATCTGGATGAGCAGCTCTACACTGTGACACTTCTTAGTTAATGACAGACTCAGAACTGCTTTTCACACCTGCATCGTTCAACCCAAAGGAGCAGCACCCATCCCTACCAGAAATCATCATATGGGTTATGCTATATAACCTGCAGTATCCTTTCAATATGCATTGAGAAATTTGAAGTTCAGAGTGGTTAAGTCACTTGTCTAAGGTCACACGATCTGGATCCAAATCTAGATCTGGCTGGTTCAGAACCCAATCTTTAGCTATAGAAAAGCACAGCTTTCTCCAGCACTTAACTTTGTATTTGCTCTTTCTCTTTAGCTATCTAAAGACCGCTTTATAGGGCAGGCTATTTAGTTCAGCAAATGTTGGTGAAATTGACCAGCTTTGTCTTGAATTAAACGCTGAGGATATATGCAAAAAATATATATAAATTGAGGCTGGCAGGTGGTGTGGTGGTTAGGACGCTGGACTCCCACATGGCCAACTATGCTTTGGGTCCCAGACCTGACAGGTTACTTTCACATTTTCCCACTCTCTCTGGTCAAATTAAAAATAATAATAATTCTTTTTTTAAAAAGTGTAAGTCATAGTTTATTTTGTTTTGTTTATGTTTTTACCATAGGGCATATGTGCTGCCAGAGATGAGAGAGACAGAGAGAGATACAGAAAGGGAAAGTGAGAAACCACAACCCAGGAGGGAGGGCCATATTGCAATCACTTCTCTACGATTTTCCTCCTGAGATTTTGGGCACACACACACGTTCACCCAGCATGATTTTCAAGCTGCCAGGTACAAGATTCGTACCACAGTTGGTCATGTGGTAGTCCAATGATGTAAGCACTGTACCACCTGCTGGCTAGCCCCAGTCTTTTTTTTTTTTTTAAACACATTTATTTAACATCTATTTGTTTCTTGTGATTTTGGGGCTGCCAGGTTCAGGACTTGAACCATGGTCAGTCATGTAGAAGTCAAGCACCTCAACCACCATGCCACCTGCTGGCTCCCATAGTTTGTTTTAAGGAGTTCCTGGCACAAAATAGGAAGTAAAATTGGGCTTAAGTAAGCAATAAAGTCAATGAGGCTAGTAGGCTGGAGTCATCTGGAGAGCTTCTTGGGTGGGAAACTCTGTGGCCCAAGAAGAGGGGACTTGAAGTAGAGAAGGTATTGCAGGAGGGATTTGGAAGGTAGGCTGGGGAGTCTGGCAGAGGAAGGGAGCTCTGATGTAGCTGCTGTGTGTCCTGTCAGTGGTAGGAAGGTAATGTACTAGGACTGTGGTTCTGTGCTATATCCATAGATCTTTTCCCTCTGCTTTTGCCCACCATTACTTTGTGCAACCAGTTCCAGCTCAATCAGTACCTCCTCTATGCAGTCTTCCCTGAGGACCCCAGGTGTAAAAATTCCCCTGTGTCCATATCTCCAGCAGATGGCATACTGGTTAAAATGCTGGACTCACATATGGCTGACTGTAGTTCGAGTAGCAGACACAGTGGCTTGAAAATCACACTGGGGATGTATGCACGCAGGTCCAAAAATCCCAGGAAGAGTGGAGACCAGACTGTGGAGTGGCAATCCCCCCAGGGGGTGATTTCTCACTTTCCCTCTCACTGTCTCTCTCTGGGGACATGCATACCCTATGGCAGTGTTTCCCTCTATCTCTCCCTTCCTACAGGATTTTGGGCCATGCGCACAGCAGGTGCCTAGCATATTTCTCAGGCTACCAGGTCCAAAGCTCAGACTGCGTGGTGTACTTTGTGGGGTCCAGCTTCCCCCGTTACTGTCCTGGGGTTGGCCTTGTTTCCCACCTCTGAAAGCTTCACCCTCATGACCTGAGCACCTCCCAAAGGCCCCACCTCCTAATACCATCAGATTTCAGCACATAAATTCTTTACCTTCTTTTTTAATTTGGCAGACAGACTGTATGCTCATCAGAGGGAGACAGACAGAGAGAAAGAGAGAAAGAGAGAGAAAGAGAGACAGAGAGAGAGAAAGAGAGAAAGCAAGCTGCCAGGTCTGGAACTTGAACCACGGTTGGCAATGTGGAAGTCCAGCACCACCTGCCAGCCCTGAGGCTTGTATTTTTTTTTTAATAATTATTTTAGGGGCCAACAGGTGGCATGGTGGTTAAAGGCGCTGGACTTCCACATGGCCAACTGCGGTTGAAGTTTCTTTCTCTTGCCCTCCCCGGTCAAATTAAAACAAACAAACAAACAAACAAATAAAATAATTCTTTTTTTTTAAATGAAGTCCTTTTTTCCCTCCTAATTTTATTTATTCATTCATTCATTTTAATTTGACCAGAGTGAAATAGAGAAAGTGAGAAAGCAAGCCGGGACTCAAACTGTGGTTGCCCATGTGGGAGTGCCCAGCGCCTTAACCATCTTGCCACCTGCTGGTCCCAAAATAATTCTTAAAAAAAAAAAAGATTAATTTTGTTTTTGAACCAGCAGATGCCGTAATGGTTACATCACTGGACTCCCACATAGTTAACCTTGGTTTGAGTCCTGAACCCGCTGACTTAAAATTCACACCAGGTGCATGTGTGTGCATGCCCAAAATCCCGAGAATGAAGAAGGAACTGCAGCGTGGCCATCTCCCCTCAGGTGTTATTTCTCGCTTTCTGTCTCTCTGTGCCTCTCTGGCAAGCGCACACACCCTGTAACAAAAATCTCTCTTTAAGGAAAAAAAAATTTATTTTCTTTAACTTTATTTATTTGTTTTTATATTTTACCAGAGAGGGACAGAGCAAGAGAGAGAGAGAGGGAAAGCAAGAAAGCAAGCCACCAGGTCCAGGACTCAAACCATGGTCAGCCATGTGGGAGTCCAGTGCCCTTAACCACCACGTTACCTGCTGGCCTTTATGAAGCTAGTATTATAAAAACAAGAGTTTATGTTGCAAATATAAAATATTACTGAATATTAATATTGATTGTACTGTTTCAAAATACACCTCCCTACTTCTCAGGGCACAGTCTAGACACTATTTGGACCCCACAGACTCAGCACACACAGCCTCATACCACTGACAATTACTTAACCTGTTTCTTAATATTAAAATTTTATACAGCAGTGCCTATACTCCCAGGGAAGTGTTTTGAAGAACTGAGGTACTGAAATTAAAACTTAACACAGATCCTGGCACACTGAAGTTACACAGTAATGATTAATTATAACTACTATTCTAAAGCTCTGGCCAAGGTAGCAGCTCAGAAATCATGGATTAATGGGATCAGCAGATGGCATAATAATTGTCTCTGGAGTCTCACATGACCAACTGTGGTTCAAATCCCAGACGTGGTGGCATGAAACTTACACTGGGACATATGTGCATGCATGCCAAAAATCCTGAGAAGAGAACGGAGGAGAAGGGATTAAGGTATGGTAACGGGCCCCTGGCAGGGTGATTTCTTGCTCTTTGTCTCTCTGGTAAGTACACATGCCCTAGGGCAAAAATCTCTCTAGAAAAAAAAAATCACGGATTCAGGCCTAGGCAGTAGGGACTACTCTGCAGTGCTAGAGCCACACTAAAGACTGTTTAGGTTCTTTTTTTAAGTGAGATTTTTGTTAGTAGGCATTGTGCTTGTTGGCAAGACAGACAGAAAGCAAGCAAGAAATCACCTCCCAGGAGGATGGCCACACCGCAATCCCTTCATTCTCCTCTCAAGATTTTGGACATGCATGGAATGCATTTTAAGCCACCAGGTCTGGGACTTGAACCATGGTTAACTATGTGGGAGTCCAGAAATATAACCATTAGGCCATCTGCTAGCCCCAAGACTTTAGATTCTGACAGACCTGAAATATATAGGGCATGTGATTTCTCCTGGTCAGAGGGCTGGGGTGGGGTTGTAGTGTGATAAGACTGTCTAGGGTACGTATTTCTCTCACTTACGAAATAAATGTTGGCTAGCTCTGTGACCTGGTAGTTAAGGCAGCTGGATCCCACATGGCCAACCCCATAGTCTGAGTCCTGGACCTTGGGGCCAGCAGATGGTATGGTGGGTTAAGGCGCTAGACTCCCACATGGCCAAATATGGTCTGAGTCCCAGACCTGGTGGTTTGCTTTCTCACTTTTCCCCTCTTTGTCTCTGTCTATGGTCAAATGAATAATAAACACATACATACATACATACATAAACAAATTAAATAATTCTTTAAAACAAAAACAAACAAAAAAACCCATGCTGGGTACATATGCACAAATGCCCAAAATAACTGTAGGAGGGAGAAATGGAGAAAAAAAAAAAAAGTAGTATAATCACATCTCACTGGGGAGTGCTTTCTCTCAATGCCAAGTATATGTGCCCTCTGGCAAAAATAAAAATTATAAACAGACACTTGTAGGAGCAGCAGTTGGCATAATGGCTATGTCACTGGAATCCCATGTAGTTGACTTCAGTTTGTGTCCCGGACCTGGTGGCTTAAACTCATGCTGGGTGCATGTGTGTTCAAGATCCTGAGAGAAGAAGGGATTGCAGCATGGTCATACCCCCTGGGGGGAGATTTCTCGCTTTCTATCTGTCTCTCTGTCTTTCTGGTGAGCATATGTGCCCTATAGCAAAAACATCTCAAACAAGACATTTGATTTCAGAAGTCGGTCTTAGTACTAGGTTACAGGAAGGGGAGGTAGCAGAAGGTGGCTGCTAAGTGACTCACTGTCCTCTTCCAGGGAGCCCAGAGGAACGAGGTCTGATACAGTGGAAAGCTGGGGCTCATGCCAACAGTGAGACGTCTACCAGCCTCCAGAGCTATGACTTCCCCATTGGAATGGGCATGGTAAAAAGAATTGCCTGTCTGAAATACATTCCCATCTGCCCAGTCTTCAAAGGATTTCCTACAAAGTCAAAAGGTCAGCTTCCAGAACCAGAAGATATTCCAGAAAATATGGAAACTGGATCTGTGTGCACCAAGGTCTGAAAAATTACTTCCAAGAAAGGTAGGCTTTTATGGGAGAATTAAATAATCAAAACATTAAAAAAAATGATTTAATTTTATTGTCATTATTTTATTTTTTATTTTATTTCTTCTTTTTTTATTTTGGAGAGGTTTTTGCTATAGGGCACATGCGCTCACCAGAAAGACAGAGACAGAAAGTGAGAAATCACCCCCCAGGGTGGATGGCCACGATGCAATCCCTTCTCCTCCATTCTCCTCTCGGGATCTTGGGCACGCATGCATACGTGCCTGGCGTGAGTTTAAGCCACCAGGTCCGGGACTCGAACCTCTGTCGACTACATGGGAGTCCAGCGACATAGCCATTATGCCAACTGCTGGCCCCTATTTTTTTATTTTATTGAAATTGACCAGAAAGAGAGAGAGAGAAAAGGAAAGTGAGAAAGCAAACTGCCAGGTCTAGGACTTGAACCACAGTCAGCCATGTGGGAGTCCGGCCACAATCACCACACCATCTGCTGGCCCCATCAAAACACTTCTTATGCTTTAATGAAAGGAAAACCAAACAACTCAAGTTTCCATTTTTATGACCTGAGTGTCCTCAAGGGGAAGGTGGACTGGGTAAAAGGTTAATATATAACTTTTTGGTGGAATTCTCTAGCCATTTGATAGTAAGGGTAAACTTGTCAACTGCTGTGGACTTTTTTTTTTTTTGGAGAGGTTTTTGCTATAGGGCGCGTGCGCTCGCCAGACAGAGAGAGAGACATAGAGACAGAAAGTGAGAACTCACTCTCCAGGGGGGATGGTCACACCGCAATCCCTTCTCCTCTTGGGATCTTGAGCACGCATGCACACGCGCCCGGCATGAGTTCTAAGCCACCGCTGTCGACTATGTGGGAGTCCAGCGACATAGCCATTACGCTAACTGCTGGTTCCCAATAAATAAATGGACTACTAAGAGGTTCCCAGTATACTGAAATACTGATCCCTGCAGCCTCCTGAACAGAATCTGAGCCAACTAGAGTCTATGAGCTAGAAACTCCAGTCATGGGTAGCCTCATTCTTACACTCCAGGTATGCTACACAAACACTAGTTTGATATTTGACAAGAAAAAGGCTGAGAAATACTGACACAATGCAAGAACAGAAAAAAATCCTCTACTGAGGGCTCTTCAATAAGTTAATAGAAAATGAATTTTATGAAAAAATCTACACATGGGGACCAGCAGTTAGCATAATGGCTATGTCGCTGGACCTCCCTGGGGGGTGGTTTCTCACTTTCTCACAGACAGAAAGTGAGAAATCACTTTCTCACTTTGGCACTTTCTGTCTTTGGCAAGTCCACATTCCCTATAGCAAAAATCTCTCTTAAAAAAGGGGGGTGGGGGCGCGGGGCCAGCAGGTGTGATGGTTAAGGGTGATTGACTCCCACATGGCCGACTGTGGTTTGATTCCTGGACCTGGCAGCTTGCTTTCTCTCTCTTGTTCTTGCTGTCCTTCTCTAGTCAAATTAAAGGAAACAAATCAAGTTAACAAAAATAATTTAAAAAAGGGGGGGGGCTGGAAAGTGGCATGGTGGTTGAGGCACTGGACCCCCCACATGGCTGATTGTGGTTCGAATCCTGGATTAGGTAGCTTGCTTTCTCACTTTCCCTCTCTCTCTTTCTCTGTATATCTGTATATCTCTCTGGTCAAACTAGAATGAATAAATAAATGGAATTAAATAATTTAAAAATATTTAATTTTATTTATCATTATTATTATCTTTAGATTTTGCTAGAGGGTACATATGTGTATGCACAAGTGCAAGCATGTGAGAAAAAGAGAGGAAGCCACCAGGCCCGGACTCAAACTGTAGCTGTCCATGTGGGAGTCCAACACCTTAACCATTATGCAACCTACAGATCCCCAACCATAAATGTTCTTAACATAGCTCTCTATAGTTACCCTGATACTGCACTTGAGGTGATAAAAAGCAAGGATGAGACAATGGCGTTTATTTTACTGCTGTACTTTGGACAGATACTTGCAGAATAACATACTTGCTACTATGGAATCTTAACAAAGGTTGCTCTTTTGGGGATACTGGGCCCACACTAAAAGTATAACCACTAGATAGTGCATCCTAGTACCAATAACCACAACCATCGGCTCAGTTCTACTATTATTTATTTTTTTAAATATTTTTGAAAAAATATAATTTTTTTACAATATTTTCAACTTAAACACTATTCACACTGAACATGTATGGCAGCTTAACCTACCCAAATATGAAGTTTAAGAAGCCAAAACTGTTCTAGCTTTGTTAAAAGAAAAGTTGTGCTGCAGACTACTGTCGTGATGGTTAACAAAGCAAGGAAAAGCACTACTCAAATCATAATGTTACAGTCTCTTTGTTCAATTAGATTACGGGTTGGTGCTGGTCCTATGATCACCTTCACACAGGCATAGCTACGATGCAGTGAATCCTTAGATGATGATGCAGTTCTCACATCACATACTTCCTCGGATGTAACGTTAGACGCAGAATTCAATATTCCTAACACGATAACATTTCAGAAAAGCTTCATGTGATTGCTACTTTATAACCTCATAACCAAAGACATATTTATCATTGTACAACGAATTATCTCACTTTAACACAGCTGCTTCAGAAAAGGGAAACTCTTTTTGATGGGAACAAATGAAAATAACTCTTTTTGATGGGAACAAATGCAAATTTAAGTCCAAACTGAGAAAGCCACTTAACAATTAGAACTTAATTTAAATTTAGATTTTTTAAAAGTTTAGACATTAACCATGTTAGTTAACTTTAAGGGCCAAGTTTAGATTCAAAGAAGACAATTCAGTAAGATTTGGAGGTCATTTTAATTTGGTACTTTATCACAACTTGACTGGTGCTTCTTTCCTTGCTGTCTTCACATCAAGCCTTGGGGCCAATTCTATTTTCAGTAAATGTTTGACAGTTTTTTACTTAATAACAGTCTCAGCACTTTTATTAAGCATGCAAGACTAACAAAAACTTTGGCAATGCATAAGTGTAACACAGTGACAAGAGAGAGCTTTTACAATTAAGTCTTCTAATACTGCCTTCACAGTGTGGAAATTGTGCTACATCCACCAAAAGAGGGCCCCATCTACTCAAATATTTCAGTACTTCACCCCAGGAACAAACTCCTTTGCATTTGGATTCAGATTGCTCTTGACCTGGAAAATAGGTACATAAAAAGTAAATTCATTAACAGATGGGTTTAGATACTCAGCAGCAGTCAACCTAGATCTACATGTAAAAACATCTTCCAAGAAAATACGAGACAAAAGCAAGAACTTAGATTAAGGTTATACTTAATCAAAAACATGTGGGGCAGGAAAAGGCAAAAATCAGATAGAAAGGATAGGTATTATATTATTTATATCAAATTTATTTATTTATTTAGCCATACGGTGCATGCACTTTCCAGAGACAGAGAGAGAGTGAGTGAGAAATCACCCCGTAAGGGTGATGGCCACAACGCAATCCCTTCTCTTCCATCCTCTTCTCAGGAATTTGGGCATACATGCATATGTTGCCAGCATGTTTTTCAAGCTACCAGGACTGGGACTCAAACCAGGGTGTTGGTCATGTAGGATTCAGTGCCTTAATCACCATGCCACTTTTGGACCTTGTATCAGCTCTTTTATTTTTAAAGAATTATTTTATTTTATTTTAATTCATTATCGTCATCATTATTTTAATTTAACTAGAGAGAACAGAAAGGGAAAATGAGAAAGCAAGCTGCCAGGTCTGAGACTTGAACTGCAGTGAGCCATGTGAGAGTCCTACACCTTAACTATGCCACCTGCCTGCCTCCCTGTATGAACTTTAATTTTTTTAAATTAAAAACATTTTTTAAGAGAGATTTTTGCTATAGGGTGTGCGCACTCACTGGAGAGACTGAGAGAGACAGCGAGACAGAAGTGAGAAACCACCCCTGGGGGTGGAGGGTTGGCCAAGCCACAATCTCTTCCATTCTCCTCTGGGGATTTTGGGCATGCACAAACATATGCCCACTGTGAGTTTTAAGCTGCTGGGTCCAGGACTTAAACTGCAGTCAAAGTGAGAGTCCAATGAGGTTAACCATTATGCCATTGTTGGTCCCTGTATTAGCTTTTTTTTTTTTTTTTTTTTGGAGAGGTTTTTGCTATAGGGCGCGTGCGCTCGCCAGACAGACAGAGACATAGAGACAGAAAGCGAGAAATCATCCCCCAGGGGGGATGGTCACGCCGCAATCCCTTCTCCATTCTCCTCTCGGGATCTTGGGCACGCATGCACACGCGCCCGGCGTGAGATTTAAGCCACCGGGTCTAAGACGCGAACCGCGGTCGACTACGTGGGAGTCCAGCGACATAGCCATTACGCTAACTGCTGGTTCCCCCTGTATTAGCTTTTAAAAGAAAGAATAGACTTAAAAATAAATATAACCAGAATCCCTCCAACATCACATAAAGTAATAACACTGAACAAGGAATTATATTAACCTATGATACCTGATTTTCTTTAAATACTTTCATGCCATGCAAACTTTTTAAACAAGTGTTCAAAATATGATTAAGTTACTGGGGGACTATTGATTAACTTTACTTTATGATCCTCATTGAAAATGTGAAGTTGTTTTTATAGAACTATTATCTTCTAATTCCCACAGGAAGCTCAAAATATTAACAGGAAAAGAAAACTACACAGGGAGCCAGAAGACCCAAGTCTGATATTCCAGCTGTGCCCATGAATTTTCATATAAGCACGAATGAGCCGACTTTTCTGGAATTCCATTTTTGCATCAGTTTAAAAAAGAGGGAGGGGGCCAGCAGGTACATAGTGGTTAAGGCACTGAACTCTCACACTGACGACTGCAGCTTGAGTCCTGAGCCTGATGGCTTGTTTTCTCACTTTCCCTCTCTCTGCTTCTCTCTGGTGAATTAAAAAAATAATAATTACAATTAAATTAAATAATTCTTAAAACAAAAATTAAAAAAAATAAAAAAATAAAAAAGAAGAAAAGAGGGCGGGATGGGCCAAAGTCTCTAAGAGTTTTGGAAATTTGTACCAACATTATTCTGTCTCTAAATCTTTACTTTCCGAAGTAGTCATGTCAGCATATAGAAAAGCTGGAAATTCTTCTCTGCTACATTTTGGATTGCAAACTTGATGAAGATGCAAAGAAAGCAGAACAGATTCCAGGGCCTAAAGTAGAGGCATGCTGACAGGCTTTTACACTGAATTTGAACTCTATGTCACTTACTCCAAGATCAATGCATCATATTAAATGTGTTGGAGCAACAATTTTAGCCTCATAATTTATTCACAGCAATTTCCTTGGACAGGATATAGTTTCCCTTCTGCAAAGGGAGACATAGCTACACTTGAAAAGTGTGACATTTAAATTAAAAAATTGTTTTTGAAGGTATAATCTTCTGGAAGCTACAGAATAACAACAACAAAAAGTAATCTCAAATAAACTGAAATGGTTGTATACTATGGAATAATACCAGGTCCAGAGGCTATATCCCAAGGTAATTTCTGAGTTCTTCTCACAGTTCTTTAGAAGAGTGGTTTCCTGGGGCCAGCAGATGGCATAGCAGTTAAGGGTATTGGATTCCCACATGGCCCATTGAAGTTCAAATCCCGGACCTGGCAGTTTGCTTTCTCACTCTCTCTCTCTCTGTCCTCTCTGGTCAAATTAAATAAGTTGAAACAAAACAATTCTTTTAAAAAAAAAAAAAAAAAGGAGTTTTCTTTATAAACTAAAGAATTAATTAATTAATTAAAATTTGACCAGAGAGGGACAGAGTGAGAAAAAGTGAGAGAGGTGAGAAAGCAAGCCACTAGATCTAAGACTGAACAGTGGTTGGCCATGTGGGAGTCCAGTGCCCTTAATCATCATGCTACCTCCCAGACCCCTAGAAGAGTGGTTTCTTTTTTAAAAATGCAGATTAACATTGTTAACTTTTTTAAAAGACTTATTTTATTTAACTTTATTTATTCATTTATTTCTTTTAATTTGACCAGAGAAGGACAGAGCCAGAAAGAGTGAATGAGAAGGCAAGCCGCCAGGTCCAGGACTCGAACCACGGTCAGTCATGTGGGAGTCCAGCACCCTTAACCACGCCACCTGCCAGACCCAAGAGTGGTTTCTTAATGCCAGCAGGTTTTCTGTGTAATAAATCCTCTGAGCTGCCTTTTATATATATACATACATACATACATACATACATACATATACACACACACACACACACACACACACACACATACATATATATATATATATATATACACTTATTTAATTTTACTTATTTTTTTATTTGAATTTGACCAGAGGGAGATACAAAGAGAAAAGAGAGAAAGAAAGTAAGCCCCCAAGTCTAAGACTTGAACCAGTCAGCCATGTGGGAGTCTAGTGCCTTAACCACCATGCCAACTGCTGACACTGGTAGAGCTTTTTAAAAATTAACATGCCTGGTGCCAGTAGGTGGCATGGTAGTTCAGGGAGCTGGACTCCCACATGGCCAACTACGGTTCTAGTCCTGGACCTGGTGGCTTGCTTTCTCGCTTTCCCTCTCCCTCTCTAGGCAAATTGAAATAAATAAATAAAGTTAAATAAAATAATTCTAAAAAAAAATTAACATGCCTGGGGCTGGCAGGTGGCATGTGAGCTAAGGCACTAGACTCCCACATGGCCGACTGTGGTTTGAGTCCCAGACCTGGTGGCTTGCTTTCTCACTTTCCCTCTTTCTCTGGTCAAAAATTAAAAAAAAGTAATAAAATAACTAACTAATTCTTTAAAAACAAAATTAACATGCCTAAAGGATTGTGTCTCTAGGTCTGTGATACAGCTAAGGAACTGATTTTTGGTTTTAATGTTTCATAGGTTATTATGATGCACAGATTAGGAAACCATTGCATTATGACCAGAGGACAATTACAAAAAATACTTCAGAGTCTAGAGAACTACCTGTAGAAGTAACTAGAGATTATAAACATGAACAGAAATGCTAACATGAAGACCTTGAGAAAATTTTGAGTTCAGAAATTATTTTAACTTATGTTTAGTGAAGGATTAATCAATTTCTACTTTGGTGCTAATGTTTAGTTAATCACAGTTTCCAAAAAAATCTTTTTACTGCAAATATCATTAATAATACATTAAGAATATCTAAAAATATCAATCTAGGTTTGTGTCCCTTCCTTTTTTTTGCCAAGTTTGTAAAATGTATTAAATCATAATTTCAGACAAAACTGGAAACCTTAACAGAATCCTCAGGAAAAGGTTTCCAAAATTTTATCTTTCAGAAAAAGAAATCTGTACACTTCACCAAATGTTTAGGACAAGATTAAAGAAACTTCTCCATTAAGCTGCTTTTGTATAAGTAAGTGACAGGGTAATACTGTGATGTTTCTTTTTGTGTTCTTTTGAACAAAGTATCTCAGTATTTTGGATATTTAAGACATTTAAATATCCTAGGGCAACATCAAGACTAAAGAGCAGGACCAGTAGATGGCATAATGGTTACATTGTTACACTCTCATGTAGTTGACTACAGTTCCAGTCCCAGACCTGGCGACTTGAAACTCATGTCAGGCAAGTATGTTTGCATACCCAAAATTCTCTCTCTCTTTTTTTGGGAGGGGGCGGGGAAGAAGTTTTCGCTATGGGGCACGTGCGCTCGCCAGACAGACAGAGAGAGACAGAGAGACAGAAGGCGAGAAATCACCCCCCAGGGGGGATGGTCACACCGCAATCCCTTCTCCTCCATTCTCTTTCAGGATCTTGGGCACGCACGCACACGCGCCCGGCGTGAGTTCTAAGCCACCGAGTCCGGGCCACGAACCGTGGTCGACTATGTGGGAGTCCAGCGACATAGCGATTACGCTAACTGCTTGTTCCCCATACCCAAAATTCTGAGAAAAGACTGGACTGGAGAAAGGATTGTAGTGTGGCCATTCCCCCTAGGGGTGATATCTTGCTTTCTGTCTCTCTGGTGAGTGCACACCCCCTAAAGCAAACATCTCTCTCAAAAAAAAAAAAAAAAAAAAAGAGAGAGAGAGAGAGAGACTAAAGGCAATATCAAGACTAAAAGCAGTGGCACAAGAAGTCTGTTAGTGATCTGAGACTAGCTACTAGCTCCACAGTGTGCCAGACTTCACTCTACATCATAAATGAGACCAAGAGGCCTCTGCTCCTACGGTAAGCAGCAGCACAATTTCTGAAGGGAGAGAAATGTAGAACTCTTCTTAAACAAATGGTAGCTGGCTTTTCCGCTACTGGAAAGAAGAGCTAGGTTTGGGGACCAGCAGTTGGCATAAAGGCTATGTAGCTGGACTCCCATGTAGTCGACTGCAGTTTGAGTCCCAGAGCCGATGGCTTAAACTCATGCCAGGCATGTGCGTGGGTGTGACCAAGATCCTAAGAAGAGAATGGAGGAGAACGGATTGCAACGTGGCCATCTCCCCTGGGGGGTGATTTCTCGCTTTCTGTCTCTGTCTGTCTGGTAATCACACACACCCTATTCTCCCCCCCACCCCCCCCCCCCAAAAAAAAAAAAGAGCTAGGTTTTGAAAAGATTAAAAAAAAAATAACTTTTTACCACAAGATCTTCCAGAGAAGAGCCATCACTGATAACAAGGTCATTAAACTGGTCTTGGATTTGGTCCATAGTTTGTGGGAGATCTCGAGCTGGAATGAACCACTCATGTTCTTCTTCCTCTTCCAGCATTTCTTGGAAACAGCGTTCAATAAATTCCTCTTCCCATAACTCCTCTTCTATCTAGATTTATAATAAAGGATAATTCATAGCACACTTGGTAAGACATCTCTAGAAATTGCTGAAAATACCTTGAACTAAGTCATTTTAAAAACACAGCATCAGGATCAGCAGATGGAGCAATGGTTACCATGCTGGACTCTCACATAATTGATCGCAGTTTGGGTCCCTGACCTAGCGGCTTAAAATTCACGCTGGGTGTGCTCAAAATCCCAAGAGTAGAATGGAGAATGAACTGTGATGTGGCCATACCCCTTTGGGGATGGCTTTATCACTTTCCCTCTGTCTGTCTCTCTCCATCTATCTAGGGAGCATATGCTCCATAGCAAAAATCTCTCTCTCAAAAACAAAACAAAAAACCACACAATATCATACTTTCTCTTCTACTTCTGTACTAAGGGAAAAAAATGCATATTACTAGTTTAGGGCTTTTCTATGCCCCTACTTACATTAGCACAATTTTCTGTTTTCACTGAGAGTGGCATGGAAATAGTGACAAAGGCACACTCTTGAAGGAATACATATCAGAATTATCTGTAACTTTCAAACTATACATACCTCAATCCAACACAAAAATGACTGAAACAAAAATCTCTAGGGGCTAGGGTCAGGGAATAGGTAATAATAACAAAACAAGACAACTGAGTCTCATTGAAGTAGACTAAATTGTTTTACCCTTCAGTATTTCATCACTGAGATGGGAAGTCAAGCTGGCTACTGATTATCAAAGCTATGATCAGGGCCTTGAGGAATTACAAGGAAAACAGGAACAGACGTTACAAACATGGGACTAAAAGACAACATTTACCAATGTATGAGAGTTCTGTAAAGAGAAGGGTGATAAGAGATTTTGCAGGCTAATGAGATTGAGACCCTTATAACTCTGCACCCTAGTATGTGTGCTAGTTTGCTTGAGTCCTGAATTCTTTTGACTTTCTTTACAATCCAGCAATCTGATCGGTGTAAGGCAGTGGTTTCCCAACTTGACTGCTCACTGGAATGGTTTCCCAGGCTCCACCCGAGTTCTCCTTAAAAAAAAACAATCTCAAGGGTGGGACCCTGAAACAAGTTCCCCAAGTTTCTTCAGTGAGCAATTAAAGCCTGATAATATTCAGTAGCCAAATAAAATAGGAGTGGTAGTAGATTAATCCACATTTGAAGGATCAGGGGAAAAAAAAAAACACATTTTTGGGATAAGTATACCTGCATTATTTGTGGATTACAACAGGCTACCAAAAAAAAAAAAAAAAAAAAATCATTGTTGAGGCCAGATGGTGACACAGCAGTAAAACATGGAGGTTTCTGGATTCATGTCTGGAGACTGCCCTGAGTACAGTGAACATGCATGTGCCTGTGATCCAGGGTTCATGAAGGCTCTGGGTGGATCTAGTATTAAGGCCCTATTGGGGATGCTGGAAGAGAAAAAAAAAAAAACTTAAAAAACAAACAAACGAAAAAGAACATATAGGTACACAAGACTAACTTGTCTGTTGAATTCCTCTTCATTTTCCATCCACATATACTCTGCAAATGGATTGTCATCTTCATGAGAATGACCGTTAATAATCACATCCTCATTGATGATGCTTGGGCTAGTACTGCTGCGACTTGGATCTTTCATGGTTGACGTTAGTTGTCCTTTCTAACCTCAAAAAAAAAAAAAAAAAAGGTTAATTTACTTAGTCATTCTTTCAGTTCTTAGTGAGCATCTATCATTACCATGGTTAGGTGCTAAGGGCGCATAGTAAGTGCACATGATGAACTGAGCAGCTAGAAGGCTGCTGAAGGGGCAAGCAGGTTATGGACCCAAAGGCTTGATAATCATGCTGGGTGCGTGTGTGTGCATGTCCAAAATTCGGAAAGAAGAATAGAACAGAAGAGACTGCAGCATGGCCATCCCTCTGGAGGGCGTGATTTTTCACTTTCTCAATAGGGAGTGCATGTGTCCTACAGTAAAAAACTCAGAAAAAAAAGAAAAAGAAAAAAAGATTGGAAATCAGGCCAGCTCCAAGGTCTGGCAGTTTAGGCAGAGAAACAGGTGGGTGGCTTGAGAAACAGCCAAAAAAAAAAAAAAAAAGGAATTGAAAGCTTCATGGCTTCCCCTCCCCCCAAAAGAGATCTGAATGTTTAAGAAATAGCTGAGTGGCCAGCAGGTGGCACAATGTTTAAGATGCTGGACGCCCACATGACTGACCACAGATTGAGTGGCTTGCTTTCTCACTTTCCCTTTTTCTCTCTCTACCTCTGTGTCTCTCTCTGTCAAATTAAAAATGAATGAATGAATAAATAAAATTTAATAAGTAATTATTTAAGAAAAAAAATAAATAAAACAATGACAATGGATAAAATAAAATAAGTCTTAAAGAATTATTTAATTTTGTTTATTCGTTCTTTTTTTTTTTAATTTGACCAGACACAGAGAGAAAGCCAGCCCACCAAGTCTGGGACTCAAACCATGGTTGACCACATGGGAGTGTCCAGCGCCTTAGCCACCACACCACCTGCTGGGATTGCAGCATGGCCATCCCCTGTGGGGGGTGATTTCTTGCTTTCTATCTTTCTTGTCTCTGTCTTTCTGGTGAGTACACGCGCTATATAGCAAAAACCTCTCCAAAAAATAAGATAATAATAAAATAAAATAAGCAATCTCGGGGCTGGCAGTTGGTGTGGTGGTTAAGGGTCCTGGACTCCCACATGGCTGATCGCAGTTCAAATCCTGGACCTGGCGGCTTGCTTTCTCACTTTCCCTCTCTCTCTCTCTCACTGTCCCTCTCTGGTTAAATGAAAATACATAAAATAAAATAATTATTTAAAGAAAAATCAAAATGAAACAAGCAATCTGAAAACTTAGTCATCAAATGAAATAATAAAAAAGCAAATTCTAGGAGTCGGCAGGTGGCATGGCGGTTAAGGTTGCTGGAATCCCACATGGCTGATTGTGTTTCAAGTCCTGGACCTGGCTGGCGGCTTGCTTTCTCACTTTCTCTCTCTCCCTCTACCACCCTCTAATCAAATTAAAATAAATAAATAAAGTTAAATAATTCTTTTTTTTTTTTTAAAAAAATAGGAAATTCTAGGTGCTGGCAGGTGGTGTAGTGGTTAAGGGCGCCATACTCGCCAACAGCCAAAGGCAGTTCAGGTACCAGACTAGGTGGCTTGCTTTCTCACTTTCTCCCTCTCTCTCTGTCCCTCTCTGGTCAAATTAAACTCAATAAATAATACATACACAAATAAAATACAATTAAATAAAAGATTTTTCCTTTTTTTCTAATAAAGAATTATTTTATTTAACTCTATTTTGACCAGAGAGGGATAGAGTGAGTGAGAGAGAGAGAAAGCAAGCTGCTAGGTACAAGACTTGAACTGCAGTCAGTCGTGTGGGAATCCAGTGCCCTCAACAACCATGCCACCTGTTGGCCCCAATAAAATAATTAAAAAAAAAAAAAAAAGAAAGTAAATTTTACTTTAAAATAATTTTTTCGATGGGGGAAACAGTTTTTGCCATAGGGCACATATGCCCACAGGAGTACAGAGACAGAGAGAGGTTAAGTGAAAAAATCACCCCTCAACAGGAGGGCAAATGGCCACACTACAATCTCTTCTCCCCCATTCTCCTCTCGGAATTTTGGGCACAAACGCACATGGCATGATTTTTCAACCCACCAAATCTGCTGTTATCAGCCACATGGAGTCCAGTGCCTTAACCACTGAGCAACCTGCTGATGTAGCAAAGCTTTTTTTTTTTTTAGATTTATTTTTTAAAGAATTATTTTAATTTTATTTATTCATTCATTTATTTTAATTTGATCCGACGGAGACACAGAGACACACAAAGAGAGAAAGTGAGAAAGCAAACCACTGGGTCTGGGACTCAACACTGTGGTCAGCCACATGGGAGCGTCCAGTGCCTTAACCACCATGTCACCTGCTGGTCCCCTAAATAATTATTTTTTTATTTAACTTTATTTTTTAATTTGACCAGAGAAGGACAGAGAGAGAATGAGAGAGAGAGAGAAAGTGAAAAAGCAAGCTGCCAAGTCCGGGACTTGAACTGCAGTCAGCCATGTGGGAGTCCAGAGCCCTTAACCACCACCATACCACCTGCCAGCCTCGCAAAGTCTGTTTTTAAAACTGATTTTGGGCAGACCGGCATATGGGGTGGTAGTTGAGGGCGCTGGACTCAGACATGGCCACCTGTGGTTTGGTCCCGGACCTGGTGGCTTGCTTTCTTTCTCACTTTCTGTCCCTCTCTGGTCAAATATAAATAAATAAATAAATAAATAAATAGAGTGAAATAAAATTAAAAAGGAATTATTTCACTTTATTTATTTGTTTTTATTTGACCAGAGAGGGACAGAGTAAGGGGGGGAAGTTAAATTGAGAAAGCAAGCCGTTAGGTCCAGGGCTTGAAATGGTCAGCCATGTGGGAATCCAGTGCCCTTAACCACCATGGCACCTACTGACCCCAAAATAAAATAATCCTAAAACAAAACAAAACAAAACAAAACAAAACAAAACAAAACAAAAACCAAAAAACTGATTTAGGGGACGGCAAGTGGTTAAGATGCTGGACTCTCCCAATGACTGACTGTGCTGTAGTGGCTTGCTTTCTCACTTTCCCTCTCTTTTTCTCTGGTCAAATTAAAAAATAATAAATAAAATTAAAGAAACCACTATTTAAAAAAATAAATGAAAACTTATTTGGGGGCCAACAGGTGGTGTAGTGGTTAAAGTGCTGAATCCCACATGGCTGACTCCCTGGTTCGAATCCCGTATCCAGTGGCTTGAAAAACATTCAGGCAGAAGGTCATGAGAAAGGAAGGGGTTGTTGCAGAGGCCATTTCTCCCATCTTCGGACTCTATGTGTCTCACAGAACTCCCAGCAGCACCATGCTAGGACAGAGCATCTGGAGGTTCATGACCTCCATGGTCTGTAGGAGCCACTATGAGGAGGGCCCGGGGAAGAATCTGTCATTTTCAGTGGAAAGCAAGTGGCGGTTACTCGTTATGATGACTTTGTACTTTGGATCTGGATTTGCTCCACCTTTCTTTATAGTAAGACACCAACTACTTAAGAAATAAGGATGTTTTAATTCATCCATTTAATAGATATGAAAAACATTTTTTTTTAGAGGTTTTTCACTATAGGGCGCCGCGTGCACTCGCCAGACAGAGACATAGAGACAGAAAGCGAGAAATCATCCCCTAGGGAGGATGGTCACGCCGCAATCCCTTCTCCTCCATTCTCCTCTCGGGATTTTGGGCATGTACACACACGCGCCCAGCGTGAGTTTTAAGCCAGAGTCCGGGATGCGAACCATGGTCGACTACGTGGGAGTCCAGCGACATAGCCATTATACTAATTGCTGGTTCCCAGATATGAAGAACATTTTAAGACGCGCAGTCACAATCTCTGGAAAATGGATCAAACTCTTAAACTCATAGTTTACTGAATATGCTTGTAAATAAACTTATGACCTGAAGGGAAAAAAAAAATTCAGGCATATGTGTACATGCCCCAAATCCCAAAATAATGGAACAGAAGGGTTTAGCCTTCTTCTGGGGGAGTGATTTCTCACTTTTTCTTTTTCTCTCTCTGCAAGTGCACATACGTATGGCAAAAATCTAAAAAACAGAAAAAAAGTAATCTGAATTTGAGACCAGCTGTGGCACTGTAGTTAAGGTGGCTGGATCTCATATGGCCAACTGCATGGTTTGAATCTCAGATTTGGTGGTTTGAAAAACACACTGGGTATATGTGTGTGTCCAAAATTATGAGAGCAAGCAGAGAAGGATTACAACACGGTTATCCCTCTTGGGGAGGGGAGCATTCTCTCTCTCTCTCTCTCCCTCCCTCCCTCCCTCAGTGGAACACATGCACTCTGTAGCAAATTAAAAAACAACAACAACAAAAACTGATTTGGGGCCTGCCCTGTAGCTTAGTGGTTAAGGTAAGTAAGATCCTGGACCCAGCAGGTGGTATAGGGTTAAGGCACTAGACTACCACATGGCTGACTGCAGTTCGAATCCTGGACGTGGAGGCTTAAAACTCACACCAGGCTCAAGTGCATGCCTGTCCAATGTCCCAAAAGGTCAACGGAGGAGAAATGATTACAATGTGGCCATCTCCCCTTTCCAGGGGGGTGATTTCTCACTTTCTGTCTCTCCAGTGAGTACTTGTACCCTATAGCAAAAATCTATCTAAAAAATAAATAAATAGGGACCAGCAGATGGGGAAACGGTTACGTCACTGGACTCCCATGTGTCGATTGTGGTTCAAGTCTCAGATCTGGTGGATTAAACCTCACACTAGGTACATGTGCGTATGTACCCAAAATCCTGAGAGGAGAATGGAGGAGAAGGGATTGCAGCGTGGCCATCCTCCTGGGGGGATGAGTTCTCACTTTCTATCTCTTTGGCGAATGCAAGCACTCTATAGTAAAAATACCCCTCTCTCTATATATATAAACAAACAAACAAATAAATAAATAAAAAGGGAAGTCAGATCCCACACAGCCTAGCAGTTGTAGCTGCCTGGCTCCACTGGCTTGAAAAAACATTCCAGGCATGTGCGCCTTGTATTCTACATCTTGAGGATGGGAAATGGAAACGGGATTATAGTGTGACCACACCACACTCAGAGGGGCTTTCTGGGCTGGCCTATAGCTCAGTGGTTAAGGAAACCCAGCCACAGCAGCTTGAAAAAACACGAGGCACGTGTGTGTATACCCCAAATCCTGATGGAAATGTAAAATGGAGCAAAAAAAGACTGTGGCCATGCCCTATGGGGGGGGGGTCTCACACTCTCTCTGTGGCAAATGTATGTGTCCTCTGGCAGTTAAAAAATATACAAGACATTGCCAATAGGTTTACTTAAAACTAGTCATCTACACATAAACTCAAGCAGTAGTGTGACTTGTACCAAAGAAAGGAAACAGGATACCTATCAATAATGAGGATAATAGTTTTTTCCCATCCAAAAACCAAAAATACCTGGGTTAATCCCATAGCCTAGTGGTTAAGGGAAATTGTATCATATTCAGTCAACCGTGGTTTGAATCATGACCCAGGGTGCTTGAAAAACACTCCAGGTACATGTGCATATATGTCCCAAATCCCAAGATAAGAATGAAGAGGAGGGGATTACAACATGGCCATCCCTCGAGAAGTTGCTTCCTCTCTCTTTCTCTCTCTCTCTCTCTATATATATATATACTCTCTCTCTCTCTCTCTCTATATATATATATATATATACACACACACACTCTATATATATTTGTCTGTCTCTGAAGAACATATATACCCTATAGCAAAAACTAAGCAAACAAACCACAGATGCTCATGTAATAAGAAATTTTTCATTAAAAGGTTCTCAACTGAAAACTATCAAGAAACTCTGCCCTGGTTGTTGAATGTACTGTATATGAAAGACAGGCAGAGACAAACTCAGAATTATGTGCTAGGATGTCAGCAGAAAGAAAACATGACTTAGGAAACAGGGGGATAGCCATGCCGCAGTCCCTTTTCCTCCATTTTCCCCTCAGGATCTTGGGCTGGCATGCACACATGCCCAGAATATTTTTCAAGTCACAGAATCTGGGCCTAAAAATCATGCAGTTGATCATCTGGGACCCAGCTGCCTTAACCAGCATGCCACCTGCTGGCTCTGCGTGTGCTACTCTTAAAAATTGAAATGTACTTCACATACCATAAAATTTATCCACAAATTGAAGTTCCTCCACTCAATTAATGAATATGTGGGTTGTTCCCATTTTAAAGTCCTTGATTCGGTGGTTTTTACAAAGCTGTGCAAACATAAACTACTTCATTCCACCACTCCCAAAAGAAATCCCATAGCATTTGTAGTCATTCCTCATTGTCCCCCAGGTCTCCCAAGCCTAAGTAATCACTAGTCTAATCTCTATCTCTATGTATTTGTCTAGTACTGACATTTCACATGAATAGAATCAAAAAATATGTGGTCTCTTATAATATCTACTTATATTTCTTTCACTTACCATGTTTAAGGTTCACCTATTTTTAATTTTTTTTAATTTAACTTTATTGATTTACTTATTTTAATTTGGACCAGAGAGAGGGACACAGTGACAATGTGAGACAGAGAGAGAGAGAGAGAGCGGGAGGGAGAGAGAGGGAGAGAGAAAGGAAGCCACCAGGTCCAGGACTCCAACAGTGGTCAGCCACGTGGGATTACAATACCCTTCACCACCACACCACCTGGTGGTCTCTCACCTATTTTTCTGGTTGTTGTTTTGTTTTTTAGAAAGATTTTTGCTATAGGGCATGTGCACTTAGCAGAAAGAAAGCAAGAAATCACCCCTCAGGGTGAATAGCCATGCTGTAATCCTTTCTCCTCCATTCTTCTCTTGGGAATCTTAGGCACGCACAGACATGTGCCCAGCAAGAGTTTTAAGCTACCGGGTCTAGGACTCAAACTGCAGTTGACTGTGTGGGGGTAGAGACGTAATCATTATGTCATCTGCTGGTCCCTAAAGTTAACCTATGTTGTAGTATATATCAGTACTTCATTCCTTTTTAATGCCAAATAATATCCTATTATATGTTTATATTATAATTTTGTTTATTCACATCAATTAATCAACATCTGGGTTGTTTTCATTTGTTGCCTTTTTTTCCTTCAATTATCAGAGGGAGCATGCCCTTGCCAGAGAGACCAAGCATGCATAGCATTCCCCAACAGGGTTTGGTCCACAATTCCTTTTCCTCCATTTCTCCTTCCCATCAGAATTTTGGGTGCTCACATGCCCAGTATACTTTTCAGGCTACGGGGGTTGGGATTCATACTATGACTGGCCATGTGGGATCTAGCCCCCAGTGCACAGTACTTTAACCACTGCACTATGGGGTTAGTCCTACAGTGTGTTATTTTAATGGTCAGTCTGTTAATTATACATTTTCAAGTGTGACAGAAAGAAATGAACAAAAAAGTGGCTGACTCCCTCCTTACCAGCAAACATGTTCGTCACTCCAAATTCTTTTCCCAAGGGAATCACTGTATTTTTTTTTGGGGGGGGGGAGGTTTTTGCTATAGGGAGTGTGCGCTAGCCAGACAGAGACAGAAAGAGAGAAATCACCCCCCCAGGGGGATGGCCTCGCTGCAACCCCTTCTCCTCCATTCTCCTCTCAGGATCTTGGGCACGCACATGCATGCACCCAGCGTGAGTTTAAGCCATGAGGTCCAGGACTCAAACCACAGTAGACAACATGGGAGTCCAATGACATGACCATTACACCAACTGCTGGTCCCCAGAAAAGTCTTGATAGATTTTTTTGAGAGGTTTTCGCTATAGGGCGCATGCGCTCGCCACATAGACAGAGACAGACAGAGAGACAGAAAGCGAGAAATCACCCCCCAGGGGGGATAGTCACACCGCAATCCCTTCTCCTCCATTCTCCTCTCGGGATCTTGGGCATGCACGCACATGCGCCTGGCGGGGGGTTTAAAGCCACCGGGTCCGGGATGCGAACCATGGTCGACTACGTGGGAGTCCAGAGACATAGCCATTACGCTAACTGCTGGTTCCCGATACATTTTTTCATAAAAGAAATAAATCATGACTTTACCGAAAAGTGTGTATATAAATAAATAAATTTTGGTTTTTGCTATAGGGCACATGCACTTGCCAGAGAGAGGGAGGGAGAGAAAAAAAGAAATCACCCACAAAAGGGATAGTCATGCCACAATCTCTTCAGGATTTTTCTTGGGATTTTGGGCGTGAATGCACATGTGCCTGGCGTGTTTTTCAAGCTGCCAGGTCCAGGACTCAAATCACACAGGCAACCATGCGAGACCCAGTACCTTAAAACCTTCATGCGTGGGGCGACCAAGTGGTGTGGTGGTTAAAGGCACTGGGCTCCCACATGGCCAACCACGGTTCAAGTCCTGGACCTGGTGGCTTGCTTTCTTACTTTCCTTCTCACTCTGTATCTGTCTGGTCAAAATTAAAATAAATAAGTAAATAAAGGAAGTTAAATAAAAAAGAATTCTAAATAAATAAATAAACCTCCATGCATAGCGGTTAAGGGCACTGGACTCCCACATGGCAGACTACGGTTTGAGTCCTGGACCTGCTTGCTTTCTCACTTTCTCTCTTTCTCCCCATCTCACTCCACGTGCGTTTCTCTCTCTCCTGGGAGAAACAAGCTCAAGTAAAATCTTATTTTGCTATAATAGGAGGACCTTTATTAAGGCCCTCTTATTCAATACCTTCTTTTTGAAAAACAAACAAACAAACAAACAAACAGATTTTTGCCATAGGGTATGTGTACTTGCCAGAGACAGAGACAAATTGAGAAATCACTTCCCAGGGAGGATGGCCATGCTGCAGGTCCAGGACTGGAGCTATAGAGTCAGCTATATGGGATTCAGCGCCTTAACCACCATGCCACCAGCTGGCTACTGAGGATAAATATTAGGTTGTTGGAAAAGTCACAATGCATTTTTGTATAGAAAAACACAGAAAAAAAAAAATGACTTTTTCAACAACCCAATATTTTTAAGCCACTGAATGCCCAAAAGTGTCTTTTCCCTTCATATTTTGAATAAAAACTTTAGTTGAAACAGAATTCTTCCCTTTTGTTTAACTGCCAGAGGACACGCGACCTCACCAGAGAGAAAAGAACCCTGTAATGGGACACAGTCATGCTGGAATCCCTTCTCCTCCATTTCTGCACCCTGTTGGGAGTTTGGAAATGCACATAGACATGCCCAGCCTGCTTTTCAAGGTGTCTGGGCCAGGTTTGAACCATATATTGGCCATGTGGGATGTGGTTCCTTAACCAATAGGATACATGGCCGTCTTAGGACAGAATTCTTTTTTTTTTTTTTTAGAGAGATTCTTTTGCTACGGGGTGCATGTGCTCTCCAGAGATAGAGAGAAATCACCCCATGGGAGAATGGCCATGCCACAATCCCTTCTCCTCCATTTCCCCCTCAGGACTTTGTGCACACATGCACACGTGCCCAGCATTGAGTTTTAAGCCACTGGGTCTGGACTCGAACCACAGTTGACTACGTGGGAGTCCAGTGACGTAACCATTACACCATCTGCTGGTCCTGGACATAATTCTTAAACTCCTGTACTTTCTATTACCCACCTACATATACTCCAATTTTCACTGTTGTAGGAAGACCAATTTTCTTTTCTTTGTAGCATCCTGTTTGAGAGCTTGAGGTATTTTAACACTTAAACTTACCAGGTTTTGGTTAGACAAGAATAATTTCCTATTAATGCCCAGCAAATCCTTTCAATTTACAAACCCAAATCTTTATTGAATTATGTCTTTCGGTATTTTTTCCCTCTTGTAATGCCTCTCAGACATAATAGTTTCCAAGAGTATCCTTTAATCTTGTCTACAAAAAGTCTTTTAGGGTTTTTTGAGTGGTTTTTGCTATAGGGCGCGCACACTCGCCAGAAAGACAGACAGCAAACGAAAAATCACCCCCAGGCAGATGGCCATGCCACAATCCCCTCTCCTCCATTCTCCTCTCAAGATCTTGGGCACACGCACACACACACACACACACACACACACACTCACTCGGCGTGAGTTTAAGACACTGGGTCCAGGACTCAGACTGCGATCAATTACATGGGAGTCCAGTGACATAACCATTACACCATCTGCTGATTCCTATAACCCTAATTTCATTTGGAGTGTAATAAGGGTAATTAGGTGAGAGTAAGGATGGACTGTCATTATTGATAAAAGATTAAGCACATCAAAAATGCCATCTCAATTTATACAAACAAAAAATAAGAAAAAGAGGCAATTCAGGCCCTGTCATCCTGTGTCATCCAATATGACAATCATTTGCTTTATCTAGCTATTAGGTTATTGAGAAAGTCATTATCATTTTTGCATAGAAAAATACAGCATGACTTTACTGAAAACCTAATATTTAATTAAAACAGCCACATTTCAGGAGCTGAATAGGCACATGTGGCTAGTACTACCTGAACAGATAGAACTGCTCTAAACAATGAAATTAGGGGGAAAATTTTTGAGTTATTAAAATTGAACCCTAGCTCATCAAATACAAACTATTTTTAAAAAACAAGTATTTATTTTATATTTTTGTCACAGGGCACATGCACATGACAGAGAGGAAAAGTGAGAAACCCCCCTGTCCCACTTCCAGGGAGGATGGTCCTGCTGCAATCCTATCTCTTCCATTCTCCTGTTGGGATTCTGGCCAAGAAATGCACTCAGCGTGTCCCTCAAGCCACTGGGTCTGGGATTTTATAGTAGAGTTGACCATGTGGGATCCAGTGCCTTAACCACCACAGCATCTGCTGGTCCCCAAATGCAAAGTGTTAATGTAGCTATGCATAAAGTGGTCTAGATCACAAAAGCATTGGCTTAGATCATTTTCATTTCAGACAAGAGTTAGAAGAACTAGGTTCAAATGCCACCTAGGTCACTGATCACTTAGAAGACCACTGATGTGTCACTAAATTACATGCAGCACAGTAAAATAGCTAATCATACAACCTTTGGACTACTTGGATTTGAATTCCAGCTCTTACCAACTGTGTGACATTGGGCAAGTTACTTCACTTCTCTCATTTGTTATCTTCATTTTACAGTAGGGCCTACCTTCTGGAGATGCTGAATTAAATCTGTTAATATTTGTAACAGCACTCAACAGAAGTATTTGCTAAATAATCTAACAAGCCTTTCAAGCTTCTATTTCCTCAATTTCAAAATGGGCAAGATAAAACTTGCTCTGCTTATGTCCAAGGTTGTCAAGTTAGTGAGTGCGAAAAGTCTGTAAATTACTACAAGATGGTAATCACAGATGTTATCAGATTACTAGGGAACAAGAGCCTTATTTTCTACCTCTTTAATCTTCCACAATATCCACTAAATGGTTGTGCTAACAGTGAACATTTAAATTAAAATATTTTCACTAAAAATCGAGCATCTGGGGCTGGCAGGTGGCATGGTGGTTAAAGGTGCTGGACTCCCATGTGGCCAACCAGTCCTCATCCCAGACTGGGTGGCTCACTTTCTTACTCTCTGGTCAAATTGAAAAATAATGATAATTAATAAATAAATAAATATTTCCTGGGGAAAAAAAATAAAAGTGGAGCATTGAGGCCACCAGGTGGCACGGTGGTTAAGGGCACTGGACTCCTACATGACTGACAATGGTTCGAGTCCCAGACCTGGCGGCCTGCTTTCTCTTTCTGTCCCTCCTTGGTCAAATTAAAATAAATAAAGTTAAATAAAATAATTCTTAAGAACAGTAAATACTAAGAGTCTCCTCTAAAATTCTTATAGACTGGGCTGGCTCTGTGATGCAGTGGTAATGTGCTGCTCAAGAGAAGCTGGATCTCACAAGATGATTGTGGTTGGAGTCTGCTCCATACAGCCTGAAACATGGTGGGAACGTGGGGGTGTGCCCAAGATCCAATGGGCTAGAGGGCAGGAGGAAGATCCTGGGGTGAGAAGCAGTGACCTGTGGAGATTGTTCATATCTCTCTTTCTCCCTCTACTCTCATGTGCACCCATATACATTCTATCATGAGTAAAGGTTTTATAGACCCTTTTCCAATCTGCAAACATAACCTACAACAGATGAAATTTCAAAGGCCATTTAATAATAAGCAATCCAACACCTGATTAACTGGTCAAATGAAATTTGTGAAAAACAATGTCACCAAGATACAAGATTAGCCAGCACAGGCAAAATGGGTATTTGTCTTTTGTTAAAACAAACGCAAAAGGTTGTTCACTATATCAGACTTTCTCCCAAGACCAACTTGGAGCCAGATTCTTTCGTGAGTTTGGAGTTTGTGTGAGGAGATGGGACTGCAAAATCAGGGAAAGCAAGACAAAAGGGAACAGACAAGAAATATCATTAGAAAATATCACGGCTACCTGCTGCAACAAATGGCTTGAAAACGTAACTCCACACCATTCGCCTCCTTTCTTTGGATGTAGTAGGGAGCGAGTAAGCTCGGACTACTATAAAAAACTAAGAGGACCAGAACCAAAGAATGTGAACTATTACTGATGAGTCCTTAAAGTTCATCTAGCTCTAATCCCTCCCAGAGTAATGATTCCCGGTACCAGAGACAAAGGTCCACTCATTCGAAGTACGGGATACAACACAACTAAATACAAGGGGTTCAGTTGCCGAATAAGTGACGGAGAGCCCAGAAAGATACTGGCCCATCGACCGTTGCATAGAGGCCCCCTCAGGACGATTCCAGTTCTCCAGTTCCTCCACCCCTTTCTCTCCCCCCACCACAGCCACAGCAGGGGCGCGCACGCGCAGCAACTAGGGGCTGCGCGTGGCGACGCGCAGGCGTAAAATGGGTAGAAACAATGAGCTTTGTTGCCGAGGCTGTCGTAGGGAGCAGGGGAAAGGGTTCGGGGGAGGGGGAACAAGGGCGGGAGAAGGGACTTGGGGGGGTTGGGGAACACGAGAAAGTGCTATCCCAGCAACCCTCGCGCGCCTTTAAGGACCCGGATAGAGCTGCGAGATCCAAATCATAAATAATAATGACAATGAGGAAAAAAAGAGACGGCCATTTCGCAGAGAAGAGACCCAGTCGGCCGAACCTCGACCCTTAGACTCGGCGAAAAGCGGCAAGAGACAACGGAGGCCACACGGGGCTCGATGGCCAACAACCCGGGTACCCATTAGGCCCCTCAGCCGTCGCTGAGGTGCCTCCTCAGCTGAGGCCGCCGCACCCCTCTTGCTGCTCCGCCCGCGGGGACCCCTCACCCAGTGCACGGCAGCGGGGACGGCAGCCAACGAATCCTGTCGGCCTCCGCGGATCTCCACAGGCAGCGCCGCTCCCCCGCTCGACGTGCGCTTCGCCCGCCGCCTCCCTTCTCCAGTCCAAACAAACACCCCAGCCCGGAAGTGACTTCACTTCCGCCACCACTGGCCACGCCCTCTCGTTCTGTCAGCGCGACTCTCCGAGGCCGCTAGAGAGCGCGCGAGAGAACCCGGGATCCCGAAGGTTTCGTCGTCTCCCAGGGTGCACACGTGTGTAAGACCAGCTGCCTTTACCCAGGCGCCCGCTGGGGGTGTACCGGGGTTTCATCGCGTTCTGAGTGATAGAGGGACGAGTCGCTCTTTGTATTTATTTATTTATTTTAAATTTATTTTTATTTATTTATTTACAGCCATTCACTGTACCTCAATACAGTATACATTGTATATTAGCTCGATCAAGGATATTACCGTACATAATTTTCTATTTCTTGTTTCTTATATATTTTGCTTTTTTTCACCTCTTAATTCTCTACCTCTCAGCCTCTGCCAACTCCTTCCTTCTCCCACACTGTCTCTGGTATATACAGTTGTTTCCCATGCCTTTTTTTTTTTTTTTAACATTTTATTGGTTCAATAAAGATCTTAATTTAAAGACTTTAAGTATCAAGCACAGCTGATAGATACATATTTAAGAACTGGATGTCTGACTTTAGGCGTAAACCTCAGTGAGTCAAAGTGAACTTACTATAAAGTAGCACCTCCTTGGGTCTATATTGCTTACTGTTGTCATTAATAAGTATTTTTAATGCATTTTTTAATTTAAAAAAAGTTGTACTTTTTTATGTTTTTTGGGGGGGTTTGTTTTTTGAGATTTTTTTTGCTATAGGGCACTTGTGCTCAGCAGAAAGACAAAGAAACAGAGAGACAGAAAGCGAGAAATCACCCCTCAGAGGGGATGGCCAGGCTACAATCCCTTCTCCTCCATTCTTCTCTCGGGATTTTGGGCACTCATGTGCGTGCGCCCTGTGTGAGTTTAAGCCACTGGGTCCAGGATTCAAACCACGGTTGACTACAAGGAGTCCAGCAACATAGCCATCACACCAACTGCTGGCCCTAAAAGTTGTAGTTTTAATAGAGCCAAATCAAAAACTGTTAAGAGAAATTTGCATAAAACTTAAAGCCAAGAAAAAGATTAGGATTAAGTTCAAATAGTAGGTAGATGAACCTATCAACAGTTCAAGAGAAGACAAAAATCCTTAAATATGAAAATCAAAGCATTGAAGAAAGTCATGTTTTAGTCTAAAGTCAAAAAAATTCCATTTCACTAGTTCAGACTCACATGATTATCTCTCTTATATTGAATTTGCATTGTTGCAATGGTCTGCTGATCTTTTCATTTAAACTCTGGAAGTTAACATTCAACTCTGGACTTGTCCCTACCATTACTCTGGGCATGAGAAGGGACGAGTTGCTCTTTACCACAGCTTTCATCCTTCAAGAACGATGGGATACAGTGAGTGGGGAAGTAGGGGACGGGAATATTTTGATAATATACAAATGTGGACTCACAAACCCGCAGATACACACACAAAAACACAGGTAAGCAGACGCCAAAGAGTAACATCTAGATCACAACATATGCACCCAGACATACACTCTGAAAGTGACACCTGGTATCACACAGTATGTGCCAAGTCATCAAAATTCTGTCTTGGGGAGCCAACAGGTGGTATAGTGGTTATGTTGCTGGACTCCCACATGTTCCACCACAGTTTGAGTCTGGCAGCCGGACCTGGCAGCTTCAAATTCATGCTAGGCACGTGTGCCTGTATGCCCAAAATCCCAAAAGGAGAATGGAGGAGAAGGGATTGCACTGTGGCCATCCCCACTGGGGCAGGAGTGAGGGGGAGATTTCTCGATTTCTGTCTCTTTTCTTCTCTCAGACTTTCCAGCGAGCACAAAAGCCCTATAGCAAAATAATCTCTAAAATAAAAATAAATAAATAAATAAATAAATAAATAATTCAGTGGGCCAGCAGTAGACATAGTGGTTAAGGTGCTGGATTTCCACGTGGTTGACTGTGGTTCGAGTCCCAGATCCACAGCTTGAAACTTCATGCCTAGCATGTGTGCATGTGTGTCCAAAATTTCAGAAGGAGAATGGAGAAGGGACTGCTGCATGATCATCCCCCTTAAGGGGGTTTCTCCTTTTCTGGGTCTCTCTCCTGCAAGTGCACACGCCCTTTGGGAAAAGAAAATGAGACTGGGAAATAGGTACAAAGAATTATCTCTTAATTGTCTTGTAAAATTCCAATTTTTTTTTTTTGAGAGATTTTCACTGTAGGGCGCGTGCGCTCGCCAGACAGACAGAGAGAGACATAGAGACAGAAAGCGAGAAATCACCCCCCCAGGGGGGATGGTCATGCCGCAATCCCTTCTCCTCCATTCTCCTTTCGGGATCTTGGGCACGCACGCACACGCGCCCGGCGTGAGTTTTAAGCCACCGGGTCTGGGACACGAACCGCGGTCGACTACGTGGGAGTCCAGCGACATAGCCATTACGCTAACTGCTGGTTCCCTAAAATTCCAATTTTTTAGAGTCAGCAGGTAGCTTGGCAGTTGGGGGCTCAGTCAATCACATGACTGATTGAAGTTCGAGTCTCAAACCTGGTGGCTCGCTTTCTCACTTTCCCTCCCTCTTTGTCCCTCTCTGGTCTGGCCAAATTAAAATAAAGTTAAATAAAATAATTCTTTTTATTTTTTTTTAAGAATAACAACAGTAAAATTAAGTGAACTGGAAAAAAAAAAACACGTTGGCTAGTAGGTGGCAATGTGGTTAAGGTGCTGGATCTCATATGCAGGGGATGTGGGATGTGTTGTTTTGAGTTCCAGACACAGTGGCTTGAAAATCATGCTGGGTGGACCAGCAGTTAGCGCAGTGGCTATGTCGCTGGACTCCCATGTAGTCGACCACAGTTCAAGTCCGAATCCAGTGGCTTAAACTCATGCCAGGCATGTGTGCGTGCATGCCCAAGATCTGGAGAGGAGAATGGAGGAGAAGGGATTGTGGCATGGCCATCCCCCCTGAGGGGATTTCTCGCTTTCTTTCTCTCTGTCTCTTTCTGGCGAGCGCACGTGCCGTATAGCAAAAACCTCTCCAAAAAAAGAAGGAAAAAGAAAAGAAAATCATGCTGGGCACATGTCCATTCATAACCCAAATCCTGAGAATGGATGAGTAGGGATTGCAGTGTGGCCACCCACCCTAAGGAGTGATTTCTCACTTTCTTTCTCTCTCTGGCAAGCACACACACCCTATACCAAAAACAAACAAACAAACAAACAAACCGAGCATGTTGGTAATATCTACTAAAACTTAAAACATAACAAAAATCCCTCCATGGGAAGGCTTGAATCCAATTACAAGGTTACTTCTCTTCAGGGCCATCATCCATTAAAAACTGTTTTTGAGCCTATCCAAATCCTCAGAGAAATTAACAAAAGTGTTCTGCTTTAGCCTCTGGGCCAACCACTTCTGTCACATTTATTTGTATTTTAACCTGAGAGGAAGAGTTTAGCTTGGTCTCTTGATGAGCATGTAGTTCTGAGAATACAGACTTGTCAGTCTGCAAAGTATGATTCATCCACAAGATTGCTGGTGAGGCATTTGGAATATAAATTATCAGTCCCAGAGATATGAACACTACAAAATCGGCATTACCCAGATACTTAAAGCTAAATATGATAACTAAGCATGTTACTTGGTATAACACAAACCATTTTATTATATAGTATTAAAAAAAGGTATTATTCGTGTGAACCACCAAAAATCTATGTTGTTTTTCTCACACAAATGGGTTAAGATCACAATTCCCGGGTCACAGTGGTAGTTCACTATTGTGGATTAGAAAGCTTGGGGGTTGGCAGGTGGTGTGGTGGTTAAGGGTGCTGGACTCCCACATGGCCGACCACGGTTCAAGTTCCGAACCTGGCAGCTTTCTCTCTCTCTCTCTCCCTCTCTCTCTCTGTCCCTCTCTGATCAAATTAAAATAAATAAAAATGAAAAAATGAATAAAGTTAAATAAAATAATTAAAAAAAAAAAAAAAGGTGCTGGACTCCAAAATGGCCAACCACAGTTTGAGTCCCAGACCTGGTGGCTTGCTTTCTCACTTTCCTTCTCTCTCTCTGGTCAAATTTTAATAAATAAAACTAAATAAATAAAAAAGAATTATTTATTTTATTCATTCATTCATTCATTTTGTAGTTTGAGCAGAGAGAAACAGAGGGTGTGAATGAGAGAGAGAGGAAGTGAGAAAGCAAGCCACCAGATTCAGGACTTGAACCCTGGTTGGCCATGTGGGAGTGTCCAGCGCCTTACCCACCACGCCACCTGCTGGCCCCCAACTAAATAAATAATTCTTTAAAAAAAAAAGCTTGATGGGCCCAGCACTTCCTTGGCATTCTCTGGACACAAAGGCCCTCTGTTAACTTATACAATTGGTAGTAATGCTATGCTTTGGTGGTGGTGGTGATGATTTATAATGGAAAACACCATCAGAAGAACAGAGGCTAACAAGTTTGCTAATGGTGAGGACAGATATGCAATGGGAGCAGCAGAAATCTACTTTTGAAGTGCAAAAGTGGGGCTAGACAGTGGCATAGTAGGAACACTGCTCTTTGAGGCTGTCCCACATAGGAAGCTTTCCTGTCCAGAGACCTTGAGTCCACTGGGCACACTCATTCCTATGAAACAGGGCTGGCTGTTGCTGGGGTCGGTTATAGTGTCAAAACCCTGTTGTGGGTGATGAACTTTAAAAAATATTGCTGGGGTGGGACAAGCAGTTAGCGTAATGGCTATGTTGCTGGACTCTCATGTATCTGACTGCGGTTCAAGTCCCAGACCCGGTGGCTTAAACTCACGCCGGGCGCATGTGTGTGTGTGCCCAAGATCCCAAGAGGAGATTGCAGGAGAAGGGAATTGTGGCCATTCCCCTGCGTGATGATTTCTCGTTTTCTGTCTGTCTCTCTCTATTTTTCCAGTGAGTGCACACACCCTAGAGTGCATGTTCCCTATAGCAAAAATAAACCTCTCAAAATATATATATATATTGCCGGGGTCAGAGCTGGCAGGTGGTGTGGTCGTTAAAGGCACTGGGTTCCCACATGACCAACTTTGGTATGAGTCCCAGACCTGGTGGCTTGCCTTCTCGCTTTCCCTTTCTCTCTCTCTCTCTCTTCATCTGGTCAAATTAAAAAAATAAAATAAATGGTATTAAATAATTCAAAAATATATGTATTGCTGGGGCCAGCAGATGGCATAGAGGTTATGTCACTGGGCTCTCACATGACTGACAACAGTTTGACTCCTGCACCCAGTGACTTGAAACTCACACTGAGTATATGTGCGTGCTTGCCCAAGATACCAGAATGAAGGGGTTGTGGTGTGGCCATGCTCCCAGGGATTGATTTCTCACTTTCTTTCTCACTGTCTCTCTCTCTCTTTGGCAAGTACATGTGTCCTAAGGCAAAAACCTCTTAAAAAAATACTGCTGTTGGCTGGCATGTGGCATGGTGGTTGAGGCACTGGACTCCCAAGGCTCAAGTCCTGGAACTGGAAGCTTGGACTTTCAAGGTTCAAGTCCTAGAACTGGAAGCTTGCTTTCTCCCTTTCCTGTCTTTCTCTAGTCAAATTGAAGAATAAAAATGTAAAATTCTAAAAGAAACAGCAAAAAACTGCTGTTAAGCCAGGGGGTAGAATAGTGGTTAAGGTGCTGGATCCCATATGGCCAACTGTGCTGTTTAATTCTGGAACATGCCAGGTAAATGTAAAAGTGTGTGCTCCAAATCCTGAAAATGGAGAAGGGATTGCAGCATGGCTATCTCCCCTGGGGAGGTGATTTCTCTATCCCTCGCTGGTGAGTGCGCCCACTCCATAGCATGAAAAATAATATATATATATATGCTGGGGGGATTAGCAGGTGGCATGGCGGTTAAAGTGCTGGACACTCCCACATGGCCAACCATGGTTCAAGTCCCGGACCTGGTGGCTTGCTTTCTCACTTTCCCTCTCCCTCCCTGTGTGTGTGTCTCTGGTCAAATTAAAAAATACATGAATAAATAAAAATTAATTAAATAATTCTTTTAAAAATTGAATAATCTATTACTTCTTAAATTGAACTTTATTTTATTTACTTATTTATTTACTTACTTATTTAAATTTGACCGAAGAGGGACAGAATGAAAAAGCAAGCAACCAGGTCTGGGCCAAACCAGTCAGCCATGTGGGAGTCCAGAGCCCTTAACCACCATACCACCTGCTGGTCCCTCATCTATTATTTAACAGGACTATCACCAGAACATTTTCTAATCAAAGACCTATAAGGAGTAATTTGATAAAAACTCCATCTTCACACTTTTTTCTAAAGAATTATTTAATTCCATTTGTTACTATTTTCTTTTAAAGAATTAATTTTATTTATTACTTAAATGTGACCAGAAAGAGACAGACAAAAAAGGGAAAAGTGAGAGAGCAAGTAACCAAGTCTGGGATGCGAACCACGGTCCACCATGTGGAAATCCAGAACCTTAATCACCATGCATGCTGGCCCCCAATGTTATTTTTAAATTTGACCAGAGAGAGTGAGAGAGGGAGAGAAAGAAAAAGTGAGAAAGCAAGCTGCCAGACCCAGGACTTGAACCCTGTCGGCCATGTGAGAATCCAGCTCCTTTAACTACCATGCCACCTGCTTGTCCAATCTTCACACTTCACACAACTGAACCAAATATCTACAGTAATGTATTTCAGAAAGTTAGTCTTGAATGACAGAAGTAAGTTTCAGTTCATGTTCCTTTTTTAATTCCCAGAACTGTTTGTTCTTTAATTTTTTAAAAAAGAATTATTTTATCTTTATTTATTTTATTTTTTTATCTTTATTTTAATTTGATCAGAGAGGCACAAAGAGAAAGTGAGAAAGCAAGCTACCAGATCCGGGACTTGAACTGCAGTAGGACATGTTGGAGTCCAGTACCCTTAACCACGATGCAACCTATTGGCCCATTTTTTTTTCTTTAAGTATTTAATTTTATTCACAGCCATTATTTTATTTTTGAAGATGACCAGAGACACAAATAGAGAAGTGAGAAAGGAAGCTTCCAGGTCCAGGACTTGAACCATAGTCAGCCATATAGAAGAGCCCAGCTGCCCCAACCACATGATCTGCTGGCTCCAGAATTGTTCTTTTTGCTATAGGGCACATGTGCTCACCAGAAAGACACAGAGACACAGAAAGTGAGAAATAACCCCCCAGGGGGGATGGCCATGCTGCAATCCTTTCTCCTTCATTTTCCTCTAGGGATCCCGGGCTCATGCACACACGGGCCCAGGACTTGAACTGTGGCCAACTACATGGGAGTCCCATGACATAACCATTACACCAACTGCTGGCCTCCAGAACTGTTCTTTAAAAAAAATTATTTAATTTGGGACCAGCAGTTAGCGTAATGGCTATGTTGCTGGACTCCCACGTGGTTGACTGCGGTTCGCATACCAGACACGGTGGCTTAAAACTCACGCCGGGCGAGTGTGCGTGTGTGCCCAAGATCCCAAGAGGAGAATGGAGAAGGGATTGCGGCGTGGCCATCCCCCCTGGGGGGTGATTTCTCACTTTCTGTCTGTCTGTCTCTGTCTGTCTGGAGAACGCACGTGCCCTATAGCAAAAAAACCTCTTCAAAAAAAAAAAAAAA
>NW_006159996.1:360169-394150 GCF_000334495.1 Tupaia belangeri chinensis | reverse complement strand
TTTTTTTTTTTTTTTCTTTTTTTGGAGAGGTTTTTGTTATAGGGCGTATGCACTCGCCAGACAGAGACAGAGAGACAGAAAGCGAGAAATCACCCCCCCAGGGGGATGGCCACGCCACAATCCCTTTCTCCTCCATTCTCCTCTTGGGATCTTAGGCACGCACGCACACGCGCCCGGCATGAGTTTTAAGCCACTGGGTCCGGGACTCGAACCGTGGTCGACTACGTGGGAGTCCAATGTCATAGCCATTATGCTAACTGCTGGTCCAGGCAGCTTGCTTTCTTGCTTTCGCTTGCTCTCACTCTGTCCCTCTCTGGTCAAATTAAAATAAAGTTAAATAATTCTTTTTAAACAATTTAATTTGCTGTATTTTGTGTTAGTGGAGAGAAGGTGGAGAAAGTGGCCCCCTCAAGGATGATCCCTTCCGTGGGAATTTTGAGCACTCATGCCACATGTCCAGTAGTTTTCTTTTACCTTTTTTTGAAGTTTTTGCTATAGGGCATGTGCTCACGCCAGAATGACAGAGACAGAGAAAAAGAAAGTGAGAAATCACCCCCCCATGGGGGATGGGGATGGCCACCTCGCAATCCCTTCTCCTTCCTAGGATATAGGGCATGCACACACACGTGCCCAGTGTGAGTTTAAGCCACTGGGTCTTGGACTCAAACGTGGTCGACTACATGGGAGCCCAGCAACATAGCCATTACGCCAACTGCTGATCCCGTCCAGTGTTCTTCCTAAGCCATTAGGTTCAGGACGTACACCAGGTAGTGGGCCATATGGGATTCAGAGCCTAAACCACCATACTACCTGCTGGCCTTTAAAATTATTTTAAGGGGTCGGCGGACAGCATGGCATGGTGGTTAAAGGCACTGAACTCCCATATGGCTGACTGTGGTTCAAGTCCCAGACCTGGAGGTTTGTTCTCTCTGGTCATAATTGAAAAATGTTAGGGCCAGCACTTGGTGTAATGGCTGTTACTGGATTCCCACGTAGTCGACCGCTGTTTGAGTTCCGGACCCAGCGGCTTAAACTCACACCGGGTGCATGTGTGTGCATGCCCAAGATCCAGAGAGGAGAATGGAGAAGAAATTGCGGCTTGGTCATCCCCCCTGGGGGGGGGTTGATTTCATGCTTTCTGTCTGTTTTTCTGGTGAGTGCACACGTCCTACAGCTAAAACCTCTCAAAAAAAAATTAAAAATTATTTTGAACTTGCCAGAGGGCAAGTGCATTCACCACAGAAAATTAAGAGGCCACAAATCCCGACTTCCACCCCTTCCTGCAAAGGGAGAATGGTCATGCTACAATCCTGTTTCCATTTTTCCTAGTGGATTTCAGGCACACAAATGTGCTCTGCATATTTTTCAAAACACTGAATCCCAAACTCAAACTGTATGGTCAAACCAAGAGGGATCCAAGCACCCCAATCATCACACCACCTGTTGATACTGTTGAATTTGAACAAAGCAGCTGCTACCAAGCTTCTTCCTATGTTGTGCTTGGGAGAAGTGCACAGTGAAGATAAGACAAAAATGGAAAACCAACCCCTGGCCAGCAAATGTAGCAAATTCAGGAAACCTCATACTTAGGTCCCTAAAAATGTATGACTACAGGGGCCGGCAGGTGGCATGCTGGTTAAAGGTGTTGTATTCCCACATGGTCAACCATGGTTTAAACTCAAACCTGGTGGCTTGCTTTCTCCATTTCCCTTTTTCTTTCTCTTTCTGATTAAATAACAACAAATGGAATTAGATATATAAACCTTTTTTTCGGAGAGGTTTCTGCTATAGTGTGCATGCGCTCGACAGACACAGAGAGACAGAAAGCAAGAAATCACCCCCCGGGGGGATGGTCACGCCGCAATCCCTTCTCCTCCATTCTCCTCTTGGGATCTTGGGCACGTACACACACGCGCCCAGCTTGAGTTTTAAGCCACTGGGGCCGGGAAACGAACCACGGTCGACTACATGGGAGTCCAGCGACATAGCCATTACGCTAACTGCTGGTCCCAGATAAATAAATCTTTGAAGAAAAAAGGATAAAATGTCTGACTACATGGGACTGGCATGTCAGATAGTGTTTAAGATGCAGGACTGCCATAAAGAGTATCATAGCTCAAATCCTGTACTTGGTGGGTTGCTCTCTTGCTTTCCCTTTCTGTCTCTCTCTGGTCAAATTAAAAAATAACAAATGGAATTAAATAATTATTATTTATTTGGCTATAGGGCACGTGCACTCTCCAGACAGCAAGAAAACACCCCCCATGGGGGATGGCCATGCCACAATCCCTTCTCCATTCTCCTTTTGAGGTCTTGGGCATGCACACGCACGTGCCCCGCATGAGCTTAAGCCACCAAATCTGGGACTGGAACCGTGGTCAACTATATGGGAACCCAACCACACAGCCATTACACCAACTGCTGGTCCCTATTATCTTTTAATTAGACCAGAGACAGAGGAAAGTAAGAAAGCAAGCTGCCAGGTCCAGGACTCAAACCGTGGTTAACCATGTCCAGTGTCTTAATCACCACGCTACATGCTGGACCCTGGAATTAAGTAATTCTTAAAAAGAAAAATTATGACTGTACCAGTTCTGCACAGAATTAAAGACTTTTTTGTTTCTACTAACAAAGAATAACTCTGGGAAAGTAAATCTAGGATTATCCATCACAGACCAGTTTTTTTTTTTTTTTAAAGTGTGCCCTGGAATGGGCCTGCAAATAGGGACTGCATTCCAGTATCTCCTTTTGCTTCAGCTTTGTAGGAGTCGCAAAACCAGTACTTCAGACAAAAGCAAACAAATCAGGTTTATCTCCTGTATGTTGCCTACCATGAACTCTTCAGCCACTGATAAAGCAGTGACAGACACAGGAGTACCGATTAAATGGATGCTAATTCCACACAGCGGGACAGCCATTAGAATCAGTTCTGGCATCTTGAAAAACATGCCCAGCACATGAGTGTGTGTGCCCAAAATTCACATGGGATGGAGAAATGTGACCACACCCAACTGGAGGATTCTTCCTTGCTCTTCACGTGGACCCTGGCAATTAAAAACCAAAAATGTCCAAATCATCAGGACCCAGCATAACACAAATTCTGAGAAATGTGGTTTAAACCCCAGGCAGTTTATTTATTTTGAGAGGTTTTTGTTATAGGGTGCGAGCACTCACCAAAAACAGAGGGAGACAGAAAGAGAAAGCGAGAAATCACCCCCCAGAAGGGATGGCCACGCCATAATCCCTTCTCAATTATCTCAGGATCTTGGGCACACGCACACATACGCCCCTGGCTTGAATTAAAGCCACTGGGTCTGGGACTCGAACCATGGTCAACTACATGGGAGTCCAGCAACATAGACATTACACCAACTGCTGGTCCCAAACCCTAGCAATTAAAAACAAAGACTTTGACTTTATTTAAATATTTTAATTTGACTGGAGAGGGAGAGTTAGAAAGCAAGCAGCCAGTTCTGGGACTCAAACCAAAGTCGGTCATGTGCAAGTCCAGTACCCTTAACCACCACGCCACCTGCTGGCCCAATTTTTTTTGAGTTATCAGTTTATTAATGAACTGCAACAAAACTCCAGACACTCTCCAACTCAAATGCACGTGTGAAAAGTCTTACAACTTATGTGCATCAGATCTTAACTCACACCTATTTGATCTAGCCTAGGATATTTATATTTTTAAAATAATTAATTTTTTTAGTTTGACCAGAGAGACAGTGAGAAAGAGAGGAAGTGAGAAAGCAAGCCACCAGATTCAGGACTTGAACCCTCGTTGGCCACATGGGAGTGTCCAGCCCCTTAACTACCACACCACCTGCCGGTCCCCTAGCCTAGGATATTAAAACAGGTAGCAGAACTTTATATTTCCATCATGTCAACATTCTTTTTATTTTTTTGAGAAGTTTTTGCTATAGGGCGCGTGCGCTCGCCAGACAAGAGACAGAGACAGAAACTGAGAAATCAGCCCCCAGGGGGGATGGCCACACCGCAATTCCTTCTCCTCTGTACTCCTCTCGGGATCTTGGGCACACACGCACACGCACCCGGCGAGTTTTAAGCCACTGGGTCCGGGACACAAACCGCGGTCGACGTGGGAGTCCAGCGACATAGTCATTACGCTGCTAGTCCCCATGTCAACATTCTTATTAATATAGCTAAATCTGAAAAAGTCTAACAAGCATGTTAACTATTTCCCTTTGGAACTGATTAAATCAGAGAAAAAATAAATTTATTTAAAATACAGAACAAAAATATATTGCTTAATGGGATTTTATCTGTTCCGGCCCAATTTTTTAAAGTACAGAATAAAGCCCTGTGATGTTATTTATTAAATGTCAACATTAAAATGTTTACGCAGTATATTTAATTTGATTTATTATTTAACCACAGAGAGACAGATACACAGAGAGAAAGCAAACCTCCAGGTTCAAGACTCGAACTGTGGTCAGTCATGTGGGAGTCCAGCACCATAACCACGCCACCCCCACTCCAGATAACTTCTGACTTGTGCTAACATGAGAACCAATGGTTAAGAAAAAAAAAGCTGGCTCAACAATGAGCTCTGGGAACTTGTCAAGGAATTCAATCTTCAAGTAATAACCATTACATTCTCAAGCCTTCACTTATATTTTTTAAACGTAATTAATTTAGCTTTATTTACTTCTATAAAATTTGACCAGAGAGCAATAGGGTGAGAGTGAGTGAGTGATTCCGGGATAGGAACCATGTTCAGTCATGTGAGAGTCTAGCACCTTAACCATCACACCATTTGCTGGCCCCTCACTTATATTTATTAAACGTTACTGTATGAAGGATGGAAACCAAGTGTACCCAGAACTGCTTATACGGCAAATTATTTTTAACAGTCCAAACACAATTTTGTCAATTAAAAAAAAATGCAATGCCCATGCATTACATACTGTAAGAAGTTTTTAATCCTTAACAAACTATTTTTATTATTTTAAATTTTGATCAGAAAGAGAAAGAGAAAGGGAAAGTGAGAGAGCAGCCACCAGATCTAGGGTTGGAGCCATTGTTGGAACCTGCAGTTAGTGTAATAGCTATGTCACTGGACTCCCATGTAGTTGACCATGGTTCGAGTTCCAGACCCAGTGGCTTAAACTAACACCGGGCACGTGTGTGCCCCCAAGATCCCGAGAGAATGGAGGAGTATGGAGAAGGGATTGTGGCATGGCTATCCCCCTGGGTGGTGATTTCTCACTTTGTGTCTCTCGGTCTCTGTCTTTCCAGTGAGCCCATGTGCCCTATAGCAAAAAAAACAAAAAACAAAACCCACCTCTTGGGGGGTGGGGGAGTGAGACCAGAACCATTGTTGACTATGTGGGAGTCTAGTGCCAAAACCACTACACCACCTACTGGCTCCTTGTATAATTTTAAATTGGGTAAAAACCTACTATAAACAAAGCAAAAGAAGTATCAGTATACTCTTCTTTTATAATCTTAATATCTACTACAATGCTTAATAGTGTGTATTTACTCTCTCAATTCCATCTCCCTTAAAAAAAAAAGAGCAAGGAACCACTCCATCTAAGGTTATTTAAGTAAGGGATATAAACTTTGAAATTCTGAGTCTGACCACGTAGGTCTTTAGAGGTGTTGCTGATGTAAACCATGGTCACACTCAGCAAGAGATAAAATTTACTAAAGTATTTAGGACACTCAAGACACCAAACATACCAGCAATTAAATAAAGAAAACAGTAACTGTAGAATAAGCCCACGGTATGTCGTTTATTTATTTGAGAGATTTTCACTATAGGGTGCGTGTGCTCGTGCGTGCGCACGCGAGAGAGAGAGAGAGAGAGAGAGAGAGAGAAAGTGAGAAATCACCCCCCAGGGGGGATGGCCACGTCGCAATCACTTCTCCTCCATTCTCCTCTCGGGATCTTGGGCACGCATGCGCACCGGTGTGAGTTTTAAGCCACTGGGTCCGGGACGCGAACTGCCGTCGACTACATGGGAGTCCAGCAACATAACCATTACGCTAACTGCTGGTTCCCCGAGTTATGTCTTTTTTTTTTTGAGAGATTTTTGCTACAGGGCACACATGCTCTCCAGATAGAAAGTGAGAAATTACGCTCCCCCTTGGAGGGGGGCATGCCACAATCTCTTCTCCATTATCCTTTTGGGACCTTGGGCACGCACAAGCATGCACACACAGTTTCAAGCCTCTGGGTGTGGAACTCGAACTGCGTTTGGCCATGTAGGAGTCAAGCAACATAGCCATTACACCATCTGCTGGCCCCAAGGCCAAGGTACTTCTTTAAAAATTTCCTCGTATTTTCTTTTTTGGAGAGGTTTTTGCTATAGGGTGTGTGCGCTTGCCAGAGAGACAGAAAGCAAGAAATCACCCCCCAGGGTGGATGGATGGCCACGGCGCAGTCCCTTCTCCTCCATTCTCTTGGGATCTTGGGCATGCGTGCACACGTTCCCGGCATGAGCTTAAGCTGCCGGGTCCGGGACTGAAACCGCGGTCAACTACGTGGGAGTCCAGCGGCATAGCCATTACATTAACTGCTGGCTCCAAAATTTCCTCATATCTATAGCATAAGACTAAAGACTAAAATAGTGGTAGAAAATAAATAAGTGAAAACATTCCTATTAAACAGGTTTGCTATCATCTGTGCATCAGATGTTAAGAGCCTTATTCCATTGCATATACAATATTTTCTGTAGCTGTTAGTTAGAAATAGGAATTAACATGGGACCAGCAGGTGGTGTGGTGGTTAAAGGGCTGGACATTCCCACATGGCCAACCATGGTTCAAGTCCTGGATCTGGTGGCTTGCTTTCATACACACACACACACACACACCCCCCCACACCCACAGTGTCTTTCTAAAAAACTAAAAAAAAAAAAAAAAAAAAAAAAGTGGAATTAACAGAAGTGGTAACTAGTAAAGGCTAAAATTGAAGTAGGAAATTGGCAAAGATTTTTTTGTGCATGTTACATTAAAAAGTCATCTGCTGGAAGCAGGAGTAATGGTTACAAGCTGTACTCAGTTGATCGCAGTTCCAGTCATGGATCTGGTGGCTTAGAACGCACACTTGACATGTGTGTGCATGCCCAAAGTCCCAAGAAGAGATTGCAGTGTGGCTATCCAGCTAGGTGGGTGGAGGTGGGGGGTGGTAATCTCTCCCTTTCTGTCTCTGGCAAGTGCACACGTCCTATAGAAGGAAATCTCTATTAAAAAAAAAGTCATCTGCTATTCTGTGAAACAAACTACAAAATTCTAAAGTATTTACAATATCCTTTACATTTAGGTATGAAAGTTTTCATTGTATTTTTTAAAATGAAAAAACTATGAGCTAAAGACAAGCAGTTGGCCTAATGGCTTTGCCATTGGACTCCCATGTAGTCAACAATGGTTCGAGTCCTGGACTCAATTGCTTAAGCTCACACGGGGCATGTGTGCACGCGTGCCCAAGATCCAGAGAGAAGGGATTGCGGCAAGGCCATCCCCCTCCCGGGGAGTGATTTCCCACAGTTTCTGTCTCTCTCTGTCTTTCTAGCGAGCGCATGTGCCCTATAGCAAAAACCTCTTAAAAAAAAAAAGAGAGAGAGAGAGAGAGAGAGAGAAAGAAAAACTGTGGGCTAATTGGTGGTGTAGCAATTAAGGTGTCTGGATCCCTCATGACCACCAGCATGCTTTGAGTCCTGGAGTCAGTAGCTTGAAAACTGTGACTGGACCCATGTGCATTTGTGTCCAAAATCCTGAGGAGAATGGAGAAGGGACAGCATCATGGCCATCATCGTCAGGAGGTGCTTTCTTTCTCATGTTCAATCTAGTGAGAACAAGCATCCTACATCAAAAAATCTAAAAAATTAAAAACTTGTTTCTTGATATAGATAATCCAATATACCAAGAATTCCTACATACTGATTTTGAAAGGCTGGCAGAACTAATTCTTGCTCATTCATGTTATCATTTCTAAATGTTCTTTTTAAAGGCATACACATTTCTAAACACAAGCTTTTTTTTTTTATCCTTAGCATTTGAAAATTCACAAGGTCTTAAAAAACATGAACAGCCCTGTTTTTTAGTTATGTAACAAGAACAAGAAATCCACCAGCAACAAGTTTTAAAACTCAGGTTTTTTAGTAGTCTTTAGAACACTCTAGATTTTAAAAAGTAGTAATCTGTTAAAGCATGCACAAAAATGTAACAGTGAATAAAAACCACAAATGACAAATATATTGGTTAACATTCCAAACATGTATAACCAATGAACATGGCCTAGGTTTTTATTGGTATTCACTTCAGTAACTTGAATCCACAGATATAAGCAGTATATAACCAGAAAGTTACAAGTAAACACAGATTACACATGCAAATTTCTGTTCACAAAGGTCACATGTGCAGGTACATGAATTAGAAGCGTGCATCTAAAATTATGGCCAAACTGTTTTTAAATGCAGAAATGTAAAATTACATCTTGAAAATATGAAGAGATGGTCTACACACTTCAAAAACCAAATGTTGCTTATACCAGAGATGTGTGACAGCTACAGGATTCAAGTGATAAGCAGTAAGATCTCAAGAAATTAATACTGGTCAAAGAGAACGGGAATATTTTTACATTTCACTGAAAATACATCGACTACTAGAATACGAAATCTAGCAAGAACTCAGGGGAAAAAATTACAAAATCTAAAGTCAATTACTTAGTATTTCTTATTACCTAAACAATAGCATGACATTGAAAGAAAACTGCACCTGCATTTTAATTGCCAATCTCATGTCAATGAAGTTCCTCAAAACTGAAATGAAACCAAAAACTTCAAACTCCAAATAAAGTCTGCAAGGCTCAGATGAAATGTGGAATGTTTCAGATGAAAAGTAATAAAAATACCATTGTTTTTGTTCTTTATTGAATGGAATTAAAAGTTGTTGACATTTCTTTGAAGCCTGGATATATCAAATTTCATTTTTCTGAATGGTTCTATGTTATCGTTTCCTTAGTGGTGCAAGTTGTCTTTAGTAGCTTATGAAGTCAGTCTCTACAAAGTACTTCTGTCTGTTGCCATTCTGATAAAACAAAAACTACTCTCCATTAACTTAACCATATATATATATATTTTGCTATAACACTTAACACATGAACAGACATCTATTATTTTTCCACTAAAACAAAAGAGTACAATAGTTTTCTTCTAACTATGAGTATTGTATTTAAAAAAGGTTTTGAAATCATTAAGCTTCTTGCACATCTTAAGCATCCTTCTTCTGCCTGCGTTCTTCTGCCAATTTATTCAGAAATTTCTAGAAAAGGGGGGGGGGGAGAAAATGACAAGGATTTAAGTCACCTGAGAGAAACGTAATAGATTAAAAATAACATCCAAGTTTAGAAACTTGAGATTTATTTAAACTTTATCAATATTATCAAGAATGAGGGTTTTTTTCCTATTAAAAATTTTATTGCCGGGCCAGCAGGTGGTGTGGTGGATAAGGGCGCTGGATTCCCACATGGCCAACCATGTTTCAAGTCCTGGACCTGGTGGCTTGCTTTCTCACTTTCCTTTTCTCTCTCTCTCTCTGGTCAAATGAAGAAAAATTACAGTAACAAATGGAAATAAATAAATAATTCTTAAAAAAAAAATTCATTACCACAGGGTACATATGTTTACAGGAGAGAGTAAAAAAGGGGAGGGGGAGGGAGGGAGGGAGGGGGGGGGAGAAAGGAAAATGTACTCCCCTTTGTGGCACGGTCATACTGCCCCCCCCTCCCGGGGGAAGGCCATGATGCAATTCATTCTTCTCCAGAGACTTTGAATATTCACAGACACACGTGTGCTTGGCATGATTTTTAAGCCACCAGGTCTAGGAGTTGAACCCCAGGTGGCCATATGGGAGTCCAGTGCCTTAACCATCACACTACCCACTGACTGCAAGAATGAGTTAACCTTTTATTAATTTACTTGTTTATATTTATATATATATATTTTAATAATTATTTATTTTATTTTATTCATTCATTCATTTATTTTTTAGCTTGACCAGAGAGAGAGAGAGAGAGAGAGGGTGAGAGTGAGAGAGAAAGAGGAAGTGAGAAAACAAGCCACCAGATTCAGGACTTGAACCCTGGTCAGCCATGTGGGAGTGTCCAGCACCTTAACCGCCACGCCACCTGCTGGTCCCAATATATTTATATATTTTTCAAGAGAGTTTTGCTAAAGGGTGCATGTTCTCGCCAGAGATAAAGTAAGAAATCATCCCCAGGGAGATGGCCAAGTTGCAATCTCTTCTCCATTCTCCTCCAGGGATCTTGAGCAAGCACACACATGCGCCTGATGTGATTTTAAATCCACCAGGTCAGGGACTCGAACCACAGTCAGCTATTTGGGAGCCCAGTAACATAACTACCAACCTGCTTAACCCAGAAGGTGTTAATTCTTATTCATCAGTATATACAACTACACTGGTTCAGAGGACACCACAGTGAAGTAACAAAAGAAAAACGGTGAAAGGTAAACTGGTATTTCGATCTGCAATCAACCTTAGCTTTCAGAGATGGGAAAACAATGAACATAGTCATATAAAACCAGTGTTACTCTGAGAACACAAATCAGCCAGAATGACATGCAATTGGATAGTATATCCCTAGCACAGTGGTTAAGTGCTGTACATAGAAGGTTGGATCTCAAATTGCCAACAGTGTGGTTTGTAACTCAACTCCCGCAGTTTGAACCCAGGCCCATGTACATTTTAGTCCAAAATCATGATAGGAAAAAGGAATAGAGGAAAAAGGAGTTTGGCCTGATTATGCCAGATCAGGGTATATGTTCTCTCCTATCTCTGGGAACAGACATACTCTCTGGCAATTAAAATAAAAAGCATGTGGTTGGGGACCAGCCCTGCTGCCCAGTGGTTAAGAAAGCTGAATTCCATAGGGCCAACCAGTTTGAATCACAGACTCTGGTGGTTTGAAGCACACGCAGAGCACATGTGAACGACTACAAAAAAAAAAAACTCCAATAGGTTGGAGAAATGAAGTAGGGAATGTGGTGTGACCAAGTCCCACTAGAAAGAGGATGTTTTTTTTCTCTCTCTCTCCTCCCTCTTCAGTGAGCTTATATATTCTCTGGCACTTAAAAAAGCAGGTGGCTGAGACACAAATGTAGTTTGCTGACATTTGAAACCAGATACATATGACTTCTAGCCACCAAAGATATATTAACACACTAATGAAGTACAAAAGATAGATTTTTCAAATTTAAAACATTCAAAGTTTCTGTACTTGTGATTGAAATGTATCAACTGTAGGGACTAGCAGATGGCATCATGTTACATCACTGGACTCCCCAAATAGCTGACCATGGTTCGAGTTGTGGACCTGGCGGCTTAAATCTCACAGTGGGCACATGTTCATGCATGCCCAAAATCCTGAGAGGAAAATGGAGAAGGGATTGCAGTGTGGCCAATCCCCCTGAGGGGTGATTTCTCACTTTCTGTCTCCCTCTTTCCAGAGAGTATACTAGCTTACAGCAAAAATCTCTAAAGGGACCAGCAGTTGGCGTGATGGTTATGTTGCTGGACTCCCATGTAGTCGACCATGGTTCGAGTCCTGGGCCCAGTGGCTTAAACTCAAGCGAGGCGAGAGTACGTTTGTGCCCAAGATCCCGAGAGGAGAATGGAGAAGGGATTGGGGTGTGGCCATCCCCCCGGGGGGTGGTTGCTTGCTTTCTGTCTCTTTCTGGCAAGCACACGTGCCCTATAGAGAAAATCCCCCACCCCCCCAAAAAAAAACCCCATTGTAATGGGACTGGCAGGTGACATGGACTCCCATGTGGCCGACCATGGTTCGAGTCCCAGACCTGGTAGCTTACTGTCTCTCTCTCTGTCCTTATCTAGTCAAATTAAAACAAATAAATAAATAGTTAATAAAATAATTCTTAAAAAAAAAAAAAAGAGAGAAGAAGTCATTGTAACTGGTCTACCTGTGATGTGGTGGTAAAGGAGGCTGGATCATACATGTCCAACTTAACATTTCAAATCTCAGACATAACAGCTTGAAAAACATGTCAATGTGGGGCCAGCAGGTGGCATGGTGGTTAAGAGTGCTGGACTCCCATATGGCCAACAGAGGTTCAAGTTCCAGATCTGGTGGCCCGCTTTCTTACTCCCCAACCCCTGTTCTCTTGGTCTATCCCTCTCTGGTCAAACTAAAAAATAAAATAAAATAAATAAAGTTTGTTAGTTAAACAAAATAATTCTTAAACAAATAAATAAAGCTGTGGCAAATATTCTAAAAAAAAAAAAAAAGCCAATGCGTGTGTGTGTGACACATAGCCAAAATCCCCAGAGAATAAAGAAGAGACTGCTGTTTTGTCATCTCCTGTGGGGGATGGTTTTTCACCCTTATTCCCTCTCACCAATGAATGTACGTACTCTCCTGAAAATTAAAAAAAGATAGAGAAAGCATCCCTGGGTAGATAATGACCACACCATAATCCCTTCTCTATTTCTCCCTTTCAGGAGTTTGGGCAAGAACTCTACATGTTTTCTAAACTGTCAGGTCCAAGTGCTGAACCATGTAGTTAGCCATATGATTTCTAGCTGCCTTAACCATCACAATACTGGCTGGTCCCCCATAATTTATTTCAATACTTAGTTCTTAAGTAACTAAAACAAACAAGACCCCTAAGTTTCAATATGTCTAAATAATAGGATACTTTTTGTATGTTTCAGTCATATGTGCTGTACTTTTTTTCCCTGAATCTTTTTTTTTAAACGAGAGATTATTTTTGCTATAAGGTGTGTGTGTTTGCGAGAGAGGCAGAAAGCTAAAAATCACCCTTCCCGGGGGGGATGACTACACTGTAATCTCTTCTCTCCCATTCTCCTCTTGGGATCTTGGGCATGCATGCACACGTTCCCAGCCTGTTTCAAGCTGCTTGGTCCAGGACTCGAACAGTTGTTGGCCATGTCAGAGTCCAGTGCCTTAAACACTACTCCACCTGCTGGCCCTAAACCCACTTATTTAATGAAAGCCAGAGGGACAAAGAAAGAAGACAAAACCTCTACATGGCTTCCAGAGTAACAGAACATTGTGCTACAACTGGACCATCCATCACAGGTTGGCTTATATGTATATCTTGTTGGACAAAAAAACAACGGAAGGGTCTCATTATTAACAAAAAATATCTGGGCCAGCAAGTGGCATGGTAGTTAAGACGATGGCCTCTCATAAAACTGACAGTGGTTTGAGTCCTGGACCTAATGGCTTGCTTTCTCACCTTTTCTCTCTCTGATGAGTGCATGTGCCCTGTAGTAAATTAAAAGATAATAATGGTGGATCAAATTAAATAATAATTTTAAAAATTTTATGTTTATTTACTTTAATTTTTACCAGCAAGGGACAGTGTGAGAAAGAGAGGGAAAGTGAGAAAGCAAGCTGCCAGGTTCAGAACTTGAACAGTGATCAGTCATGTATGTGGGAGTCCAGCGCCCTTAACTACCATGCCATCTGCTGGCCACTAAATAATTATTTAAAAAACAGGGGACCAGCAGTTAGCGTAATGGCTATGTCGCGGGACTCCCACGTAGTCGACCGCGGTTCGTGTCCCAGACCCAGTGGCTTAAAACTCACGCTGGGAGCCTGTGCGTGTATGCCCAAGATCCCGAGAGGAGAATGGAGGAGAGAGGACTGCGGCGTGGCCATCCCCCCTGGGGAGTGATTTCTCGCTTTCTGTCTCTATGTCTCTCTCTGTCTGTCTGGCGAGCGCACGTGCCCTACAGTGAAAATCTCTCTCAAAAAAAATTATTTAAAAAACAAAAACAAAAAAACCCAACCAACCAACAAACAAAAAATAAAAACAAATAATACCAATGTAAAAATCATGGGATATAAATAGGCACTTGAGAAAGCTGAAAAGGTTTTATTCTATCTGGTACACAGGCCTATAGCATCTTCCAAATTAGTGAAATTGCAGTCTAACACAATTTGAAGATACCTAGAGAGCTAACTAGATCACAGAATTAATTCATGATTAATATTATTTTATTAGGGTGAACTGTGAGAAGAGGCTCAATAGACATTTATAAGACCAGTTAAACTGCTGAGAGCTCATCGGTAAAGAAACATTATTGGTGTTGGCAGGTGGTACGGTAGTAAGGGGCACTGGACTCCCACATGGCCGACTGAGGTTCGAGTTCTGGACATGGCAGCTTGCTTGTTCACTTGCCATCTCTCACTTGCACTGTCCCTCTCGGGTCAAATTTAAATAAATAAGTAAATAAATAAATGCACTGGGCTGGGTCAACAAATGTTACTACACACACTTTATTTTTATATCTTATTTATTTCTGTAACTTAATCAGTTAATTTTCACAAAAACATTCTCATCTTTTAGATTCAGCCTTACCTTTAATTTCTGATAATGAGGGAGGCTGCTGCAATGAGTATTCTTTGCAACTTCTTCATTTGTATAAAAGAGTGAACACAGCTTACAGTAAAACCCTGTTTTAGGTATCACATAGTCTATACCTAGAAACACAAAACACACATTCTTACAAGTTAAGTAGACGTAAGCTTTTATTCAGTGTCGTCAAATCATTTCTCCTGTCAATGTGGCCCAAGTTAAAACTAAACAAAAAACACACAAAGCCATAATACTAGTGATTGGCGGACTGTTCAGGTTCCCAAAACCATATTCTTAAATAAAAGACAGAAACACAAAATAAAATGCAATGTATAATTTTCAAAGCCTTCACGAGAAAAAAGAACGTATTTTGGAATGGTAATGTAAGATAATACAAATCCAGAAGACCTAAGAGGAAAAGAGCAACATATCAAGGTATACAAAATGATTCCCCTCATAAATAAATCTAATTAAAATATTATTATAGACCAATTTAAAATCTTATTATAGTAAGAGTTTGCTGGGAAAAGGGGAAGAATAAAACCTTAAAATCTCACCAACAGGAACATTGGGCTGATACGGTCCAATTCTATACTCATCTGGAATCGCATAGTCCTCCTTGTTTTCATCATTTTGGCCATCAGCATTTTCACTTGCGTCTTTGTTGGGATCATCAGCATTCTCAGCAGATTCAGCACCTGGTTCTGTGTTTTCTTCATTTTTAATTCCATTTTCCAACGCCGCTTCATTTTCTTGATCAAGTTCCTCGATCTTGTCCACCTTAATTTCAACCAAACCATCATCATTTTTGTCACCAGATTTAAATGCCATGCCCGATTTACGAAGTTTCTGAAGTTCCGAATCTTCCTCATCACCAACCTCATCTAGAGTGACAAAACCTTCCATACTCCCTGGAAAATGACGCTGTTAAGAAAGACAAATATACTCTGCAACAATTATCCTGCAGCATCCCTTCCACTGGTTTTACTTGAAGGGAAATGGATAGCGTCTTTGACTATCTCAAAATATTTTTCCTTTTTACTCAAAAAATAAATTAAAAAATCACTGATTAAAAAAATTTAGCTTGGGGGACAGCAGGTAGCATGGTGGTTAAGAGTGCCGGACTCCCACATGGCCAATTGCGGTTCGAGTCCTGGATTTGGCAACTTGTTTTCTCACTTTCTCTCACTCTGTCCCTCTCTGGTCAAATTAAAATAAAATAAATACATAAATAAAGTTTAACATAATAAAATTTTTTTGGAGAGGTTTTTGCTATAGGGTGCATGCGAGATAGCAACAGAGAGACAGAAAGTAAGAAATCTCCCCCCACGGGATGGCCATGCTGCAATCTCTTCTCCTCCATTCTCCTCTCGGGATCTTGGGCATGCAAGCACACGCGCCCAGCGTGAGTTTAAGCCACCGGGTTTGGGACTCGAACTGCGGTCAACTACTTGGGAGTCCAGTAACGTATCCATTATGCCAACTGCTGGTCCTTAATAAAACAATTCTTTTTTTTTTTTTTTGAGAGGTTTTTCGCTATAGGGCGTGTGCGCTCGCCAGACAGACGAAGAGAGACATAGAGACAGAAAGCAAGAAATCACCCCCCAGGGGGGATGGTCACGCTGCAATCCCTTCTCCTCCATTCTCCTCTCGGGATCTTGGGCATGCACGCACATGGCGTGAGTTTTAAGCCACCAGGTCCGGGACGTGAACCGCAGTCGACTATGTGGGTCCAGCGACATAGCCATTACGCAAACTGCTGGTTCCCATAAAACAATTCTTTAGAAGAAATTTATTGGGGCCGACAGGTGGTGTGGCAGTTAAGAGCACTGGACTTGGCCCATATGGCTGACCCTGATTTGAGTCCTGGACCTGGTAGCTTGCTTTCTCACTTTCTCTCTCTGTAAAAAGTTAAATAAAAAATTCTTTTAAAAAATTTAGCTTGTTTTAGGGACCAGCAGGTGGCGTGGTGTTTAAGGCGCTGGACACTCCCACATGGCCAACCACGGTTTGAGTCCTGGACCTGGTGGCTTGCTTTCTCACTTTCCTCTCTCTCTCTCTGGTCAAATTAAAATGAAGAAATGAATGAATAAATAAATAAATCTTTTTAAAAAAAAATTCAGCTTGTTTTAAAGCTAAATAATGGAAGGCTTGACTCACATGAAGAACAGGCAATAAATGATGCCAGGATATTACTATTCTTTGTTTTCTTTTTTAGAGAGATTTTTGCTAAAGAGCACATGCACTTGCCAGAGAAACAGAAAGCAAGGACTCACTCCCCAGGGGAGTTGGCCAGACCACAATCCCTTCTCCAGTCTCTTCTCAGGATTTGGGACACACACACACACACACACGCATGCAGCATGAGCTTCAAGCCTCCGGGACGTCCTGGGCTCAAATCGCGGTTGGCCACATGGGAGCACAGTGAGTAATCATTACGCCACATGTGGGTCTTGGGATATTCATATCCTCCACTTCCTGAGACTATTATGCTTCCAGTGTATATGTCGAAAAACTGATTTAGAGGCTGGCAGGTGGTGTGGTGGTTAAGGATGCTGGACTCACACATGGCTGACTGTGGTTTGAGTAGTGGACCTGGTGGCTTCCTTTCTCTCTCTGACTATGCCCCCCTCTGGTTAAATTTAAATAAAGAAATAAAGTTAAATAAAATAATCCTTAAAAAAAAAAAAAAAACTTATTTAATGAAAGTAGTTGAGTAATATCCTTTGCAAGACGGTATCATAAGATCTAACTCTTGTCTAGAGAATATACTCCATTTGAAATAGTATTAAGATATTGAGCTCTGGGACCAGCAGTTAGCGTAATGGCTATATCGCTGGACTCCCATGTAGTCAACCGCGGTTCGAGTTCCGGACCCGGTGGCTTAAATTTCATGCCAGGCGTGTGTGCGTGCGTGCCCAAGATCCCAAGAGGAGAATGGAGGAGAAGGGATTGCGGTGTGACCATCCCCCCTGGGGGATGATTTCCTGCTTTCTCTCTCTCTCTCTGTCTGGCGAGCGCACGCGCCCTGTAGCAAAAACCTCTCAAAAAAAAAAAAAAAAAAAAAAAAAAAAAAAAAAGATACTGAGCTCTGAAGTACGACGGTCTAGGTTTCAGTTTTGGCTCAATTACTCATAAGCAGTATGAATTATGACAAAATATCTAACATGTCCTCCTACAACTTCTTTATTTATGAAATGAGAATGACAATGTTACCACACACAGTTGTTGTGAGGATTAAATGAATTAATACGTATATAAAAATAAAGCTCAGAAAAATTTATGGAATATATTGTCATTTATGTAAATAATTACTAGCCCTTACATGTGTAAGCATATCACACAACAATCATCCTTAAATATATCTAGACTAAATTAAAGAAGTCGTAAAAACCTGGAGGTTAGTATTAGTTTTCTAACAGCTAAATGTTTAGAAGAAGCCAACAAAACAGGATAACATTTTGTTTCAAGAATTATTTAATATAAACAGCTGACTGCAGTTCGAGTCCTGTACCTGGTGGCTTGAAACTTACACCAGGCGAGTGTGTGTGTGTGTGTGTGTGTGTGTGTGTGTGTGACTGCCCAAGATCCTGGGAGGAGAGGGAAATGCGGTTTGGCAATTTCCTGGGGGATGAGGGGGAGTTACCAACTTTCCCTTTCACACTGTCTCTCTGCCCACCGTGCACACACGCTCTAAGGCAAAAACTTCCTTTTACACACACACACGCACACAAGCCTACTTCAAAAACTTTTGTTCAGTAGACTTAAAATTTAATTGTATTTATTATTATTCAATTTTAGCAGAGACAGACAGAGAGGAAAATGGGGGGAGAGTGAGAAAGCAAGCTGCCAGGTCCAGGACTCACACTGTAATCGGCCATGTGGAAATCCAGAACCTTAACTACCATGCCACCTGAGAGCCCTTGTAGAGGTTTCCTGTCTTTGACTTAGGGTGCGTGCACGTGTGTGGGAGACACTGATATTGAGAGAGAAAGTGAGAAATTACCCCACAGTGGGGATGGCCAGGCTGCAATCCTTTCTCCTCCATTTTTCTCTTGGGATCTTAGGTATGCAAGCACATGTGCCACGCAGCATTGAGTTTCAAGCCACCGGGTGCAAGACTTGAACTTGAGAACTGCAGTCAGCCATCAAGAGTCCAGCAACATAACCGCTACACCATCTGCTGGCTCTTTAATGTTCTAATTTTTTTTTTTTCCTGGAGAGGTTTTTGTATAGAGCGCGAGCACTTGCCAGAGAGAAACAGAGAGACTGAAAGTGAGAAATCACCCTGGGGGGCAGGGGACCAGCAGTTAGTGCAACGGCTATGTTGCTGAACCCCTGCATAGTCAACCACAGTTTGAGTCCCAAACCTGGTGGCTTAAACTCACACAGGACGCATGTGCATGCATGCCGAAGATTCCTAGAGGAGAATGGAGGAGAAGGGATTGCGGTGTGAGCATCCCCCGTGGGGGGTGATTTCTCACTTTCTGTCTTTCTGGCGAGCGCACACACCCTATTGCAAAAACCTCTCCAAAAACAAAAAAATCACCCTTCAGGGGGGATGGTCGCATTGCAATCCCTTCTCCTCCTCTCTCTTCTTGGGATCTTGGGTACACATGCACCGGGCCCGAGTTCAAGTCACCAGGTCTGGAACTTGAACCGTCCAGTGACATAGTCATTACACCAACTGCTGGTCCCAATGTCCTAATTCTTAAGTTAGGTAGCTGGTTCACCCAGGGTCTTTTGTTTTACTATTATTTATTCCAAGTGTGTAATTTTTTAATAATTTATCTGTGTTTATTTATTTTAATTTGACCAGAGAGGGACAGAGTGAGAGAGCGAGAGAGGGAGAGAGAGAGAGAGAGAGAGAGAAGAAAGCAAGCTACCAGGTCCAGGACTCGAACCGTGGTTGGCCATGTGGGAGTGTACAGTACCTTAACCACCATGATACCTGCTGGTCCCTAAATAAATAATTCTTTTTAAAAAAATAATTATTTATTTTTTAAAAATTTATTCATTCATTCATTTATTTCTTAATTTGACCAGAGAGAGACAGAGGGTGAGAGTGAGAGAGAAAGGAAGTGAGAAAGCAAGCCACCAGATTCAGGACTCAAATCCTGGTTGGCCATGTGGGAGTGTCCAGCGCCTTAACCTCCAAACCACCTGCTGGTCCCTAAATAATTCTTAAAATAGCAAATTGTAGTATAAAGCTGCCTACTGTCACTTATATGCAACTATAATACAAGCCATATATAGTTTGTCTCTTTCTCCATTACTAAAAATTTTCCCTTGAGACACTTCATGTTATTTACAACTGGGATAAAATATCTTTTATCAATTAACTGCAGATAAAAGATGAAATGTTTATTAAATGTTTATATCCTGATTCCTATCTGATTTTCCCCCCCAATATAAAGAAATGACAATTCTTATTTGACCCTGTCAGGGTAAATAATTTGGAATCCTGATGTGATCTAGAGTCTTACTAAAACAAGTTAATATGAAATCTTTACCTTTTTAAGCTTTTTCTTTGCTGCTGAAGTACTTGTATCTTTTTTCATAGCTTTGTCTGAGGGCTCCTTCTTCCCATCAGCAGCCACGTCACCTAAATTAGCAAGATCAGTTTCATCTCCCACAGAACTGCCACTTTCTAGTAGTGCTGCAGCTTCTTCTTCATCTACAAGTAGCTCATCTTCAGATTCCAGAAGCATATTGGGTTCTTGTTCAGTCTGGTCATCCTTTGGGTCTTTCTCACCATCTTCACCAGACTTCTCTTCTTGTTCTTTACCTTCAGTTGCACCTTCAGTCTTCTGAGAACCATCAGTTTTAGATTTTTTGTCACTAGGAGATTCTTTGCCATCTGGAGAATACGATCTTTTCCTGAAACAACAAAGATAAACCGAAATTAATTTTTCTAAGTTAGAAAAATAGGAATTTAATACATGACTGCATATAAACACATACAAAATAAAATTACCGGGACTTATCTTTTTTGAGTAAGTCAATGCCTCTGTTGGGAATCTAAAAGATAAAAACATTTTTGCAGAAGTTAAACAAACATATTAAAATACATTTATTTGCAGAATATTTTATTGTGCACAGTTGTGCCCATCCTGTATATACATCAATTCACCTTTTCCATCTTTGTAACAATACCCAAGAATTTAGGATGCCAATATCCTATAAATAGATACTGTAGAAGATTTTTGTAAAAGAGTTGTTTAAAAAATGTATTTTCGGCGTTTTGGCTCTCTGAGTAGTACCGTGGCGGTTTGCAAGAGTAAGTGCCTTACGAAAGGCGGCAAAAAGGGAGCCAAGAAGAAAGTGGTTGATCAGTTTTCTAAAAAATATTGGTATAACATGAAAGCACCTGCTATGTTCAATATAAGAAATATTGGGGGGACTAGCAGATAGCATAATGGCTATGTCGTTGGACTCCCATGTAGTTGAACATGGTTCGAATCCTGGACCCGGTGGCTTAAACTCATGCTGGGTGCGTGTCCATGCGTGCCCATCCTCCCTGGGGGGTGAGTTCTTACTTCCTGTCTGTCTGTCTCTCTCTCTCCCTTTCTGGTGAATGCACATACCCTATAGCAAAACCCTCCCCCCCCCCAAAAAAAAAATTAAAAAAATAAAAAAAAAATAAAAAAAATAAAGGGAAAACACTAGTTACCAGGACTCAAGGAAACAAAAATTGTGTCAGTTGGCCTTAAGGGCTGTTGTGTTTGAAGTGAGTCTTGCGATATGCAGAATGACAAAGTTGCATTTAGGCAATTCAAGCTAATTACTGAGGATGTTCAGGGCAAAAACTGCCTGACCAACTTCCATGGCAGGGATCTCACCCGGGACAAAATGTGTTTGTTCCATGGTCAAAAAATGGTAGGACATGATTGAAGCTCATATCAATGTCTAGTCTACCTATGATTATTTGCTTTGTCTCTTCTGTGTTGGTTTTACTAAAAAACGCATCAATCAGATACAGGTCTCTCATGCCCAGCATCAGCAGGTACACCAAATCCAAAAGATGATGATGGAAATCATGACCCGGGAGGTGCAGAGAAATGACTTGAAAGAAGTGGACAATAAACTGATTGCAGACAGCATTGGAAAAGATATAGAAAAGGCCTGCCAATCCATCTACCCTCTCTATGATGTCATCAGAAAAGAAAAAATGCTGAAGAAGCCCAAGTTTGAATTGGGAAAAAAATCATGGAGCTTCATGGTGAAGGTAGTAGCTCTAGAACAGCAATTGGGGATGAGATGGGCACCACCATTAGCGAGCTGATGGATATGAACCACCAGTCCAAAAATCTGTTTAAAGTTCAGACTTTTAACAGGGACAAATAAAGAGTCCTATTTGTGACAGTTTGTACCTGAACATTCTTTTTAAACCTTAAATAACCTAAAAGCTTGGTGAATTAAATACTCTAATTTGATAATTAAGTTTTTTTTGACTTGAGTATGAGTTTTATTAAATAGCTGAAAAGGGGAAAAATATACATATGTACACATGTATATACACATATGTACATGTGTATATATGTATTCATGTCTACTTATTTCTTCCATGAGCAAGAGACTGAGAAACATGGCACTCCAACAGGGTCTCAATGCCATAAACCATTCCCAGCCAACCCTAGATCACAAACATGCCAAGGGCCTAGTGTACTCAGGGAGCTCTGGACACACACCCAGAACCACCTTGCAGAGGCTTGTTTCTAGTGCAATGAGACCTAAGACCTCAAAACAAAAATTTTAAACTTCCGCTCCTAGAGAAGACCTGGAAAAAAAAAAAAAGGTTTTCTCCCAATAACCAAATCCTGTAATTCTGAGCATAAAATAAGCTTTATATTAAAGACACGAAAAGCACTACATACCCTCAGTACCAGTTTTTTATACTTTTCAGACAGGTCAACCTTCACACATCTTCCCTGAAACCAAAGGGCTTTTTTCAAACAATGGTCAACCATTGCCATTGCATCTTCTCTGGTTTCCATCTCGATAAAAGCCTTAAACCAAACAAACATACATTATTTTCCACAAAATTCCAAGTAATACTAGTAGTACTTATTCTTGCTAGGAAAAGTTTAATCTTTAGCAAAATGACCTTGTTAAAAACAACCTGTCAGATTTTCTTTAATTTGCTTAAGGATATGTGTGCTCTCCAGGGAGAATCAGAAAGAAAGCAACATGACAGAGCTAAAGAGAGCACACTCCCCAAAGGGAATGGCCACACCACAATCACTTCTCCTTTCAACATTCTGGGCACGAATGCACACACCCAGCATGTTTTTCAAGTCACTGGGTCCAGGATTCAAACTGCAGTTGGCCATGGGAATTCAGCTGCCTTAACCACCACATCACCAGCTGGCCTCAGCCTCTTAGATTCAGAAAATCCACCCAGATCACTGTAGCACCAAATATTAAAGCATTGTATTCATTTCCAAAAGAAAGTAATAAGGTTACAAGACATTAATCAAAACAATACAAGAAAGCAAAGTCCAAAAAGACGTAACTGTGAATATTGAGTTACAAAAGTGTTTTAAGAAATAAAAGATCTCCGTACTCTCAATTAAAACAAAAATCCTAAGTATGATTATGTCAGCTCCACAGTCTGGTGGTTAAGGCAACTAAATCCTATATGGCCAACTACATTGTTCAAGTTCCTGCTCTGGCAGCTTCAAAAACATGCTGGGTGTGAGCTTGTGGGCATGTGTGCCCAGAATCCTGTAGCAGTGGAGAAATGGAGAAGGGACTCCAGCATAAGCATGCCTCTGCACTTTCTCCCTCGCCACCCCCATGAGTGTATGCACTCTCAGGCCAAAACAAAAACTGAAAACAAAACAAAACAAAAACACAAACATAAAGAAGTTTGAGATAATTCAGCCACTGAATTCACATATTTGGGGAAGTTTGTAATATCCACTGTTTGCTGGAGTAATTTGGCAATATCAAAATTGTTTTGTTAAAAAAAAAAAAAAAAATCAGGATTGGGTTCAGCCAGTGGCATGGTAGTTAAAGTGGCTGGCTCCCATATGGCCATTGAGCATGTGTACATGTGAGTCCATCCTGCAAGAATGGAAAAGGGATTGCAGTGTGGCCATCCTCTTCCCAGCGCGCGCCCCACCCTCTCCCCCCCCCCCCCCCCCCCCCGATGTTTTTTCACCTTCCCTCTCTGTGTGTGTGTGTCTCTCTCCAGCAAGAGCACACAGCATGTAATAAATTAAAACAACCAACCCAGGACCCAGAATTCCTAATAAGCAAGTAGTCTTATGTTTCAAAGCCCACAGCCAAATAAAACCTAGAAAATCTAAACATCCTCAACCCAGGAACTTAAATTTGCTAGTTTACTAAACAGACACTTGTATAAACAGAAAAGCAACATATAATCCCAGTTACAAAACAATTTTAGAAGGTATAGTCATGAACCATGATGATGATGTTTTGGTCCATAATAAACCACATGAGATGGTGGTCCCATGAAGACATACCACACATAGCTTAGGTACATAGTAGGATGTACCATTTACACTTGTGCAAGTACATTCTATGTTTGTACAATAGACAAAATTACCTACCAATGCATTTCTCAGAATGTATCCCTATTTGCTAAGGAATCCACAACTATGTGTACACAGATCTTTAGAAGCAAACCCCAGAAACAGTGGTACTAGCTGGAGTAAGAGATCTCTACTTTCCACTCTGTACTTTTCAGTTATTTTCTCAATGCTTTACTGTAAGAATCCATTATGACTTAAAAATCACCACCCATCACTATATGGCTAAGAAATTACCTACAAGATAAAAAATTACTCTTCCTACTTTCCTTGCTAAAAATGATATAATGAAAAATCTTAAAGCACCTTGAGAAATTTTTTTCAGAACCTCTAATGTATATTACCTGACTTTTCATCCTCATCAATATATAGTTTTTTATTTTCTCATAAGGCTCAGCAAGCTTGAGGACTGCACTGTCAGAATATCCAGAATGAGGCAAGTTGCTGAGATGTATCACACATCCAAGTTCTTGCTTTTGATCAAACTTCTGATCTGGCTTCCCTTCAGGTTTCTATAATAAAACAGAAACAAAAAGAAAAAAACTTAAGTCTAATGATGATGGGTGTTAAAATTATTAGTCAGCAGTTAAAAATATTCTAATTTAAAGCAGTAATTTTAAATAGCTAAAGTTAATAAATACTAAAATGATGAATTTAAGTCAATTGGTAATGCACAACCTGGAAAAAAATATGGTGCTACCTTTATCCTTTTATACTTCTGGGATAAATGAACTCTCACTGGCTTTCCAAACACTAATGCTGGAGTGGTTGTGTAATAATCAACTGCAGCTTGAGCATCTTCTGTGGTTGCCATTTCAATAAATGCCTGCAAATGTACAAAATAGAATTTCTAAAAATGAGTATTTTTCAATAAATTTGTCTAAACTCTTTCAGTAATGGTTTAACACCATTTTAGTATAGGTCTGAAATAGTTCTCTTTACAGTCTTTTAGTTATAGAATAATAATTATTATTACTAAAGGATCATAATTTGTTTCCAAAATCTATTTCTACCATGAAAAAGACAAGGAGTGGGGAGGTATCTTCAAACAGACCTAGCCCCAGTTTTAGCCAGCTCAGATCATGGGTAGATGTGTACTTGGCATGCTCAGGGAGGTCTCCAGGTACAAACCCAGAAACTTTCCAGCCTTGCACAGCATTGTGTTACCAGTAAACAACCACCCAACTCCAAGGATCATGATAAATTTCAACTGCTGACTTTTCCCTTTATTATATATTCCAAATTGATAATTTAAGATTAAACTGAGTTCTTTTTCTAATATAAAACCATTTACTCCCTTTAGGAAATACATTTAGCAGTATGAATAGAAAAATGATTATTTCAATTCATACCTCATTAATTTTATTTAGAATCAGATGATTGGAAATGACTGCAAATGGTTCTACCAGCTGCAGTAATTGGTATCTCAAGTTTTTCCCCCGTTGAAAATCTTACAGCACTTTGGAAATTTTCCTATCCATTAGGAAAAAAAAAAAAAAAAAAATCAAGTCAGTCACTTTAAAGCTATTTGTAGCAATTTATGTATTAGAACTTGTACTATGATTAACCAGAAAAAGATTAAGTATTTAAAATAACAATCATAACATTCTACACAATTTAAACCCACACAGCAAATCAAATGTCAATGGGGTAAATTCTTTCTGATTATATCTAATGGTTACAGTAGCTCAAATATAAGAAAACAGTCTCTGCAGTGATTTTTAAATTAAATACTGTGTATTATAATTGCATAATAAAGTTTCTAAGATACTGAATCAAGACTAAATCTCTAGAATATGGACATATGAAAACTTACTAAATATCAAAATCATAAAGTCTACTGGTTTACAAATCACAGTAGTCTTCCTATAATAAAGATGACATAGATCGAATACTAAGAATTTAAATTAACATTCCCCAAAATAATACAACAAAAGCAAAAACTTTATTACTGACCACTCTGCCTTTCTGCATGTGTCTTGGTCCTTGTAGGTTGCCATTTCCAGCACCTTTATGGGGGGAAAAAGTATTTTTCTTTTAATCTTGCAATACACTAGGATACAAGTAATTAAAAAGACCTTTCAAATGCAAATAAAAAGATCACAAATATGATTATCTTGCCTCTTCATGCAATGTTATTTTTGAATAACCTTTAAATAGCCTTCTTTAGCCTATCATTGTTCCATATACGCTTTATCATAAATACTATCATAAAAATTATCAGAGGGAACCAGAAGGTGGTGTGTGGTTTAAGGGCTCTGGACTCACCCACATAGCCAGCCAGTTTTTGAGTTTCAGACCTGGAGGCTTGCTTTCTCACACCCCACCCCTACCGCCCTGGTCAAATTAAAAATAAATGTGACCAACAGTTAGCGTAATGGTATGTCGCTGGACTCACGTAGTCAACCACGGTTCATGCCCCGGACCCGGTGACTTAAAACTCACGTCAGGTACGCGTGCACGGGTGCCCAAGATCCCAAGAGGAGAATGGGAGAAGGGATTGTGGCGTGGCCATCGCCCCTTGGGGGGTGATTTCTCGCTTTCTGTCTCTCTGTCTGTCTCTGTCTGGTGAGTGCACGTGCCCTATAGCAAAAACCTCTCCCCCCAAAATAAAATAAATAAATAAAATGAATGCATGAATGAAAGTGAAATAATTATTTCTTTAAAAACCGTTATCATGGAAAGGCAGGACCTGTTGCTTAGTGGTTAAGAGAGTTGTACCCAATATAGCTGACTCAGTAGGTCAAATCCTAGCCCCTGTAACGAAATACATGCCACTGAGGCCAGCAGATGGCACGCTGGCTGGGGAGCTGGACTCATACATGGCTGACTATGGTTCAAGTTCTGGACCTACTGGCTTGCTTTCTCACTCCCCCACTCCCTCTCTGGTCAAATTAAAAACAAAACAAAACAAACAAAAAAAACACCCAAAAAACAGTAATAAAAAAAATTCAATAACTCTTTTGAAAAGCAAACAAAACACTACCAGAGAAAAGCAATTTAAATTTTAATATAATCACCCAGATTTCCTCTTGGTCCAACTGCTGGTCCCCCAAGATGAAATGAGGGAGGCGGAGGTCCCAGAATTCCTGGTGCTGGGTTTGTAGACTGTTGTAACATGAACGGATCACCCCTAATAACGTGAAGACATAAAATATAAAGCATGATAAGGAGACCCATCAGAAATAATTCATATTTATTGTTAAAGCACCTCTTACATGACCATGCGCACTTAAATCTTTAGGAGCTTCAATGTGTAAAATAAGTACTAACAGTAAAAGAACAAAAATGACCACCATGAAGAAATATTTTAGAAAAATTCTTTTAAGTACAGTGATTTTTTTTTTTTTTTACCAAATTCTCACATTAGTAAATAAATTCTGAAAGCATATTTGTTCGTGAAATGTGGAAAGTTAAAACCTGAATAGCTCACATGGATTTCCTTTACAAACAATAGCTTAAAAAATTTAACTTACATTGTGTGTCCTGTATCATTGTCAGGATTCCATTCTGGATAGCTTTAAAAAGATCAGAAAATTAACTTTAAAATAAAACTGTCCTTGTTGCAAAGTAGCCTTGTTTGGCCTCTAAAATAGAGATAATTTATTAGTAGTTATCTGAAAGTCTAAGTGTTAGAAAAATCATTTTAAAGCATGTCAAATAGATATTTCACAACTTCAAAGTAATCCAAATGAATGAGAATAAATCTGTCCTATACTGCTTGCAAATATAGATAATGACTGTCAAATTTTTCATACGTTTGTTAAATCATTAATGAGAAAAGGTGCTGCACAAAGAAATTAGAAATGTGAGTTACACAGAGAAACAAGAACAGACCATAGGTTTTCCTTCTCCCATATTAAATACCAACAGCAGAGTTGAGTTGTAACACTAGATAAAAAGGACAGCGCCAAAAGCTAAGTGTATGTAAAAATTGGAACTTCAGTGAATGGGCATTTTATGTAGTTAGGCAGGGTTTCTTTAGGAATTCCATTTCACTGTAGCAGTCTAAACTGAAACCAAAGTTATCGCAAAAGCAAAAAATATACCATGAAGGATTTTGCTTGACAACCACCGTCATTATCTTCTATAATTTTAGAACATGTATTAGTATTCTTCAAAATTATATTCTGAGTCTATTTTACATATCAAAGGTTATCTTTTACTAAATGTATCAAAAACTTTCAATTTGTATAAGAGTTAATTTCTATTACCCTAGAAATAACATTAAAGTACTACTATTGCTGCATCTAATATTCAACATATGATTCCAGATTTAAACATTTGTTTTTAAGTATTGCCTAGACCCCATCAATTATGTGATAATAACACCAAATATTACAAGTGATGAACTCCCAAAAACCAAAAATGTCTGTTTCTGATTCACATTAAGTATGCTTTAAAGGTATTTCAAACTCCTACATTTCAAGAAGAAGCTGGCATCGACGACTGTGACTTGCTCCATTGATATGTTGACTCCACTCCTGCAGCAAAGTAAATTAGTAGAATTAACAAAGATAAAGCTAAAATATTTTCATCTGAACCATTCAAATTCTAGCACATTAATATCTATGCAGTATCATAGGATGTACAAATACCTGTCCATTCATTAAATCACATTTATTTAATTTGACATAATTTTTCTGAGTCCTTGATGCTTGATCCTGCCCTCAAATACGCTATGCACATGCTTGGAAAAACTGGGTAACTTGGTCAACATAGAAACCTGACAGAAAAAGATACAGAATTAATAAAGATCAAGAATAGTAAATGACCTTAAGATTAGCTAGGCATGTCAATTTCTACTGTGAAACAAATTGAAGTATTTATTGTATATTAATTGAGCTATTTTGTAGTTTTCTAAATAATAAATTAACCACGTTTATGTCTTTTTTAAAAAATATATGCTATTATGTCAAAAACTAGTTCAAGATAGAATCTTTTTTTTTTTGGAGGTTTTTGCTACAGGGCGTGTGCACTCGCCAGAAAGACAGAAAGCGAGAAATCACCCCTCAGGGGGGATGGCCATGCAGCAATCCCTTCTCCTCCTGGAGTCTTGGGCACACACGCACATGGCATGAGTTTAAGCCACCGGGTCTGGGACTCGAACCGCGGTCGACTACATGGGCTTTCAGTGACATAGCCATTATGCTAACTGCTGGTCCTTCAAAATAGAATCTTTAATTTCATCCAGACTTTGTAGTGAAAAATGAAGCATGATTAGCATTGCCATAAAAAGTTAACATGATCGAATAAAAATAATTTTTCTAGAAAATGTTCAATAAAGAAAGAAATTTATTCTTTTTATTCAACTATATTTTCGTTTTGTCAGGGAAAAAAAAACTTATGTAGCATGTAAGTAAATGGGCTAATAACATTTTAGTGATAGAAGAAATTGGAGTTAGGAAAAGTGGGCTATGCTGCCAGATTGCCTAGGTCCATTCCCAAATTGCATTATTACTAGTTATGAATCTTTGGTACAAGTTATTTAAATTCACTGCAATGATTCTCACAGGATTGCTGTGAAAAGCAATGAGTTAATAAAGGTAATCTATTTATGAAACCCTTGCCAGGACATATGAAGTGCTTAAAAAAAAAAAAAAAAAAAAGAAAAACTACTGCACTGTTTTATAAAGAGATTTTGTTTTACAATTCCTACTTAACAACTATTATTGATGTTTTACAAATTTGAGGCAATTTCTGTAATACCCACACTACCTAATACAATGATTGGGATATAAAACATGTTCAGGCAATGTGTTTGGGGGCAGGGTATTGGTCTCACTTGGGAGGTTAACTAAAATAAGGCAACAAGTTAAAAGATATACCTCTTTCTGAAGAGCTTCAGAATGGCATTTAATAAAAGGGATACTAATTTTTAAAAATGGATTTATATTAGTTTACACACTTCCTATACCCTAATGGAATTAACTAAAACCTTATGAATGAACTAAGCTGGAACACATCCAAACAACACTACTTCCTTAGAATGTGGGAGCTATAAATTCCAATGCCTCTCAAAGCTAGGTTGGCAAAAAAAAAAAAAAAAAAAAAAAGAAAAAAAAAATAAAAGCACTGGCAAAAATAAATTTAAAAATTGTCTACATGTCTGGTTTGTCCTCAATTTAAATAATTAACAAAAACATCAACAACGTGAGGCTTTATTTGGCACTTTTGCCCATCTGTACATTTCATCCATATTTTGGAATGCTTGCCGAGATCCAGGTGCCCATTTAGGCGCTGCTCTACTAATGCTAGTACTAACACTAATACTAATAGCAACCTTGATACTGACACTTTACCAGTGTCAATACTAACATCGATCCAATACTAACACGAACACTGATACTAATTGTGACACTGACAATGATATTGATACTAAGACTGACACCCATAATAACAATGGCTCTAATACGAATAGTGATACAATTCCTAACACTGGTACTGATACTAAGAGGAGGATTATTATTTTATAGCAATTCACACTTAGGGCAAAAAAAAAAAAAAAAAGGAAAGAAAAGCTAATAGCTAAGAAATTCCAAGAGATCTCTCCAGTTGACTCTACATTCAGATATTTGGGGTATATACAGTTTCTACTCACAAAGCAATAGACCATTGTAGAGGCCACTTTTTAAATGGCTACAATCAAGAGGCACCATAAGGTAAAATTCACAAAATTCAGAAGAAGGATTAAACATATACAATACCTTAGAATCATCTAACTAAAAATACCTTCCGATTTTATTAATAAGATCTTTTAAGTAGTAGTATTCTGGGAGAGAAATAGATGTCATCCTATTAGGCATGCTTCTAATACCTAGGAGGTGGAAAGGATACATAGCTGAACAGAAAATACATCCAATCCCCCATGTTATTTCAGGTTTAAATTTATGACTAGTTTTTCAAAGTGCCAGAAGAAAGGCCAAGATCAGAAAATCGGTCATGTATGCACCTCCCAAGCCCACCCATTACTACCTGCACTACCACACTCGATCTTTTAGTGTGTGGTTTAAAGTGATGACCTATATCCTTGGAGTCTACATTGAGGAAACTCTTATATCAATAAAGATTGAGAATTCACTTTTTGAATTGAGGAAAACTACATTACTTTATGAGATATATTGAGTTACAGAAACAAAGACTAATTTAGGAATTACTTCCAGAATAAAGAATTTAAGGGCTTATCTAGAGTAATATTGAAAGGAAAAATAGAAACTCAAGTGACAAGATAGTAAAAGGGTTGTAGAGTGGGCAATTTTCTTTAGGTGAAAGGAACCTGAGGAGATTGTGCAGGAAAGCAAACTGGTGTTCTAAAGTAACTAAGAAAGAAATAAAATCAACACTTTTGTCACCTAAAAACAGAAAAAGCAATGACACTACCTATGATGACAAATGTCTTTCACCTAAGTTTCTTTTTTCATGGTGAAAACTTCTGATCATGTAGGTTACTATTACAAATGAAAAAGAACAGATTTTCCAAGTTATGCAGCAATACCAGAGAGCAGGATTAAATGTTTTTAAAATTTCATTATCTGCTTCCACTATAGATATTTTCTTAAAAATTGATTATCAGAAATATAAAAAGAGGGGTCCACTGTTTAAGTGAATAGTTAATTTTTTTCAATAACGTTCACACAGAAAACATCAGCTGTTTTTAGGTAACCAGAAAACATTAAAAGAATCCATGTATTTAAACTTATTAAAATCTGTCCAATTTACAAATACCATAAATTTTGAATTTCAAACAATTAAACAAAAGGCCTCTAAATGTACTCAGTATTTTGACAGAATACCCAAACTAGCTAGACCTATAAGCATTTCTACAGGTTGAAAATACCTCTTGCACTGAGACAGTATTATTTTATTCTTGAATCCGTTTCACCAAATTTTTAAAACTGATGTTTTAAATTAATTTATTAGCCATCTTCAGAAACTAGAAAGTAGCAAATTTTGGAGAGAAAAGAATGTAAAAACTGAAACTTTTCTCTGATAGGAGCCCTCTTCTGGTTCCTTTTCCTTTCCTTCTCCATTCCTGAGGTCAATAGCTTGACTCCAATTTCAACAATTTTAAGCCCCTTAAAATCACTTTCGTTTAAAACACTGTAATTTTCCTTAGAATTTAGAGATCCCCTTTGAAAACACTGACCATTCTGCTGTTCATTTTATTTTTTTTAAATAAATAGGCAAGAAATTAATGCAGAAAAAATTGGAGTCACTGAGTTTTGACAGACCTTTCTCATGGTATCTATTTGCACTAGACTTCAAACTTGAAACTTTAGTACTGAAAAACTATCAATTAATCCCATAATTTATCCAACAAATCTTACAAAAAGAGAACAGCTAAAAACACCTATCAAAATAAAATGTGCTGACTTTTGAGTCCAGGATTCTATTTCTTAAATGAAAATAAATCTATGATCCTAAACATAGTATTTATGTTCATTTGTTTTGGTATGGATTAAAGATTAAAAGAGAAAAATACTGAGATCCAAACATAGGAAAGGGATTGACTGTTAACTCTTTAAAAACAAAATCTCTAAATGACAGGAGTTAGCATACTAAAAAAATACTAAAAAATGTATTTCAGAGGAATAGATCTGAAAAGAAAGTGACCCTTCCAGATGTAATTGTAAAGAAAAACCCTGTAACAGTAACCACCAAATCAATTTCATGGCAGCAACTTAAGCAGAGTACTATACAGCACACCAGGAAAAATGGATGGTTACAGACTGTGGATCAAGTTAGTGGGTGCTATAATGTTGACTTTAAGTCAACTATACTGTATACTGGGGGGAAAAACAGTCAGATGGGTAACACTGAAAAAGTTGAAAGAGAAAGGACATATTTAAAAGGGCATTTTGAAAAAGTTCCCATTTTGCCAGATGTGATCATTAAAAGCAAAGTAGAATTAGATATTTTCCCCCTAAATGAATATACCAGAAGTCTAAGCCTAAGTCAGAAAAAGACTTGCTTACGAGGAACACAGAGCAGGATATTCTAATAGCTGATTTGTCCAAGTCTAAAGGGATGCAACATGGGATAATAAAAAGTGAGTTTTGAAGTATGTTTAAGAAAGTTGTGGAAAAGGAGAAAAAAAAATGATGAAAAATTTCATAGTATGAGAATCTGTGTTAAAGGGAAATTAAAAAAGGAAGAATGAACTAATCTAAAATATGAACCATACTGAAACAAACATACATTATCTCTTCCCCTGTAGCCACAGATAAGGAAAAAAGAATTATTCAAGAATACATCTTTACCTACATACAAATCAGTAATCAAGACAGATGGAGGGCTGAAATCTAGCATCCTGAATGGCAGAGCACATGGACTGCAAAAAATTACTTAAACAATTCAACAAAGCAGACCAAAAAAAAAAAACCTGCTTAAATATGTGATTAAGAAGAACATGTTGATGCCAAAAACCAACAAGATAATCCCAGTAGATGACAGTTTTGTGGCCAGAAGTAATCTAGGCAGATTATATTAATGTAAAGCCCTGGTTTAAAATGCTCAAAAACAATTACCTTCCAAATAAAGTATTTTCTCAAAAGTATAAAAATTCTCGATCAACTCAGTGTCATCAGACTACAGAATTAGAGTAAAAGATATAGGTAAATACAGAATAGACACTACAATGTAAAAGAAATTAGAAGCATCTGTTGCATTAACTCACCTTATTAGAATGAACTGGCAAATCACATATAGAGCACAGATGGGGATAACCCTTCGGTAAGAGTCCATGGAAGTCTTCAATATTGCTACTTGGAGGAGCGCCCCTCTTTTTCTCAAAGAGAGATCTCTCTTGTAAGGGGCCAGGACCACGTCCCATTCTCTCATACTCACTGTCAAATTTATGATAGTTATGCGAGGTCTCACCAAAAAAAGAATCATCCCTACACCTTTCTCCATCTCTTAATCTGTCATCTTCATAATCCATTCTGTCATAATAACCAGATTCTTGAGAACGACTTCCATGGTCATAATCAAGCACTGGGTTGAGACTAGGACCACGATCATCAAAACTATCT
>NW_006159996.1:342136-359855 GCF_000334495.1 Tupaia belangeri chinensis | reverse complement strand
GTCACGCCCATGACCCTGTGAGTCCCTACCGAGAGATGACTGCTGAAATGACTTGGACATTGTAGGACTATCTCTTGTCTATTTTATAGATTAAAAAAAATTTTTTTTAAAGACGGCCAAAAAGAAAGTTCAAACTAGAAAGCTAGGTTAACTTTGCTTCAAAAAGTGGTAACGCCAAGAAAAAGGATCAATAAGGACTGTAGAATCTTCTTCAAGCTGAGAACCAGCAGACAACTCTGTAGAAAAATAAGCAATTTTAGTCATAAATCCCTTTAAGTAGATGCCGTTTTTTTAAGAAAAAAAAACTTACGCATCATGTTGATTAAAAAAAAAACATTTAAGAGCTCAAACTTACAAGGAATTTATTACATATCTTAAACAGATTCCAGATGTATGCAGAGCCTGCATATAGATATTTAAAAAGTAATCTTTCATGCTAGTTTAACTATTAAAGGGAATTTCATACTGAGTTTAAAAAACATTTCAATTGAAAGGTTAGATGTCTGACTACATCAAAATTTCAGTAAAAAATATAGATGGATTTCTTCTTTTAGAAGAATAAAAACACAACCTATAATATGATGCTTAAGTTCCAGAAGACTAAAACAAAAAATCAAGTTCAGCAAGTCAAAGATGAATTGTTTGTACTGTTTTGGAAAATGAGAACTATTATCACTATCAGAAAGAACCAAGTAATATCACAAGTAAATGAAGCTTAGGTTTCAAGTACCTAGTTTAAGATCTAAGAGCCAAATAATAGCTGAGACCTTTATGCAGCAAAATTTCAGGTTAAGACAGATGTGAATAAGAAAAATAAGTCATTTCCTACAGTTTTAAGGATTTCTACCCAAATTCAAGTCATATAACTGTCTTTTTACTGACCACGCTTTATCAGACAGCGTTTACTCCACATCTAATCTTTGAAAGTAAGGGGAACTCTGGTCAGTACAAAGGTGACCTCCCAAGAAAACAACCCAGGTACAGGAAATGTAGGTGATTTTAAAGAAAGAAACTCCCCAACTTAACGTCCATCAGTACTCATTTAATGTTCAGAGGTACAGCACCCCTGAAGCTCAAAACAGGTAAAAATGAAAATGACATCTTGGTTACAGATTCTGGTAAACTTTTCACAAGAATAGCCAATCACCCAAAAATTTAAATTCTGAGTTTGATCCCTCAAGATGTGTTTCTGGATGAAACTATATTCTTCTTCTTTTTTTAATTAAGTAATTATCGTTATGACTCAGAAATCATCACAGAAGAATTCTCAAATCATTTACATATAATTCTTATAAAATATTACTTAAAAGATACACATAACCAGTATCCTCAATGGAACAATGTCATAATCACAATTAAATTCAGAGGTAAATTTGAGCTTGTTTGCTATAGAATTCTACTATGAGGCACTGCTTAGTTAAGTTTTTATGTTTGATCATCCACACACATAAGCACTAATAGTTTAATACTTTCAAACTTTATTACAGTCAAAATTAGATAATATTCAAAAATCACAAGTCTATTATGGGACCATTCAACCAAATGATAGATTAAAGCAAGGATATACCAGACAAATACAGGAGCACAGTAAGTATTTTTAAAAAGTTACAAGCAAGAATTTAGATTTTTAAAAAATAGAAATAATGAAGTTAAAAGACACAATAATGCTATCAGAGGTGGCTGGAATTACAGAAAATGGTTTTGCACACTAATGAAGATGAGTTTGAGAAAAGACATCAAAGAAACTAACTCTAGATGAGATCCACTATGTAAAGTTTAAAACTAATAAAGAGTGGACTCCCATGGATGAGTTTCTTTGACATGTCTTATGTCATAGAAAATAGCAGCTGAACACTATACTATATAAACAGATAGGACTCCCTAAATTTTCATGTATAATTTTTTTTAAATAGAGGTTTTTCAAAATAAAATAACAAGTATCAGAGTTATTAATTTCAGCTTTGACTTTCATGTAATAGCCAAAGCTTTGTATTACTGAAAAGCCAGTCTTTTGAAATAAATTCTTTTCACTTAGAGAAATAATAATCAATGGTACTATGTGTTAAATTCTAAAATTGGCCATATTTTTAAAAATGCAGTTATAGAAATCTCAACATTTCTTGTAGCTTTTGTAAAAACAGTGGATTGAATAAGGAAAGTTAAGAGAAATAAAAGTAAAAGATAATAACTTAAGACAAAATGATGTCAAAAACTCAAGAAAGGGTAAGACAATGTATATCCCTTAACATGTGATCCCACAAGAAAAACCTTAGTATTTTAGATACTCAGTTTCAACAACTCCACACAAAGACAGCAGAGTAACATTATGAGAAGGAATTTATGTAGGATTTTCATCAAAACAAATAATTAAGTCAAATTCTTAAAAATGTTATTAGAACAAAGAAATCAAGAAATATCAGGACAGCACTGTTGAGAAAGCACTTATGAAAATAGGCCCTCTACTTTCATCTTTGATGGATGCTGAACATTAAGATGTACAGAACTCATGTATAAAGGTTTATTTACATAGATTTGCTGCCTAATAAAAAGTTGGCACAATATTGAGATATTTACTCAACTATGAAATTTTACAAAAGATTAGCTTTTTTTCCCTTAAAATTAAAAAAATTTTGCCATGGGGTCGGCAGGTGGTGAAGTGGTTAAAGCACTAGATTCCCACGTGGTCTACTGTGGTTCAAGTCCCAGACCTGGTGGCTTACTTTCTCCCTTTCCCTTTCTCTCTCTGGTCAAGATAAAAAAAATAGTAACAAATAGAATTAAACAAACAAATAATTCTTTCAAAAATTTTTCTTTATGCCATATAACATGTATGTCACAACAAAGAGAGAAACAGAAAGAATCTTTCTTTTCCCTATTCCATCAGCATTCTGGCTAAGCGTGTATGTGCCACCAGGCTGAGATTCTAGCAACTGTTAGTCATATGAGACCTAGCTTACCATATAAAGATTTATTTTTTATTTTATTATCATTATTCAATTTTTATGAGAGCGAGTGAGACAGAGAGGAGAGTGAGAAAGCAAGTCGTCAGGTTCAGGACCTGAACCGTAGTCGGTTATGTGGGAGTTCAGCTCCTCAACCACCACGCCACCTGCGGGCCCTGGAAATAGTTATTGTGAAAACTAATCTAAACATGTCACACTCTAACTTGTACATTAAAAATCTCTATGCTAAATTCTAAATGCCTGACAATACAGAACTATTTATTTCTAAAAGAGAAAGCACCACTCCCAAACCAGAAAATATTGGGGTCGTTGGGAAAGTCATGATGTATTTTTTTAAAAGAATTATTTTGTTTACTTATCATTATTATTATTTCACATGAGTTTTTGCCAGAGAAAGACAGGCAGAGAGAAAGAGAGAAGAGGATGATGGAGCAAGCTGCCAGGTCCGGGATTCAAACCCTGGCCAGCCATGTGGGAATTCCAATGCCCTAATCAGTATGCCACCTGCTGGCCCCAGTTATGATATATTTTTGCACTGGAAAACACGTTACCACTTTTCTGATGCCCCAACGTCATTGCGCACCCTGCCCCAAAGACTACCAACATTACCCTTTACTTAACTTCACAAATGCTGTTTATTAGGGACCAGCAGATAGTGTAATGGTTACATAGCTGGATTCCCACGTAGTAGACTGTGGTTCAAGTCCCAGACCGGGTGGCTTAAACCCATGGTGGGCGCGCGTGCGTATGTGCACAAGATCCCAAGAGGAGAATGGAGGAGAAAGGATTGTGGCACTTTCTGCCTCTCTCTGTCTTTCTGGCAAGCGCACATGCCCTATAGCAAAAACCTCTCAAAACAAACAAACAAAAAGTAAAAACTCACGGGAACCAGCAGTTAGCATAATGGCTATGTTGCTGGACTCCCACGTAATCGACCTCGGTTTGCGTCCCGACCCGGTGGCTTAAAACTCATGCTGGGCGTGTGTGCATGCGTGCCCAAGATCCAGAGAGGAGAATGGAGAAGGGATTGTGGCGTGACCATCCCCCCTGGGGGGTGATTTCTCGCTTTCTGTCTCTCTGTGTCTCTCTGTCTGCATGGTGAGCACACGCACCCTAGAGCAAAACCTCTCGGGGAAAAAAAAAGTCAGTTGTATTTCGGGAACCAGCAGTTAGCGTAATGGCTATGTCACTGGACTCCCACACAGTCGACCGCGGTTCAAGTCCCGGACCCAGTGGCTTAAAACTCACGACGGGCGCATGTGTGTACATGCCCAAGATCCCAAGAGGAGAATGGAGAAGAAGGGATTGCGGCATGACCATCCCCCCCTGGGGGGTGATTTCTCGCTTTCTGTCTCTATGTCTCTCTCTGTCTGTCTGGCGAGCGCACGCGCCCTATAGCGAAAACCTCTCAAAAAAAAAAAAAAAAAAAAAAGTAAAAACTCACAAATGCTGTTTACTACAATCTGGTAATAACTTTTTAAATTTGCTAGAGGACACATGCACTCATCAAAAGCGAGGGTCAGAGAGACCAGCAGTTAACATAATGGCTATGTCGCTGGACTCCCATGTAGTCGACCGTGGTTCGAGTCCCAGACCCGACGGCTTAAACTCACGCTGGGCACGTGTGCATGCATGCCCAAGATCCCGAGAGGAGAATGGAGAAGGGATTGTGGCGTGGCCATCCCCCCTGGGGGGTGATTTCTCACTTTCTATCTTTGTCTCACTCTGTTTGGCAAGCGCACGCACCCTATACCAAAAGCCTCTCCAAAAAAAAAAAAAAAAAAAAAAAAACGAGAGTCAGAGAGAGAAAAAGTGAGAAGGTCCTCCTCACCACCCCACCCCACCAAACCCATGAGGGATGGCCATGCTGCAATCCCTTCTCTTTCATTTCTCTTTTCCAGATTTTGGGCATGCATGCTCATGCACCTTGCATTTTTTAAGCCACAGAGTCCTGGATTCAAACTACCAATCGATCATGTGCTATCCACCATACCTCTGGCTGGTCCCAATCTGATTAATTATTTCAAAATAGGCTTGGGACCAGCAGTTAGCGTAATGGATATGTCGCTGGACTCCCATGTAGTCAACTTCGGTTTGCATCCCGGACCCGGTGGCTTAAAACTCACACTGGGTGTGTGTGCGTGCGTGCCCAAGATCCTGAGAGGAGAATGGAGGAGAAGGGATTGCGGTGTGGCCATCCCCCCTGGGGGGGTGATTTCTTGCTTTCTGTCTCTCTGTCTCTCTCTGTCTGCCTGGCGAGTGCACGCGCCCTATAGCAAAAACCTCTCCAAAAACACACACACACACACACACAAAAACCCCCACTAAAATCATGATAAATAAAATTATTTTTAAAAATATATAAGCTTCAAATCCAACATCTGAACAAATATAATTCCATGTATAATTAAGAAAATGTTTTAGTTAACACTCTACCCTCCTGATTCCATGAATACCTGATTTTATTGTTTATTTTCTCCTCCAATTAAAAGTTCAATATTAACCCCCCCAAAAAAAGAGGAGGGGCCTGGCAGGTGGTGTGGTGGTTAAGGTGCTAGACTCCCACATGGCCAGCCATGGTTTGAGTCCTGGACCTGGCAGCTTGCTTTCTCCTTTCACTCTCTTTCATCAAGTTTTTTTTTAAATGATGATGAAAAAAATTAAAAAAGGAATTAAAAAAAAAAAAAAAAAAAAGGAAAAAAAAAAGGAGAAATATCGGGGCAATAGGTGTAGTGGAGGTTAAGGGAGCTGGATCTCACATGACCAAGTAGTTAAGACTCCTGACCCAGAAGCTTGAAGGACATGTCAGGCACATGTGTGTGCATGCACAAAATCCTGAAAGGAGAAGGGACTGCTGCGTGGCTAATCCCACAACAGGTATTTTCTCACTTTCTGTCTCTCTTTGGTGAGAACACATGTCCTATGAAAAATTTAATTAAAAAAACCCTGTTTTTTACAGAATTATTTTATTGGGACCAGCAGGTAGCATGGTGGCTAAGGTGCTGGACACTCCCACACAGTTGTTCATGGTTCGAGGCCTGGACCTGGCAGCTTGCCTTCTCTCTCTCTCTCTCTCTCCCTCTCTGGTCAAATTAAATGAATGAATAAGTAACATAATTTTATTAAAAAATTATTTTATTTAACTTTATTTATTTTAATTTGACCACAAGGGACAGAGCGAGAGTTGAAAGTGAGAGAGAAAGTAAGAAAGCAAGCCACCAAGTCCGGGACTCAAATAGCGGTTGGCTATGTGGGAGTCCAGCATCCTTAACCACCATGCCACCTGCTGGTCCCAAGAAATATGGTATTTAGTTTGATACATTTTGAAAATTTGTAGAGAACAAAAGCAAATGGTTGTTCCAGATGTAGATTACCTCTTACATGAAATAAAGATTACTCATTTGTTCTCTTACTCTTGCAGAAGGTTATTTAACAGAATTACTCAAATGAGCACAAGCCAATGCAGTAATTCTTTAGAAGGTATTATAGGGGACTAGCAGATTGCATAATGGTTATGTCACTGGACTCCCATGTAATCAATGCTGCTTGGAGTCCCCGACACAATGAATTAAAACTCATGCTGGGTGGGTGTGTGTGCATGCCCAAAATCCTGAGAGAAGATTGGAGAAGGGATGGAGGCATGGTCACCCACCCCTGGGGGTGATTTCTCACTTTCTGTCTGTATGGCAAGTGCATGAACCCTACAGCAAAAATTTCTTAACAACAACAACAAAAAAGGTATTATAGGAAAAAAAGACTCTCACTTCCTCAATACAAAATTAAAATTGTATTAAAGAAATAAACTATCACCACATAGCCCTATAGCCACATTCTCAATCGTGTGAAATAACTTCACATGTGCCTGGCTTGAGTTTCAAGTTGCCAGGTCTGGGAATCGAATGGTGGTTGGCCATGCAGGAGTCTAACACCTTAACTACTATACCATCTGCTGGCCCAAACAATAACTTCTCAAAAATAACTGATTTGGGGACCAGCAGATGGTGTAATGGTTACATCACTGGACTCCAATGTAGTTGACCACAGTTCAAGTCTTGTACTTTGTGACTTAAAACTCACACCCGGCGCGGTGCGTGTGTGCCCAAAATCTCAAGAGAATGGAAGAGAAGGGATTGCAGCATGACTATCCTTTGTAGAGGGTGATTTCTTGCTTCTTGTTTTATGTCTCTGTCCCTCTCTGGTCAAATTAAAAATAAATAAATAAAAAAGACTTGTCTTAAAAAAAAAAAAAGAATTATTTCATTGAACTTTATTCATTTGTTTTATTTAATTATTTAATTTGACCAGAGAGGCAGAGAGCGAAAATGAGGAAACAAGCCACTGGGTCTGGGCCTCAAACTGTGGTTGGCCATTTGGGAGTCCAGCACCTTAACCAGCCAACTGCTGGCCACCAATGTTTCAATTATTATTTTTTTAAAAGAGATTTTTGTTCTAAGGAACATGCGCTGGTTAGAAAAACAGAAAGAGGGACTGTTGAGTTGGCGTAATGGCTATATTGCCAGACTCCCATGTAGTCGACCGCGGTTCAAGTCCCAGACCCCGGTGGTTTAAACTCACGACAGGCATGTGCGCGTGCATGCCCAAGATCCTGAGAGGAGAAGGGACTGTGGCGTGGCCATCCTCTGCGGGGGGTGATTTCTCACTTTCTATCTCTATGTCTCTGTCTTTCTGGTGAGCACACGCGCCCTACAGCAAAAACCTCTCCAAAAAAAAGGAGAAAAAAAAAAAAAAAAAGAAAAGAAAAACAGAAAGAGAGAAATCACCCCCCCACGGGTGATGGCCATGCTACAATCCCTTCTCTGCCATTCTCCTCTTGGAATTTTGAGCACACATGCACATGCAACTGGTTTGAGTTTTAAATCACTGGGTCCAGGACTCAGAACATGGTCAACTATGTCGAAGTCCATCCGTAACCATTACGTCATCTGCTGGTCCCAATGTTTTAATTTTTTAAAAATTGTTCATTTCATATTAATTTATTTTTTAATATTTGCTACAGGTATAAGTTCTTTTGTGAGGTGACTATTCCAAACGGGGATGTTTAATATCATAAAATTCCCCACAAAGGAGGAAAAATTATATAAATCGACTTGAAAGATCTAAAAGTTAGGGACCAGTAGGTACTGTAATGGTTACATCGCTGAACACCTACATAGTCAACCATGGTTCAAGTCCTGGACCTAGTGGCTTAAAAGCTCATACAGGGCACATGTGCCTGCATGCCCAAAATACAGAGAAGGGACTGAGGTGTGCCCATCCCCTTGGGGGATGATTTCTCACTTTCTGTCTGTCTCTTCAGCAAAAACGTCCTGCAGCAAAAAAAAAAAAAAAAAAAAAAAAAAAAAAAAAAAAAAAAAATTATTTATTTTTTAATAAAAAAAAAAAAAAAAAAAAAAAGTTATGCATCTTTATGAATGAAAAGTAATGGATGCCACTGGCAGTCAAAGATCCTAGTTACATTCTGATATTGGTTACTTTCCAAGCCTGCTGCATTATAGTGCTGGCCCATCTACTATAAGCATTTTATTTTTTTTTTGCTCTCCTTTCTCCTTAATTGTCAGAAGACCACACCTTTGCCAAAGACAGATGGAGAAGGGGAGAAAGCACCCAACAGGATATGATTACATCATTTCTTCAATTTTCTTAAAAGAATTATTTTATTTAACTTTATTTATTTATAGTAATTAGAGGTACAGAATGAGAGAGAGAGAGACAAGGAAGGTGAAGAAGCAAGCTGGCAGGTCCAGGACTCGAACCACAGTTGGCCATGTGGGAGTGCAGCGCCTTTAACCACCACACCCCCTGCTGGCCCCTTCTCCAATTTTCCATCTGGTTGGGATTTCAGGTACAAACACACCTATGTCCTTCATGTTTTTCTTTTTTTAAGAGAGTTTATTTTTTTCTAGAGAGATTTTTGCTATAAGGCATGTGCACTCGCTGGAGAGAAAGAGAAAGCAAGAAATCACTCCTCAGAGGGATGGCCACACCATAATCCCTTTTCCTCCATTCTCCCTCAAGATTTTGGGCACACATGCACACGCACCCTGTGTGAGTTTCAAGCTGCTGGGTCTGAAACTTGAACCATGGCTGGCTGTGTGAGAAACTAGCAACACACCCACTACCCCACCTGCCAGTTTCCTCTTCATGTTTTTCAAACTCCAGGGACATGGGTTCCATAATGGTCAGCCATATGGGATCAAGTTCTCTTAACTACTAGGCTGTGGGACTAGGTGTTTTTCTTATACAGCAGCTGTAACTACTTCCTACCACCAAGACACCCTCTTTTTAATCCTATTAACCTGTTTTTGCCTAATGATAGGAAACAACTGCAGGTTACAAGGATTCTATAGGAAACCAGACATGCTATCTTTTAATTTCCAGGAAAAAGGCATTTTATAATCATTATCCTTTAAATTTTGGAATACCTTGAAACTTTTTCACTATGGAGTACATGTAGCCAGAGATGGGTGATCAATGTCACAATTCCTTTTCTCCCATTCCCCTCTTGGGATTTGGGGATGTGTACACATGTGCTAAGCACGTTTTTCAAGTCACTGGGTCTGGGGCTCAAACTGCAGAACTGACCAAGTGGGATCCAGTGCCCTAACACTAAGCCACCCATTGGCCTCAAACCTAACTTTAAAAATAATAATTATTATTATTATTTAACTTTACTTATCTGTTTGTTTATTTCAATCTGACCAGAGAGTAACAAAGCGAGAGAGTTAGAAAGCAAGCAAGCAAGCTGCCAGGTCCAGGACCTGAACCACGGTTGGCCATGTGGGAGTCCAGTGCCCCCAACCACACCACCCGCTGGCCCCTCAAACCTAACTTAAAAAAAAAAAAAAAAACATTATTATTTATTATATTTTTAATTTGCTGTAAGGCACATACACTCACTAGAGACAGTGAGAAAGCAAGCCGACAGTTCTGGGACTCAAACTGTAGTTGGCCATATAGGAGTTCAGTGCCTCAACCACCATACCATGTGCCAGCCCCTCAAAATCTTTTTTTTTTTTTTTAGCTTTTTATGAACCTTTAATAATGAAAGAAAAGGAATTTTAACTCTAGTCAGAAACAGGCATTTATAATCTCTTCATTTGTTTTCAGTGTTTCTGGCTGCTCATTATTCAGTTCATTGATTTTTTTTTAGTGATTTTTCTGTAGGGTGTGTGCAACAGAGAGAGACAAACAGACAGAAAGTGAGAAATCACCCCCCTGGGGGGATGGCCACACCACAATCCCTTCTCCTCCATTCTCCTCTTGGGATCTTGGGCACACATGCACATGCGCCCGACGTGAGTTTAAACCACCGGATCTGAGACTTGAACCTCAGTCGACTACATGGGAGTCCAGCAGCATAGCCATTACGCCAACTGTTGGTCCCCAGTTCACTGATTTTTTTTTTATAAAGATTTTTAAATTAAACTTTATTTAACATAATCTTTTTAATATTACATCGAATAACATATCTTTACAGTATATTACATTTCTTTTTTCCTGCATAATTACCATGCATATAAAAAATGTTTAATTTTATTTTGAAAAATTTGCTGTAGGGCAAACAACTCACTAGAGACAGAGAGAGAAAGCAAGCCGCTAGGCCTAGAACTCAAACTGCAGTTGGACATGTGAGAATCCAATACCCCAACCACAACGCCACCTGCTGGTCCCCATACCCAAGTTTTCACTATTATTTCAGGTGGATTTTGTTTACTTTCAAGAGCCTTTAGCCTTATCTATACAGAGAACAGTAGCAGGGCTTGATACACAACTGAAAATCTTATCAAAGTCATACCACATCAAAAACACTTCACATTCCAGCCTCATAGCCCTGCCTCAGTAATAAATTACATACAAGGTAAGATAGTATGGGGGCGGGGAGAAAGATAATACAAGGAGGCAGGTGATGGTATAGAGATAACACAATCAGAACTACATGGGAAAGGTCCTAGATTCACATTTCGGGACCTCCCCAAGTATGCCAGATGTGTGTAACGTGTTTGGCAGTAATCTATATGGGCTGAGACTGGGATAGATCATGGAATGAAGACCCCACTGGGAAATTCTTGTCTCTTATAAAACTAAAAACACAGCACTTTATCATATAGCTTGTACTGTATTACAAGTTTATATGTAAACTTATGAGTCTGAGTAAGCTAAACCCTAAGTGATAGCACAATTTAGAAAAATAATTATAAAACCCCTAAAGGGGTCAGCACTATGGTAGAGCAGTAATGTGCTGCTCAAGAGAAGTTGGATCTCAAATGGTGATGCCAGTTTAAATCTCCAGTCCGGTCAGCCTGAAACAGGCTTGATACATAAAATGAGTGCCCAAGATGTGGAGAACTGAAAGATGACTTTGTTGTGACAAAACCCTACAGGGTACTTATCTCTCCCTCATGTGTTTGGATATGGATAAAGAAAAAAATGGCAGGACCAGCAGATAGCATAATAGTTACATCGCTGGACTCCCTCGCAGTCGACTGTGGTTTGAGTCCGGGACCCAGCAGCTTAAGCTCTCACTGGTCATGTGTGTGAGAGTGCAGAAAAAAATCCCAACAGGAGAATGGAAGAGAAGGGGATTGAGATGTGACCATCCTCTCAGGGGGTGATTTCTCACTTTGTCTCGTCCTATAGCAAAAATCTCTCTTAAAAAAAAAAAATTCAAACAAAACAAATCTAATCTTCTAAAGGCTATATATCTAATAAACTCTCTAAATTCATAGGCTTTTCTTTCTGCTTTTAATTATCCACTAAACTTTCTCTTTTTTTTTTTAAATAATTATTTACTTATTTTAATTTGACCTTAGCCACCATACCATGTGCCAGCCCCTCAAAATCTTTTTTTTTTTTTTTAGCTTTTTATGAACCTTTAATAATGAAAGAAAAGGAATTTTAACTCTAGTCAGAAACAGGCATTTATAATCTCTTCATTTGTTTTCAGTGTTTCTGGCTGCTCATTATTCAGTTCATTGATTTTTTTTTAGTGATTTTTCTGTAGGGTGTGTGCAACAGAGAGAGACAAACAGACAGAAAGTGAGAAATCACCCCCCTGGGGGGATGGCCACACCACAATCCCTTCTCCTCCATTCTCCTCTTGGGATCTTGGGCACACATGCACATGCGCCCGACGTGAGTTTAAACCACCGGATCTGAGACTTGAACCTCAGTCGACTACATGGGAGTCCAGCAGCATAGCCATTACGCCAACTGTTGGTCCCCAGTTCACTGATTTTTTTTTTATAAAGATTTTTAAATTAAACTTTATTTAACATAATCTTTTTAATATTACATCGAATAACATATCTTTACAGTATATTACATTTCTTTTTTCCTGCATAATTACCATGCATATAAAAAATGTTTAATTTTATTTTGAAAAATTTGCTGTAGGGCAAACAACTCACTAGAGACAGAGAGAGAAAGCAAGCCGCTAGGCCTAGAACTCAAACTGCAGTTGGACATGTGAGAATCCAATACCCCAACCACAACGCCACCTGCTGGTCCCCATACCCAAGTTTTCACTATTATTTCAGGTGGATTTTGTTTACTTTCAAGAGCCTTTAGCCTTATCTATACAGAGAACAGTAGCAGGGCTTGATACACAACTGAAAATCTTATCAAAGTCATACCACATCAAAAACACTTCACATTCCAGCCTCATAGCCCTGCCTCAGTAATAAATTACATACAAGGTAAGATAGTATGGGGGCGGGGAGAAAGATAATACAAGGAGGCAGGTGATGGTATAGAGATAACACAATCAGAACTACATGGGAAAGGTCCTAGATTCACATTTCGGGACCTCCCCAAGTATGCCAGATGTGTGTAACGTGTTTGGCAGTAATCTATATGGGCTGAGACTGGGATAGATCATGGAATGAAGACCCCACTGGGAAGTTCTTGTCTCTTATAAAACTAAAAACACAGCACTTTATCATATAGCTTGTACTGTATTACAAGTTTATATGTAAACTTATGAGTCTGAGTAAGCTAAACCCTAAGTGATAGCACAATTTAGAAAAATAATTATAAAACCCCTAAAGGGGTCAGCACTATGGTAGAGCAGTAATGTGCTGCTCAAGAGAAGTTGGATCTCAAATGGTGATGCCAGTTTAAATCTCCAGTCCGGTCAGCCTGAAACAGGCTTGATACATAAAATGAGTGCCCAAGATGTGGAGAACTGAAAGATGACTTTGTTGTGACAAAACCCTACAGGGTACTTATCTCTCCCTCATGTGTTTGGATATGGATAAAGAAAAAAATGGCAGGACCAGCAGATAGCATAATAGTTACATCGCTGGACTCCCTCGCAGTCGACTGTGGTTTGAGTCCGGGACCCAGCAGCTTAAGCTCTCACTGGTCATGTGTGTGAGAGTGCAGAAAAAAATCCCAACAGGAGAATGGAAGAGAAGGGGATTGAGATGTGACCATCCTCTCAGGGGGTGATTTCTCACTTTGTCTCGTCCTATAGCAAAAATCTCTCTTAAAAAAAAAAAATTCAAACAAAACAAATCTAATCTTCTAAAGGCTATATATCTAATAAACTCTCTAAATTCATAGGCTTTTCTTTCTGCTTTTAATTATCCACTAAACTTTCTCTTTTTTTTTTTAAATAATTATTTACTTATTTTAATTTGACCTTAGAGAGAGTGAGAAAGCAAGCCACCAGGTCTGGGACTTGAATGGAGGTCTGGGATTGAACCGAGGTCTGCCATGTGGGAGTCTAACACCTTAACCACTATGCCACCTGCTGGCCCCTTCACTAAACTCTTTTCTATACATCCAGATTCACCAAGCCTTTCAGAGCCCTTGACCTTAATGATCCTATAGTCTACCACATAGCTACAAATTATAACTTTGACGGCCATTTATTTCCTGGACAGTGTTAAGCTTTGAAATAACAGCATATATACAAGAATGGCAAAACCACACTCCCAATCTGCAGCTCATTCACCACTCTACACCTAACACACCTAGTACTGTCCACACCAAAAATACTGGGGGGGTGGGGGTGGGGGTGCTATAGAGTGCATGTGCCTGTCAGAGATAGGGACAGATAGATAGAAAGCAAGAAATCACACACACACACACACCCCCCGGGGGGGTTGGGTGAGTGGCCACACCGCAATCCCTTCTTCATTCTCCTCTCAGGATTTTGGTCACTCACGCACACGTGCCCGGCCTGAGTTTTAAGCCACTGGGTTTGGGACTTGAACCACAGTCCACTATGTGGGAATCCAGCAACATAACCATTAGGCCACCTGCTGTCTCCACACCTTTTTAAAAACATAATTATTTTATTTAACTTTATTCACCGTAATCGTTATTATTTTAATTAAACAGAGAGAGAGGGAAATTGAAAAGTAAGATGCCAGGTCCAGGACTCGAACTGCAGCCAGCAATGTGCAAGTCCAGTGCCCTAACCCCACAACACAAACCAGCTCCTTGATATCAAATCTTAAAGTCAGTCTTTTGGAATCTCCTGCCAGAGGTGTGGACTAGTTTTACTGTAAATTCTAACTCAAAGAGGAATACAAAGCAAGTACTTCTGGGAACCAGCAGTTAGCATAATGGCTATGTCGCTGGACTCCCACGTAGTCAATCTTCCTGTCCCGGACCCAGTGGTGGCTTAAAACTCACGCTGGTGCCCAAGATCTCCAAGAAGAGAATGGAGAAGTGATTGTGGCATGACCACCCCCCCTGGGGGGTGATTTCTCTCTGTCTCTCTCAGTCTGGCGAGCACACGCGCCCTATAGCAAAAACCTCTCAAAAAAAAAAAAAAAGGAACCAACAGTTAGCGTAATGGCTATGTTGCTGGACTTCCACGTAGTCGACTGCAGTTCAAGTCTCGGACCCGGTGGCTTAAAACTCACGCCGGGTGCGTGTACCTGCGTGCCCAAGATCCCAGGGGAGAATGGAGGAGAAGGGATTGCTGCGTGACCACCCCCTCTCTTGCTTTCTGTCTCTATGTCTCTCTTTGTCTGTCTGGCGAGCGCATGGGCCCTATAGCGAAAACTCCAGGAAAAAAAAAAAAAAACTACAGATGTGCTAACAACTAAATAAATCATCCAATTATTTGGTTTAGATCATTCTTAAAATAGTTAATGGCTCCAATCCATACACACTAATTAATACTCAAATAACAAATTTAACATTTTAAATTAGGATGTCTGCTTTCCTATACATAATAACCATAAGTTCTTACACACAAGCACTACTTCATTTCTTAATACTCCACACTTCAAAGTTTAAGAAGCTAGGGACCAGCAGTAAGCGTAATGGCTATGTTGCTGGACTCCCACGTAGTCGCCCGCGGTTCGCGTCCCGGCCCGGTGGCTTAAAACTCACGCCGGGCGCGTGTGCATGCGTGTGCCCAAGATCCCGAGAGGAGAATGGAGAAGGGATTGCGGCTTGGCCATCCCCCCTAGGGGGTGATTTCTCACTTTCTTTCTCTCTGTCTCTGTCTGTCTGACGAGCACACGAGCCCTATAGCAAAAAAATACCTCTCAAAAAAAAAAAGATCTGATTCTAAGTCAACAGATAAGCTAACAACTACAGCGTGAGATTCTGGTATTTTCGGTAGTTTATAATTTTTTTTCTACTTTGCCCCCTTCACCACAACTTCAGCAAAAGTTAATTTCTTGTGGAAGTTTCAGGAAAACACCAGAAACAAAACAGATCACCCATAATGCCAACATCGAGTTAATAACATTCTGGAATGCATCTCCCTGCTTTTGCACTTCACCTTAAAAAAAAAAAAAAAAAAAAAAAAATCAAATTTGACATTGGCAGACTCTTATTATGTCTCTGTTCCCAGTTAATAGTATATATGTAACATTATCATTTTTCCATCATTTCTGTTCTCCTAAAATGTCATTTTAAGCAGCTCTATACATTTCCATTTCACGAAAATTAGCAGATCCCCCAAAATTGAAATCTTTAGACTTTTAACATGCTTAAAAATTGATATTAACATTTATATGTCTTTAACACACTATTCCTTAAACCTATTTAATATAATAATACACTAGGCAAGAGATAGAATCAAGATCCAAGGAACTTAGATTAAGCTGGTTAACTATATAACCACTTACTACCTATTTGGGCATTTATCTTCTCTTCCACAAAATTAGTGATATTTTTAAAGTTATGTAATAGATAATATCGTAGCAATACTCACTAGTTAAAATTTGTTTATTTTGTATTGTTGACTTTTAATATTAGCATTTAATTTCCCTAAAAGCACTAGCAAACTAAGTATGTTTAAAGGCTCCTCTAAATGTTCAGAGACAAGTGGTTACATCCTTCCTAATTAGTCCAAGGTGCTATAAAAAAGCTCTACATAGCAGAAAAAGATATAGAAATGTAAACTTAGAGCACTTCAACACAAACATCTTCTGACAAAAAGATTTCTTTCCAAAATCTTACATAACCAACCAGAAGAATCTTCGTGTATTACTTCAACGGTGTTTAATTTCAAGTTTACCAAAAGAACCAATCTATTTAAGTGAAAAGAGCTGTTCTGCAGCAAAACCGTCTCCCTGGCCTTTCTTGACATCTAAAACGATATCAATATTGAAAAACTAGTCCACAGACTGCGTTGACTAAGTTATTAACAAAACAATTAGTTTTTAAAGGAAATTTTATTTCGAACAAGTATGACAACTTTAAATAAAGATGTTATTCACAGTCGACTGTTTAAATTTATCCTTGAAAATGTGCCTGACAGCATTTAAAAATCTTAAAACTATACTGGAACGGGGTACCAATACAAAATCTCGACGGCTGCCCGTGATCGACTCACGTTATTTCACCGCACTTGAAATACTAGAAATTTCAGCACACCATCACCGTTCTAGAAACGTCTGGCTTCAAGACTGTAACTGATTTAACAGGAATATTCCACAAAAGAGGATATTCTGCAGAACAGAGCTATGGAGTAGGGAAATACCTAGGGGATATCATCCACGGAAAATGTAGAACTCGAAACATGGCACAGCGTCAGCAATGAAAAGAACAACGATGCGGCGGCTACACCACGGTACTCTAAACCCTTTGTCTGGAAACCGGAAGGTCCCACACCACACGATCCTCTCTGGAGGAACCCAGACTAGTCCAATCTTGATAAAGAGAAAAGGGATAACAGGGGACTGACCAAGAGCAAATCTCCTGCCTTGCAGAGTACTGCAGAAGGCTTTAACCACGACGCAATACAAAAATACAAGCGTTAACGTTTCATTTTTTTCGGCCATTTTTACGCGACGGGGGGTGGGAATTGTTTCTGCTGTCCAGCTGAAACCGCGCGCGCGCACGAGGGCGGGGGCGGGGGAGTTTTAGGGGGCGCTGTGAAGCCACCGAGAAGCGGCGCGAAGGCCGTGACACCGGGAAGGAAAAGAAACGCTGTTCAAACAGTATAGCTTTTCAAGTCTGCGAAATCCTCCATTTTGGGGCACATTTTCAGAGGAAAAAAGGCAAACGCATTATTTGGGGCTGGCGCTACCCAAGGACTTTGCTATCTTAACTATTCTCCCCAAACGGCAGGTCCCCAATGGACAGTCGGTCCCTCAGGCCTCGAGCGCTCCTCCCTCTCAGCGTTGTGGCCCGCGTGTAACGGGCTTGATGTCCCGCCCCCGCCCACAGCAAGCCCAGGGCGCGGGAAGCTCTGCTGACGGACAGGCCTTGGCTCCCCACAGCTCTCCCGCCGCAACCCCAGCCTTTGGCCGGCTGCGTCT
>NW_006159996.1:333503-342088 GCF_000334495.1 Tupaia belangeri chinensis | reverse complement strand
CCCCCGGCCCCCCCGCGCCCCCTCCCGCCGTCGCTGCCCCCTCCCGGCGGGCGCGGAGAGCCCCCGGCCACCCCACCCCGACTTTTACCCGCTTCACGCCTACCTTAGGGGAAGGGAGAGGGAAAAGGAGAGGTACCTCTCTCCCAGCGAGCGGGACGCCGAGGCTCCCACAATGCTCCGCAGCAACGGCGCTGGCAAGAGGTGGCCGCGGCTGTAGACCAAGAACAAGCCCACTCTCGCGAGAGCTCTAGCTCCCACCCCCTCCGGTCCCGGTTCTGCGCGCTCCGAGAAGACCAAGCCCCTCCCCCCGCTCGTCGCGCGCACCTCACTGGCGCCCTAGACGCAGTCGTTCTGTAAGCCCGCCTTTCCCTCACCTGGCTGAAGCGGGAGATGAAGGAAGAGTCAGGATCTCGGTTCGAGCCCCATTCCCAAAAAGGGCGTTGTGTTTTTTTCAGCCCCTAACTATCACGATGCAAAATTTAAAGAAGGTATGCGTTTGAGGTAATTTGCGAGGTTTCTGACTTTTATTTTCCCTGGTTATTCTGATTATTTGTAGAGGTAGTAAGTGCCTAACAATGGGCTAACCATTACGGCTGGTACATACTCAGGCTCACTGAAGAGAGACAGAGAGAGAGGGAACGTGAGAAAGCAAGCCGCTAGGTTCCGGACTCTTAACTGCAGTCAGCCCTGTGGGAGGATAGCACCTGAACCACCACGCCACCTGCAGGCCCCATGGCTGGTTTTCAAACTCAGGAATTCCTTGCAGGATGAAGGAAGAGTCAGGACCTCGGTTTGAGCCCCATTCCCTAAAAGGACGTTGTGTTTTTTCGGCCCCTGATTCCAGTTGTTGTCTAGGCCCTTACACAGTCCTTAATTCTCATAACGAGAAGCTCTACTCCTTTGGCAGGAACATTAGGAGTTTCTTAGTTTAGATACGTACTTATCCATAATGTTCACATAGGGCTCTAATGCCATCTGGTGATAGTGTAGAGAAGTCCAACTTTTTCAACCGAGTAAGTATTTATTGAAGATTTGCTTAGTGATGTGGTAGCACATACACAAGGAATACAGAATACCATAGTTTATCATACAAAATCTCATTCATTAACTGTTTCAAGAAGGACACTGTACAAGTCTGGAGACACAGTGATGGAAAAGACACATCACCAGCCCTTGAGGATCTTAGTCTCATGAAGGAAATTGACTTCCAGATGAGCAGAGATGGATTAAGAGTAAAATTCACATTGGGTTACTTGGGAGGTGTAGTGTGTAGCAGGATTGTAAATACTTTCAAGCCGGGACCAGCAGTTGGTGTAATGGCTATGTCGGTGAACTCCCCTGTAGTGGACCACGGTTCAAGTCCCTAGACCCGGTGGCTTAAACTCACGCCAGGTGCGTGTGTGTGGGTCCCCAAGATCCTGAGAGGAGAGTGGAGGAGATGGGACTGTGGTGTGGCCATCCCCCCTGGGGGGGTGATTTCCCACTTCCTGTCTCTCTGTCTCTGTCTTTCTGGCGAGCGTACGCGCCCTATAGCAAAAAAAAAAAAAAAAAAAAAAAGGAAAAAAACTTTCATTGTCTCTGTCTCTCTCTCCAGGGAGTGCATGCACCCTATGGCAAAAACCTCTTTAAAAAAAAAATACAACTTTCAAGCCAAGAATTGCCGGGACTTTGAAAGTTTCAGATGATAAATTTGGTACAGCTAGATGATGGAACTTTATTTTTTTCTTTATCTTTTTAGATGTTCACTATAGAATGTGTGTGCTTGCTGGAGAGAGGGAAAGTGAGAAATCTCACCCCAGAGAGATGGCCACTGCCACAATTCCATTCTCCTTTCAGGATTTGGGGCACACAGGCACATATGCCCAAGTGTTTTTATTTTATTTTTTAAAGAATTATTTTATTTAACTTTATTTATTATTATTATTATTTTCAGTTTAATCAGAGAGAGACAGAGAAAGAGAGAGGGATAGTGAGAAAGCAAGCCACCAGGTCTGGGACTCAAATCGTGGTTGGCCGTGTGGGAGTCCAGCACCTTTAACCACCATGCTACCTGCAGGTCCCCACCCAAGTGTTTTTCAAGCTGCCTAGTGCTGGAATTGAACTGTGGAGTCAGCCATGTGGGATCCAGCACCTAATTACCATACTACCTGCTGGCTCAATAATGGAACTTTAAATACCAGTATAGTCTAAATTTGAGCTTACAAGAAGGACCTTTTCCAGTTTTGAGCAGAGGAGAAAACATTGAGATTGAAGAAATATATTTTGATATCACAAAATCCATTAAAACACATTCATTAAATTAATACAGGAAGTCATTATATTTTTAATTTTGTTTTTATTTAATGAGAGAGACATTTACCTTTGACAGTCCTGCCACACAATCTTCCTCTCAGTCTCTCAATCAGCGAGGATTATGGGCACAAGTGATATATCCAACATATTCAAGCCAAAACAAGATCTGAAACCAGGCTTTCCGTATGGCTCCAGTATCACATACAGCAGTGCCCTAAGGCCTGTACTGCTGGTGATTGGTCCTTCAAGCTTCTGATAGGAGAATTAGATGTGCAAAGGTGGGGTCCAGCAGGTGCTGAGGTGGTTAAGGTGCTGAATTACCACACGGCTGACCACAGTTTGAGTTCCAGACCGGCAGCTTGAAAATCACACTGAGCATATACGTGTATATACCCAAAATCCTGAGAGGAGAATGGAGAAGTTATTGTGGGGTGGCCATCCCCCCAGAAAATGATTTCTCATTTTCTCTCTCTGGCGAGCATATGTACCCTAAGATAAAAATCTCAAAAAGAAAAAAAGATTACAAAATGAGATTCACACCTTTGAGGCCAGTCATTTGACATTTAGCACTGAACTAGTAGATTACACCCATTGTGCTGGTACTTGCTAGTACTAGTACACACAATCATAAAATAAGGGTCTCTTTCTAGAGTTTAGAAATCTAGTAAGGTTGATCACCATTTACATACTATACTAAACAGATGGAATGTACCATAATTATTAACATAATCTTGAGGGGAAAGTACCCTTATCGCTGTTATACATAAAGAGAGCTTTGAACTCAAGATCTACTAGTACAGGGAACCAGCAGTTAGCATAATGACTGTGTCACTGGACTCCCACGTAGTCAACTGCGGTTCGCGTCCCGGACCCGGTGGCTTAAAACTCACGCCGGGCGCGTGTGCGTGCGTGCCCAAGATCCTGAGAGGAGAATGGAGGAGAAGGAATTGCGGCGTGACCATCCCCCCTGGGGGGTGATTTCTCGCTTTCTGTCTCTATGTCTCTCTCTGTCTGTCTGGCGAGCGCACGTACCCTATAGCGAAAACCTCTCCAAAAAATAAAAAAAAATCTACTAGTACAGATTTAATGTTCTAGTACCAGGTTTTTGTTTTATGTCTATTTAAAAATAGAACTGTTAGGGGCCAGCAGGTGGCATGGTCGTTAAGGGCGCTGGACTCCCACATGGCCAACCATGGTTCAAGGCCTGGACGTGGTGGTTTGCTTTCTCTCTCTTTCCTTCCCTCTCTGGTCAAATTCAAATAAATAAATAAAGTTAAATAAATCTTAAAAGAAAAAAATCAGAGAACTGTTAACCAGAGGCTCTTTCAGCAGTGGCATGGAGGGAGATGTGGTTTAAAAAGGTGTTTTATGGGCTATCTGGTGGCGTAGTGGTTAAAGGTGCTGGATTCCCACAATGGCCAACCGTGGTTTGAGTCCCAGACCTGGCGGCTTGCTTTCTCTCTTTCCTTTTATCTCTTTTATCTCTTTCTCTGTTTCTGGTCAAATTAAAAAATAATAATAACAGATGGAAATAAATAAATAATTCTTTTTTAAAAAAAGGTTTTGTTTTCCTTTTATTTTTAGATTTGCTATAGGGTACTTGTGCTCATCAGAGACAGAGAGAGAGAGAGAGAGAGAGAGAAGGAAAATGAAAAATCATTCCCCAGGGGAGATGGCCATGCTGCAGTCTCTTCTCCACCATTCTCCTCCTATGATTTTGGGCATATACATCCATGTACCCAATGTATTTTTAAAGCCACTGGGTCTGGGACTTGACCATAGTCAGCCATATGGGATCCAGCTGCCTTAAGCTCCATGCTGGCCCATAAAAAGGACTTTTTTAAAAATTATTTTATTTAATTTTATTTATTTATTTATTTCAATTTGACCAGAGAGGGAAAAAGTGAGAGAGAGAGAGAGAAAGAGAGAAGGAAAGTGAAAAAGCAAGCCACCAGGTCTGGGACTCAAACCACAGTCAGCCATATGGGAGTCCAGGGGCAGGAAAACCTTCCATGACTACACATTTGTCAGCTGTGATTTGACCTCCTGTTGAGACTGGGAAAAGAAAGGCTTATGACAGCAATGACTGATGCTGAAACATGAGCTCGAACCATTTAGAAGGGAAGGGTGAACATGAACATTTCAGTAGTCACCATTAAGTGCCCGCTGTTGTCAGGTCCTCTGCCAGAGACTTCTAAATAGTGTCTCACAACAATGCATGAAGAAAACATGATTGCTGCTCTACTTTACAGAAGAAAATGGAGGCTCAGAAAAGTACTGTGCCTTTGGTCACACAGCTAGGCAATGCACTGAGGGTTTGGGTCAGGCCCGACGCATGCTCTCTGCTCTAGATCTAGCCCCATGGTCTGCTCATCTCTCAGCTGCTGATGCTCTGTGACTCAGCTGTTCCTGGAAGTGCAGGGGCTGGAAAGGATCTTTGATCAACCAGGCAAATCTTCTCATTTCACTGATGAAGGGGCTGAGACTCAGACCAGGTGAGTGGCCTGGCCAAGGTCACACTTACCTGCTGCAATTTGTGGTTTTCTCTCTCTCTCTCTCTCATTCTCTTTCTTTTTCTGCTTTTCTCACGATGGCTGTTGTTAGAAGACTACTTCCATAATAGGTGGCCTTGGCCATTCTGTGTCCTTCATCAATATGCCCAGAGCAAAGAGAGTGTGATGATTTCCATCTCTTGTTCTAACCCAGAAAGGTGTTAATGATGTTTCACCTTGGACCATGAGCACGATGGCTGCTTGTCTGACTCTCAAACTGGAGCACTCAACCCTGACCATGACCTTATTTTACCCCATCTGTGTTTTTTTTTCCACTCCTTCCCCATGCCATGGTGAGAGGAGGGGGTGAAGGTGGCAGCTTTGACTCAGAGCTTGACTTTTTCTGACATTGAATTTCCAAGTCTGCCCAGCAGCTTTGGACTCCAGGTCATGCCAGGTTAGGAATGGAGGCAAGGGACTGCAGCTTCTTCCTGGGATGTCACCTTCTTTAGGTGATGATGTCTCTCTGACTCTGCTGACACTTGCTGAGACTGCAATGCTGGGGCCATCAAAATTGTCTGTTTCTAAGGCCTAACACAACTAAACTGAAAGCATAATACTTGTCCTTTCTTAGCTGCACAGCAAGTTATTCTACACAATAGTACTTTTCATGCCTTGACAAGAGCTGATGAAAGTGGCATAATGAATATAATACTGTGATGGTTAATTTCATGTGCCAAATTGACTGGGCAAAGAGATACCCAGATAGCTGATAAAACAATATTTCTGGTTATGTCTGTGAGGTTGTTTCGGGAAGAGATTAGCATTTGAATCGGTAAAGAAGGTCTGACCTCACCAGTGTGGGTAGGTATCATTCAGTTGAGAGTCTGAGTGAAACAAAAAAGTGGAGGAAAGGTGAATTCTCTTTCTTCTTGAGCTGGGACCTCTATCTTCTGCCACTGGATATCAGAACTACTAGTTTTTGGCCTTTGGACTCTAGTACTGTGTCCCTTCCCCCCAACCCCTTGCCTTCTCGCATAGAATAGGGCCAACCTGTGTAATCACTAGGCTACTGGGGAAATTTTGGTGTATGACTTCTGAAGTCAGGTCATAAAAGATATTATGACTTTTACTTTGGTCTCTCTCTCTTTTATTTTTAGATTTGCTATAGGGTACTTGTGCTCATCAGAGACAGAGAGAGAGAGAGAGAGAGAGAGAAGGAAAATGAAAAATCATTCCCCAGGGGAGATGGCCATGCTGCAGTCTCTTCTCCACCATTCTCCTCCTATGATTTTGGGCATATACATCCATGTACCCAATGTATTTTTAAAGCCACTGGGTCTGGGACTTGACCATAGTCAGCCATATGGGATCCAGCTGCCTTAAGCTCCATGCTGGCCCATAAAAAGGACTTTTTTAAAAATTATTTTATTTAATTTTATTTATTTATTTATTTCAATTTGACCAGAGAGGGAAAAAGTGAGAGAGAGAGAGAGAAAGAGAGAAGGAAAGTGAAAAAGCAAGCCACCAGGTCTGGGACTCAAACCACAGTCAGCCATATGGGAGTCCAGAGCCCCCAACCACCACGCCACCTGCTGGCCCCAGTAGTTCTTTTGAATAGGTAATACATATATGTAAAATTCAAAACCCTCTGTCTTTTGAGAATTTAGTTATGTATTTTGGTAAAGACCTCTAAATTTAATCTCTATGGGGGTTTGCTCTTTGGCCTGGTGGTTGGAATAGCTGGATTCCATATGGCTAACTGCAGTTTGAGTCCCAAAACCAGTGGCTCTGGAAACATGCTGTGTGCACATGTATGGGAAACCAAAATCTTAAAAGGAGAGATGGAGAAGTGACTGTAGCATGACCATTCCTCATGGAAGTGCTTTCTTTTCTCTGTGTCTGGTAAGTGCACTGTCCTGTAGGAGAAAAAAAATGATCTATTTGAGAATCTCTAGGCTTCCTGGATCTGGATATTCATTTCTTTTTAGATTGGGAAACTTTTCTTTAACCTTATTCCCCTTCCTCTACACCTTTTGGAACACATTTATTGCATTTATCGGTTTCCTTGAAGATGTGAATAATTCCCATAGGCTTCCTTCACTGTTTCATTCTTTTTAAAAATTTTATCATTGGGGCCAGCAAGTGTGTGGTGGTTAAGACACTGGATTCCTACATTGGCTGATCTCGGTTGAGTCCTTGACCTGGTAGCTTTCCTACTTTTCCTCTCTGGTGAGCGCACATGCCCTATAACACATTTTTAAATGATAATAAATAAAGCTAATTAAATTATTCCTTTTAAAATGTTTGTCCCTCTTACTGGGAAATTTCAAATCATCTCTCTTTGAGCTTGTGGATTCTTTCTTTAGGTTTGCTGTTGAAGCTATGTAATTTTTCACTTATGATATGAAGATCCTTTTGAACTGCCTGGCATTTTTTTATTTTTTTAAAGAATTATTTTTATTTAACTTCTATTTGCTTATTTATTTATCTTAATTTGACCAGAGAGGGTCAGAGTGAGAGAGAGAGAAAGAGAGGGAAAAAATGAGAAAGTAATCTGCCAGGTCTGGGCTCGAACTGTGGTGGGCCATGTAGTCCAGCACCCATAACCACCACACCACCTGCCAGCCCCAGTCTCCACTTTAAGAAAAATAAAATAAAATAATTTAATTTTATTGAGTCTTTGGAAAAATCTTGGAGCATACCTGGAGTCTCTGTCCTCAGGTGTGGCTTACAGTATGAGGCCATATCATTGGGAGGCTACTTGTTACTAGGTTTTACTGAGTTGGAGCTTGTATTGGGAGTCTAAAGTGAATACGATGCTTTTATCACTCTTCTTCCTCAGTGCAAAATTATCTGACCTGTGCTGCTTGGGGATATGAGAGGGGTGATGTAGGTAGGCAGTGTAAAACTCTTGAATCCTAACCTCTTTATCTTTTATGTCTGTGCTGTAGCCAGACGCCATAATCTCACATCTGGTTTCCCTAGCTCTTGTGTATTGGTAGTTGTTCAATTTGGTATTTCTGTATAGTACAAATACTGGGCTGTATTTTTCCACAGCACCTTGCTGACATCCTGAATAAACTTAGAATAGTTACATGTTTTGACCTCTGTTCATTCCCCTGTGATAAAAAAGGCAATGGCTATCAACCATTTCTTGTATATTTTGAGGAGTTTCTAATATATATGAGTGTGTATGTATAAAATTATGGTGAATTGAAGAATATGGCATGTATTCTTTATTACTCCTCTTATAGTACGGTGGAATTAATTTCCCCTTTCTCTACATCTGGAAAGACCCTGTGGCTTATTATGAGTAATGGAATGCAGAAATGATGCTGTGGCTCTTTTTTTCTTTTTAGTATATTTATTTAATTATATTTGTTATTATTTTTTAATTTGAACAGAGAGAGAGAAAGGGAAAGGGAGATAGTAAGCCTCCAGGTCCGGGACTCAAACTGAGGTCAGCCATGTGGGAATCCAGCACTTTTAACCACCATGCCACCTATCAGCCCCATGCTGTGGCTCTTTTAAGATTGCTTTCATCCACTTGGTACCCATTTTCCATGCTGAGAGAAACCCAAGCCACATAAAAAGAACTAAGATGCCATAGTCAATAGGCCTAACTGAGCTCCTAGGTGAGAACCAACAAACTGTAGTGAATTCAGCTTGAAAATCACACAGGGTATGTGTGTGTGCATGCCAATCCCTTCCTGGGAAGTGATTTTTCACTTTCCCTTTCTCTCTGGCAAGCACTTGTACCCCATGACAAGAAAAACAAATTACTCTATTTATATGAGG
>NW_006159996.1:330739-333472 GCF_000334495.1 Tupaia belangeri chinensis | reverse complement strand
GAAAAGCACCTTGATAGATTCTCATCCTGCTATGATCCCTTTCCTGGCTCTCCAGCTCACCATGATATTGGATCTGGAATGCTTTTACACCAACCCATGAACCTGAACTGGTAGTCTCCCATGCACCTTCCAGCACTGCAGATTTGTGCCCCCAGGCTAGACCTACTTGTCTTTGATAGAAATATGGAGTAAAGCTCTCCCTTTTTTTTTTAAAATAAACGAGAAGTATTTAATTTTATTTATTATTATTTTTCAATTTACTATATGGCATGTGTGCTCACCGTCACAGAGAGAGAGAGCAAGCACATACATGTATGAGCAAGCCCCAAAGTCTAGGACCTGAACTGTAGTCGGCCATGTGAGAGTCTAGCGCCTTAACCACCACGCCACCTGCTGGCACCAAGTTCTTCCTTCTTAAGAGAAACACTTTCATGAATTCTTCATTAAATATTATCCTCCTTTTGAAGTAAGGTATACTTTACTAAGAAATGTTGAATGTCAGCAATTTTAGCAAATACTTTGTATGTATTAAGGTTTGTAATTTCTTTAGAGACCAATTAATTGAAAATATTGATGTACTGAAATAATCTGCAAATGACTTATTTTGTATGTGAAGACTTAAAAATGTTCATGGCAAACGAATTAAATATAAGTTTATTTACTTATAATAAACACTTGCATCTATTTGGTAATTTTTGAAACCTGTGCATATTTTTTCATAAAGCATTTTCCATGAACATTCTGATGATCCTTCATATTTACGTGAATATCCTAAATAGACAAAAATCAGATTTAGACTCTTTTTTCTTTTGCTATGATGCACGTGTGCTTCATTAAAAAACAAAACAAACAAACAAAAAAACTTACTTCTTGTTCATCAGTATTCTTTTTCTTTCTTTTCTTTTTTTTTGGAAAGGTTTTGCTATAGGGCGCATGCGCTCACCAGAAAGACAGAGAGACAGAGAACGAGAAATCCCCCCCCCCCCCAGAGGAAATGGCCACATCCCCACCAAAAAAGCCAAAAAGTTATAGATCCCCAATTTGGCTTCTCTCTTCTACCAGCAGCTGATACAAAAATCTCCATCCTCTACTAAAAAAAAATTTCTTTTTTTTGCATTAGGATATGTGCACTTGCCAGAGAGAGAGAGAGAGACAGTGACAAGGAGAGGGAAAGTGAGAAATCACCACCCAGGGGATGACCACACCGCAATCCCTTCTCCTCTTGGAATCTTGGGTACATTTGCACTCATACCTGCCCTGATTTTGAAGCCACCGGTTTGGAACTTGAACCAGGGTTGGCCATGTAGAAGTCTAGTGATATAACTGCTACACCATGTGCTGGCCCCACCCATTCTCTACTTTAAGCTTATTAGTAAAACTCAGTCATTTCGGGAACCAGCAGCTAGCGTAATGGATATGTCGCTGGATTCCCACATAGTCGACTGCGGTTCACGTACTGGACTTGGTGGCTTAAAACTCACGCTGGGCGCGTGTGCATGCATGCCCAAGATCCCGAGAGGAGAATGGAGGAGAAGGGATTGCGGCGTGACCATTCCCCCTGGGGGGTGATTTCTCGCTTTCTGTCTCTAATGTCTCTTTCTGTCTGTCTGGCGAGCAAACGTGCCCTATGGCGAAAATCTCTCCAAAAAAAAAAACCAAAAAAAACCCAACTCAGTCATCTAAGGACCATGGCACCCACTAAAAAAGATAGTAGGCTTGGGCAGGACCTGTAGCCAAGCTGCTATGACAAACTGCATGGTTTGAAAAACATTCCAGACACACATATGCATGCCTGAGCAAAATGTTAATAGAACAAAGAAATGAAGAAGTGATTGAAATGTGACCACACCCCACTGGGCATGCATTCTCTCCATCTGTCTGCTGTACATACCCTCTGGCAAAATAAGACACATAGGCTCAATCACTATTCCACAAGAAAGAATAAACAGAGCCCCCTCCATTGTTTAGTGGCTAAAGAGATGTGGTTGCTATGGGGCCAGCAGGTGGCATGGTGGTTATGGGTGCTGGACTCTCACGTGGTCTACCATGGTTTGAGTCCTGAACCTGGCAACTTGCTTTCTCACTTTCCTTCTCTCTCTCTCTGGTCAACTTAAAATAAATAAGTAAATAAAGTTAAATGAAATAATTCTCTTTTTTTAAAAGAATTGTTTTTTATTTTATTTTATTAATTGTCACTATTTTTGTTTTTTAGTTGACCAGAATTCTTGATTCTTCCTTTGTAATATCTATTGTGAAGAAAGGTTTTGAAGGAAATCATTAACTTGTAATCTCCCCTTCTCTTTAATAACCCAATATGTTTTATAATTACTTCTCTCTCTCTTCTTTTTTTTTTTTTTATTATCATCATAATCTTCTTTCTATTACACTAGATTACAAATAACTTTACATTGACTTCCATTGCTTTTTCAAAAGGGAATGCCATGCATGTCAGTCAATACAGAGATATCAATCTCCCCGCTTTATCATTCAATATCTTTTCCATGCTTTTCCCAATAATTATTATTATAATTTTTTTAAACAGTCAATCACTATTTCTCATTTTACTTATTAAAAAGACTTCACCCATCATGAAATACTTTCCAGACCGGTTCAGTTGAGAATACTATACATGTCATCATCAACAGGTAATAAACCATATCTATTTCTCATTAACATCCTGCCTCTCTATTGTTCACTGCTGTCTTTATCCTCTTCTCTCTCCTTTTTTTTTTT
>NW_006159996.1:323970-329326 GCF_000334495.1 Tupaia belangeri chinensis | reverse complement strand
TGGATGCTAAATGACTGAAAGCAATCCAAATCAATCTCAGACCTGGTGGCTTGAAAAACATGCCAAGTTTGTGTCATGCATGCCCAATGGTGAAGGGATTGCAGTGTGAGCATTGCCCCATTGAGGGGTGCTTTCTCCCTCTTTCCAATTAGTGTATATGTCCTTGGGTTAAAAAAAAAAATAGGATCTATTATATTTATGAGGATATCCCCAAAGTTTCAACTGGAAGAATCCCAAGGGCCAAAGCTAGAACACTTTGAGCAAAATAATTATTGGGTTATCACCAAAAGTATAAAATAAATATTCATAAAACAAATTTTTTTATTATTAACAACCTATATAGACATTGTACCTTTAAGGAAAGCACAAATCCTCATTTCTTCCTTAAATGTGGACTGTGTATAGTGACCTCATGCCAAAGACTACATACAATATAGAAAAGGGAAAAAGTAACTTCAGTGGAGAAACTTGGCAAGTAAGACCTCAGCCAGGTGTTCACAGTGAATACCAATGGTAATAAGTCACATTGATAGTAATGCATCCTTGATAAGTGACAAGAATGGCACTTCACCTGTGTGGTCTTCTTTCCAAACCTATAAACCCAGCCTAATCATTAGAAAAACTAAATCCTATTAAGGTGCTTTCTACAAAATACTTGATAAAGAATCCCCAAAACTGTCAAGGTCATTAAAAATCAATAAAGTCTTAGAATGGCATCTTCAATGGGATCCTGGAACAAAGGACGTTAGATAAAAACTAAAGAACCTTTTTTTTTGGTTTTTGAGAGGTTTTTGGTATAGGGCAGATGCGCTCGCCAGAAAGAAAGAGAGAGACAGAGACAGAAAGCGAGAAATCACCCCCAGGGGGATGACCATGCCGCAATCTCTTCTCTTCCCGAGATCTTGGGCACGCGTGCACATGTGCTTGGCGTAAGTTTAAGCCACTGGGTCCAGGACTTGAACCGCAGTTGACTACATGGGAGTCCAGTGACATAGCCATTTTGCCAACTGCTGGTTCCAAAACCTTTTATTTCTCTTTTAGAGGTTTTTGCCTTAGAGTGTGTGTGCTTAACAGAGAGAGTAGGTGAGAGAGAGAGAGAGGGAAAGTGAGAAATCACCGCCCAGGGGTGATGATCATGCCACAATCCCTTCTCCATTCTCTTCCTGGGATCTGTTAAAGCACACTCACATGTGATCGGCAAGTTTTGAAGCCACTGGGTCCAGGACTCAAACTGGGTTGGCCATGTGGGGGGTCCAGTGACACAACTGCTGCCCCATATCTTGGTCTCCAAACTAAGGAAATCTTAACAAAGTATAGACTTCAGTAAGTACCAATACATTGGTATTAATTTTGACAATCATACTACATTAAAGCTGTCATTTTTTTTTAGAGAGTCTTTTGCTATAGAGTGTGTGAGCTCACTGAAGAGACAGAGAGACAGAGAAAGTAAATCATCTCTTCTACTCTCTCAGGATTTTGGGCATGCACGCACACCTGACCAGTATGGGTTTTATGCTGCCGAGTATGAGACTTAAACCGCAGTTGACTACATGGGAGTCCAGCAACGTAACCATTATGCCATCTGCTGGTCCCAAGCGGTTAGTTATGAAGGAAACTGGATATGGAGTACTTAGGAAATCTTTGTACCATCTTCCCAACTTTTTGTATATATCTAAAACTATTCTAAAATAAAGTAATAAATCTCAAGAATTTATCATCCCTTTCCAAAGGAATAGTAAGTCATCCTTAAAAAGTAGCATGAAGTGGGGTGGCCAGCAGATGACATGGAGGCTAAGGTGGCTGGATCCCATATGGCCAACTATAGTTTAAGTCCCGGACCTGGTGGCATATGCTAAGTGTGTTTGTGTACATGGCCAAATTCTCCAGATGAGATGAGATGAGATTATAGAGTGGTCATCTCCTGGAGGGGACTGATTTATCACTTTCCCTCTCTCTCTGTCTCCTAGAGAACACACATCCTATACATAGCAAACTAAAAGCAGTTCTCACACCGAAAGGGCTTTTATCAGAAGACAAAGAAGGCCAAACAAGTAAAACTACTCAACTGACAAATATATGACTTAGCAAGTTGATTTATTAATTTTCCTAAGTAGCAGGAAGGAGAAAGTTTTTTTACTAAGCACAGATTTTAAGTATTACAGTAATTTGTTAATTCAGTGAAATTGTTTTCCAGGAGTACATTGACAGGTCCATTAACTGGAGCTATTCATAAAACCGTAATTAAGCAACAAGATTCACAGGAGTCATTGTCACTCTTTTAAAGTTCTTAATTAGTTGCTCTTAGCAGGTTGTTTTCCTTTGTGTAAATTCCTAGGCAATTAGCCACCTTTTATATCCCTTTGGGGCTTATAGAATTTATCCCTCTGGGTTTCATTTTTCTGGTTGGAGATATGATCCAAAATTTCAATGTAAAAACCCATTTACACTAGTTTTGATCAACCTGACGAGAAGTGAAACAAAATACTGACTAGTGCCAGGGATAGTGCTTATTAGTTGTGGCCCCCTATTTACATTTAAAGATTTTCTTCTTAGTATGGTACAAACCAGTGACTTAAAACTTGGTCAGAGCAATCAAGGGAGAGACATCAGCTCCGTCACAGTAGCACAGGTGGTGTGGCCTACTGAACTGAAGTACTGGAAACCAGTACTTTTGATTTGATTTTGGGTTCAAATTTTTCTATGTGTACACAGTCCTGACTAGGTGGAGGACTAGGGTAAGGGAACCATGGCATGAGATCCTGTTGAAGAAATGAGGGGAAAAATGGGCATGCACGCACACCTGACCAGTATGGGTTTTATGCTGCCGAGTATGAGACTTAAACCGCAGTTGACTACATGGGAGTCCAGCAACGTAACCATTATGCCATCTGCTGGTCCCAAGCGGTTAGTTATGAAGGAAACTGGATATGGAGTACTTAGGAAATCTTTGTACCATCTTCCCAACTTTTTGTATATATCTAAAACTATTCTAAAATAAAGTAATAAATCTCAAGAATTTATCATCCCTTTCCAAAGGAATAGTAAGTCATCCTTAAAAAGTAGCATGAAGTGGGGTGGCCAGCAGATGACATGGAGGCTAAGGTGGCTGGATCCCATATGGCCAACTATAGTTTAAGTCCCGGACCTGGTGGCATATGCTAAGTGTGTTTGTGTACATGGCCAAATTCTCCAGATGAGATGAGATGAGATTATAGAGTGGTCATCTCCTGGAGGGGACTGATTTATCACTTTCCCTCTCTCTCTGTCTCCTAGAGAACACACATCCTATACATAGCAAACTAAAAGCAGTTCTCACACCGAAAGGGCTTTTATCAGAAGACAAAGAAGGCCAAACAAGTAAAACTACTCAACTGACAAATATATGACTTAGCAAGTTGATTTATTAATTTTCCTAAGTAGCAGGAAGGAGAAAGTTTTTTTACTAAGCACAGATTTTAAGTATTACAGTAATTTGTTAATTCAGTGAAATTGTTTTCCAGGAGTACATTGACAGGTCCATTAACTGGAGCTATTCATAAAACCGTAATTAAGCAACAAGATTCACAGGAGTCATTGTCACTCTTTTAAAGTTCTTAATTAGTTGCTCTTAGCAGGTTGTTTTCCTTTGTGTAAATTCCTAGGCAATTAGCCACCTTTTATATCCCTTTGGGGCTTATAGAATTTATCCCTCTGGGTTTCATTTTTCTGGTTGGAGATATGATCCAAAATTTCAATGTAAAAACCCATTTACACTAGTTTTGATCAACCTGACGAGAAGTGAAACAAAATACTGACTAGTGCCAGGGATAGTGCTTATTAGTTGTGGCCCCCTATTTACATTTAAAGATTTTCTTCTTAGTATGGTACAAACCAGTGACTTAAAACTTGGTCAGAGCAATCAAGGGAGAGACATCAGCTCCGTCACAGTAGCACAGGTGGTGTGGCCTACTGAACTGAAGTACTGGAAACCAGTACTTTTGATTTGATTTTGGGTTCAAATTTTTCTATGTGTACACAGTCCTGACTAGGTGGAGGACTAGGGTAAGGGAACCATGGCATGAGATCCTGTTGAAGAAATGAGGGGAAAAAAAAAAAATATATATATATATATATACACACACACACACACACACACACTTTAAAAAGGGGGGGTGAGACATACTACTTCTTATGGCAGTCATTATCTTGGATATTGACAGACCATTAACCCTGCTGGTCTAATTTCAGATTCCATTATAGCATGGGAAAAGTATAGAGAAGAGGAATGAATAAAAAAAAGTTACTTTAAAATGTTTTACTTCACTTTCTTGTTTTGCCAGGAAATACATTTCTTCGTTTAAAAAAAAAACAAAACATAGAAGTCAATAGGGGTAAGCAGGTGACTTAACTCCATTTATCAACCAGGAAGTGCCATTTTTTTCCCAAATAGCAACATAAGAACATTTCTGTAGTTCTACTGTTGTAGAAACAGATCGCAGAGAAATGAAGTAACATTAGGAGAATAGGAGTACTCAGGTTTATTTTGCCAGTGGGTCCAGAGGAGTTCAGGCTCCAAATTCAGGCCTGGAACAAGCATGACAGTGGGCTTATAAGGGCTTGTGTAACAAAAGGTGCAGAGAGGGGTTTTGCACTGTGGAGATATCTGGATTGAACTGACTTGGGCCAGCCTTGCTATCTGTAGCCATTAGGCCCATAAATAGGTTGGGGCGTTTCTTGGAGCAGGGTGACTTACTCACTTTCCCCTTTTTATTTCTTTTTTTTTTTTTGAGAGGTTTTTGCTACAGGGCACGTGCGCTCGCCAGACAGACAGACAGAGAGATAGAAAGTAGGAAATCGCCTCTCAGGGGGGATGGTCACGCTGCAATCCCTTCTCCTCCATTCTCCTCTCGGGATCTTGGGCATGCACGCACATGCGCCCGGCCTGAGTTTTAAGCCACTGGGTCCGGGACGCGAACCACAGTCGACTATGTGGGAGTCAAGCGTCATAGCCATTACGCTAACTGCTGGTCCCTACTTTTCCCCTTTGAATCTCCTCAAGCACCTGTTAAGAAGAGTCAACCAGGTGGTGTAGCACTCAGTATGTCTGCGGCATGCCAGGTCTGGAGGCAACTGCATCTGGTACGTGATGGCCTCTATTCTGGAGGAGATTAATTGGGTGAGGAGATGAATCAGGTGAGGAGATTGAGTAAGAAAGGGTCAAAAGTCAAAACTAGAAGCATGGTAACCAGCAGTTAGCGTAATGGCTATGTCGCTGGACTCCCACGTAGTTGACCGCGGTTCGCGTCCCGGACCCGGTGGCTTAAAACTCACGCCGGGCGCGTGTGCGTGCGTGCCCAAGATCCCGAGAGGAGAATGG
>NW_006159996.1:318583-323905 GCF_000334495.1 Tupaia belangeri chinensis | reverse complement strand
GGCCCCGCCCCCCCGCGGAGCAAGGCACAACGGCTAGGAGGGAAGCAGAAGCTTGGGAGGGACAGCTGCTCCTTTCAGCCCACTTCCTGTCTGGGCTGGTTGACCTTGAGCAGTTTGTTAAACTCAGATCTTTTTCTTTCACTCTTTCTTTTCCTTTCTCCTTCTTCCTCTCCTTCAATACTTCTCTCCCTCTTAATCTCTTCTTCCTCCTCCTTCTTTATTTATTATTACAAAAGCAATACTTGCGAGACTAGCAGATGGCTCAGTGGTTACATTGCTGGACTCCCACATGGTCAACTGTGGTTCGAGTCCCGGACCCGGTGGCTTAAATCTCATGCTGGGAGCATATGCATGTATGCCCAAGATCCTGGGAGAAGTGATTGTAGTGTGGCCATCCCTCTGGGGGGTCGATTTCTCATTTTCTGTCTCTTTGTGTCTTTCCGTGTCTCTGGTGAGTACATGCACCCTATAGCAAAAATCTCTCAAAAAAAAAAAAAAAAAAAACTAGAAGCATGGTTAATAGGGGCAAAAGCCAGGGAGCCCACCTCCAGAGAATGCTCCAACCCTCTGATGAATCAGCAGTGGCCTGTCATCCTTGCCATTTGATCATGGAGCTGCTGGGCCATATCCCTGAAAATGCCTAACTTATTGATGTAGGAACAGCACTCTTCATCCAAAAAAAGTCAGAGCTCCCCTTTTGCTGCCATCACTAGGTCTAGCCTCCGCCTGTTTTGTAGGACAACTTCAGCTAGGAAGTCAAGTTGATTTTGGAGGGCTATCATGGTTTGGGCCAACTGCTCAAGTCCATCTGCTAGTTTCTGGGATATCTTATGGTAGTAAGTTATGGTGGCTATACCTTCAGCTCCAGTTCTGACTCCTACAGCAATGCCTAGCCCAAGAAGCAGAAGAATGACCTGAACAGCTTGTTTTACCTGGGTGTATGCCATTAGGGGGATCTGCAGGGTCTGCTTACTAGGCATAGTGTTAATCTGGCACATCAGGATAGCCAACGTACATGCCGTCTTTCAGTTACCCAGGAGGCAATGATAAGAGAACATTCCACAGATAAAACAGACTCCCTTCCAAGGGCAGGTGTCATTGGTGATATACAGGGAGGCCGTTTGGTTACAATCTCTGTGAGATTGCCCATGTCAATCCAACCAGTAAGAGTTTGGGAACAACTACCTGCCAGTGTACCAGGTCTATACGTGTGGCCACTATGCCTGTAAGGACAGAGTTGCGATTGACCAGAACTACTTCAGCGAAGTTGAAGACTGATGTAAGGGTGGCAAGGTATTGGGGAAGGGTAGATTATAAGCATAATCAGTAACCCTTGGCCAGCACAGGGGTGGTGCGGTTCAGGAGATAGTGGATGGCATTGATCAACTGAAATACTCTGGGATCTAATTGGGGAAGTCATCGAGATTGAGGAACTTGGAGATGGGGTTGACAGGCAGGGGGAGGCCTGTAGGATGGCCTGCTTAATTACTTCCTGGCAGCCCTCCTCTTGGAGCCCATTCCCATTGCTATAGCCCCAATAGGTGGTTAGTCACACAGAAGTATTTGTCCTTTTGCAGGCATTGATATCCAGCATGCTCCCCCTTTGATTAGACAAACAGTATTCCTTGTTGTCATGGGAGCATTTCTGAGCGTTTGCTTGGTCATAGCATGATGCCCAGATGAACGTCTCAGCTGCAAACACTGATTGGTTGGGCCCTCTAGGCAGATTGGAGGCCTGGAAGGTTCTTTAGTGATTGTCTTTATACATCTTGAATAGGCTGGTAGATTGGCTCCGGAAACTTGGAGATGGCCCTCTCAAAGAAGTAAGGAAACCATAGGGATAAGGACCTTAGCTAACAGACTCCCCCCCTGAGCTAAAGGCACCAAACAGCGGTGAAGCCTCATAAATAGGACAGGTAGAAAAGCACTAGCAGGAGGGGCCAGCATGTGGCATAGTGGTTAAGGGCGCTGGACTCCCACATGGCTGACTGTGGTTTGAGTCCCAGACCTGATAGCTTGCTTCCTCACTTTCCCGCTCTCTTTCTCAGGTCAAATTGAAAAATAAGTAAATAAATAAATGAAGTTAAATAAAATAATTCTTTTTCAAAAAAAGAAAAGCATTAGCAGAAGCTTTTTGTACTATTTCCAATCAGTCGAGACTTAACAGACGTATAGCAAAAACCAGAGCAATTACAGCAAGGAGGGTTATGATCAAGGGGTTATTAACGAATGTTCTAGGAGCATTTAGGGAGCTCATGCATGTTTTCCTAGGGAGATGTATCTGCAATCTTCTGTTGTGTGTAGATCAGTCAGTTTCTGGACTGAAGCAGGGACATAGGTTCCTCTGGCTTCCTCTGTGCATCAAGCGGCTAGCCCAGGAGTAGCTGAAGCAGAGCTATGGATTTTTTGTATTTTGGAGTCACCCTCAGGGATTTGTGTAGATGTTTCTGTACCATCTAAGCTCCTGGCTCTGCTGAAGTCATCACCAGCTTGACCTGGGTATGGTGTGTCCACAATTGGCCTGAGCTACTTCAGTAAAGTTGAAGACTGATGTAAGGGTGGCAAAGTACTTGTGGAAGCAAGTCTGGACAGGGCATCCCTGTATTCTGACACAATTTGGCCAGGGTGGATTTGAGAGTTTGATTCATACATTCAACTCACCCTGAACTCTGGGGTTGATATGTGGTATGGAGTTTCCATTTTATTTTTCCATTTTATTCCCACCTTAGCCACCGTTCGAGTCACTTCAGAGACAAAGGTGGGACCATTATCAGATACAATAGTTAGCGACAGTAATCCATAGTGCAGAATGATTTCCTGTTGGAAAGCCTTGGCTACCTCATGTGCCTTTTCTGTCCTGGTAGGGAAGGCTTCCACCCAGCCTGAATAAGTGCAGGCTAAACTAGCATGTACCAGTAACCTTGGCATGACCTGATCTTGGAAAAGTCCACTCCCAGATCTTCAAAAGGAGAGGTGCCTATGATCTGCAGTCTAGATTGACTTTTTTTTTTTTTTTGGAGAGGTTTTCGCTATAGGGCGCGTGCACTTGCCAGACAGACAGAGAGAGACAGAGAGACAGAAAGCGAGAAATCACCCTCCAGGGGGGATGGCCACGCCGCAATCCCTTCTCCTCCATTCTCCTCTCGGGATCCTGGACACGCACGCACACATGCCCGGTGTGAGTTCTAAGCCACTGGGTCCGGGACGCGAACCACGGTTGTGGGAGTCCAGCAACATAGCCATTACACTAACTGCTGGTCCCTAGATTGACTTTTGTGCTGAGTTGTTTTTTGGTGCAAGCAACACATCAATGACTGACTAGGGCACACTAGCTTGACAATTTAGCTATGAAGTAACATGACTTGGAGCTGATTCCATGATTGTTTGCCCCATGGGTGAGCTCATGGTACTGACTCACTAGTGTGTATCCCTGGACCTCAGGAACATATAATCTTCCATTTATAAGTCACCACCACCCTTTTTCCTGGTGGGCCCCTTCAGTTTTTGCCCAGTTTTTCTCCCTTTGTATATATAGGACGGTCCATCTGAGAGTTAAAGCATTATGAGTATCTTTTGGGACCGTGTCAGTGCTCCTTTGTTAAGTTAGGGTTAAGCGGCGGCCTCTAATGCTGCATGGTCTGCAAGTTGATTGTCTCAACTGACAGGGCCTGGCCCACCCTTGGTGTCCCTTGCAGTGCATGATGGCCACTTACACTGGTTCCCAGACTGCTTTGAGCAATTGCAGGATATCTTCTGTTTTAATTTCCCTGCCTCCAGCCAAAAGCAGCCCCCAAGAGCAATTCTTGGTAATATTGCTCTATGAATTTGTAGGGTGGCAAAGGCGTACCTGGAGCCTGCATAGATGTTTACTCTCTCTTTTTTTTTTTTTTTTTTTGAGAGGTTTTTCACTATAGGGCGCGTGCGCTCGCCAGACAGACAGAGACATAGAGACAGAAAGCGAGAAATCACCCCCCAGGGGGGATGGTCACGCCGCAATCCCTTCTCCATTCTCCTCTCGGGATCTTGGGCACGCACGCACACGCGCCCAGCGTGAGTTTTAAGCCACCGGGTCCGGGACACGAACCGCGGTCGACTACGTGGGAATCCAGCGACATAGCCATTACGCTAACTGCTGGTTCCCAATGTTTACTCTCTTTTGAGCAGCTATGTTTAGTGCTGTATGGTCTTGAAGTATATTCAAGGATTTTTACATAATAGACTTTGGCAGTGGGCCATCTGGGAATCAGCAAGCCACTTGTACCCTTTGCTGTTCATAATAGTGGTCACTGAATGTGGCACTTTGACATTGATATTCTGTCCCAGAGTTAGTTTGTCAGCCTCTTTTAATGAGGAGGACTGTGGCCTCCAGGGCCTGGAGGCACAGTGGCTACCCCAGCTGACATTGGATCAAGTTTCTTGGAGAGGTAAGTGACTGGCTGCTGCCAAGGGCTAATGGGTTGGGTTAGTACCTCAAGGACAGTTTTATTCTTTTTACAAATGAACAAATTGAATTATTGGGTAATACTGGGCAGGCTGAAGGCAGGGGCACTGAATAGCTGGGCCTTGAGTTCCTGGAAGGCAACCCCCTGATCAGGATTCCAACTAAAGGGGCTCCCTCAGGGCCTTTGAGAACCTCATATAGGGGCCGGGCCTTATCTGCAAACCCTGGTATCCAATCTGGCAGAATCCCACTGCTCCCAGCAACTCACATAACTGTTTCTGAGATTCTTGGTTAGGTCAAGGAGCAGTTGGCTTGTTTCCTCTTGGATCACAGAGTTCAGCATCCCTCCAAGATGAGGAATCTAAGGTATCTAACCTTTTGCTGACAAATTTGGACCTTCCTCTTGAGAGACTCTGTAACTAGTTCCAGTTAGTAATGGTAGTAACTTCCGGGTTCCAGCCCAGCAGTCTTCCTGGTTGGGGCTTGCCAGCAGAATGTCGTCCACATCTGGAGTAAGATACAGTTCAGGTCTTTTTCTGGGAAGGATTCCACTTTTGCAGCAGGGGCCTTACCCAAATAGAGTGGGTAAGTTATTGAAACCTTGGGGAAGTCAGATCCAAGTGAGATGGACTTTCTTTCCCATCTTAAGATCTTCCTGCTTCTAGTCACAAGTCAGAAGAGGGCATCCTTTAAGTCCAGACAAGTCAAACAAAGGGCCTGGGGAGAAGGAATGCTCTGAAGAGTATATAGATTCAGGACTTGAATGAAGTGTGACATCTGATTTGTTAATGGCACAAAAATCCTGTACCACCCAGAAATCCTTCCCATCTGACTTTCGGATGGGCAGAAGTGGAATACTCTAATGTGGTTGACATTCCACT
>NW_006159996.1:302400-318552 GCF_000334495.1 Tupaia belangeri chinensis | reverse complement strand
CTGTTAGACACTCAATGTGATTCCTAATTTCCAGTTGGGTCTCCTATGACACCAAATACTATCTTAGTCTAACTGGGGAAACACCAGACTTGAGTTCGATGTGAATTGGGGGGTGGTTTTCTGCCAACCCAGGTTGATCCTTTTTGCCCGAGACAGTTGGGAACTCAGTAGACTAGATGGCACTGGGTGTAATTCTCCTTCCAGGTCAAAATCCATCATTCTGGGGGACCAGCAGGTGGCGTGGTGGTTAAGGCGCTGGCCACTCCCTCATGGCTGACCAGTGTTCGAGTCCTGCCTGAATCTGGTGGCTTGCTTTCTCACTTCCTCTCTCACTCTCACTCTCTGTCTCTCTCTGGTCACATTAAAAATAAATGAATGAATAAATAAAATAAATAATTATTTAAAAAAATCCATTATTCTGTTTTCCTTGGCACTGTCTTGGTTAGTATCTGTACCACTTGATTTCCCAGGGTGAGTGTAGCGGACTTCCCTAGGGCAAAGGTTATTTGTGCCCCCACCTTTAATAGGTCTCATCTGAACAAGGGAATAGAATAGTCCGGTGAATAAGCCAACCAATATGGCTAATACCACTATAGTTACTCAGGATGCCAAACAGTAGCTGTCATGCATGGGACACCATGTGTCTTCCAAATTGGCAAGAAGAAAGGCTGGATTCTCTAAGCTCCAATGGCCCCAATTATTGTAGCCTTTCATTTGGAAAGGCGGGTTAATGGTTTAGTCAGCACTGAATGCTTTGCCCCTGTGTCCACAAGGAAGATCATTTGCTGGCCCTGTACTGTCATTCAGGCCGCAAGATCCTGGGGGGCCCAAATTCAGAGAATTCAGTCTGTCCTAGTCAGAGTCTACTCCAGCCAGGCCCACAGATCCCTTTGTGTGGGTGGTTGAGGAAAGTAAGTCACTGGTTTTGGCTCCAGATTGTGACCCTGAGGGTGTGGACCTTTTCTGTACTCCGGGCACTCATTTTTCCAGTGACTAGGTTCTTAGCAATAAGCACATTGATCCTGCTGGAGTGGCTGATTCAGGGGGCTGGGGCGTCTGGTGGGGTGTTCTGGCTTCCTCTAGGATAGCAGCCAGGAGGGTAGCCTTTTGTCTCATTCTTCAGTTGACCTCTTCTCGGTTGCGATATACAGTAACTCTGTTGGCCACCTACAAGAGCTGTGTTGCATTTATTCCAGTGAGCCCCTCTAACTTCTGTGGTTTTCGGTGGATGTCAGCTCCCAACTGGGCCACGAATGCCACATTTACCATCTGTTGCCTCTCTGGAGCTTCTGGGTCGAAGGACATATATATTCTGGGTGCCTCAGAGTCTTTCATAAAAAATCAGCTGATGGGACCAGCAGTTAGCGTAATGGCTATGTTGCTGGACTCCCATGTAGTTGACCACGGTTCGCGTCCTGGACCCAGTGGCTTAAAACTCACGCCGGGCGCATGTGTGCATGCCCAAGATCCCGAGAGGAGAATGGAGGAAAAGGGATTGCGGCGTGGCCATCCCCCCTGGGGGGTGATTTCTCGCTTTCTGTCTCTCTGTCTGTCTCTGTCTGTCTGGCGAACGCACGCGACCTGTAGCGAAAATCTCTCAAAAAAAAAAAAAAATCAACTGATGACTCATTGGCCTTCTGAGTAACTTCAGTGGTATTAGCCATATTGGTTGGCTTTTTGGCTCCAGCCCTTACCCCAAATAGTACTGATTGAGGTTGACCCAACCTCCCCTAGGATTATAGCGTCCTTCTGGCTTATTATCTTTGTGGGAGCACTGCGTTGGCTCATTCCTCAGGGTCCAAGCCACTTCTGGGCTCAGTAACTTGGCGGTGTTGCTTCCTTATTGAAGAGGGTCAACAGGAGTTGGTGACAATCATCCCAAGTCAGTAGATGCATCTAGAAGAGGTTTCTAGGTCAGTCAGAGCCTGGGGCTTCTCCAAACAGGGTAGAGTATAATGCTTTCAATTTAGAAGATCTGTAGTTGATACAGGCTGGCTATGGTAAATGTTCAGCCCTTCTCCACAGTGCTGTCGGGTCCTATTTACCCGGGTCCATAGGTCTCCCTAAGGGACGTTTAGAGGCCAGAAGTTTGCTGTGACCCATTCAGAGACTTTCCTTCCAGTTCTGGAGCTGATGGAGACCCTGAAGGAGAGGGGTATTTCTAGTGTAGGCCTTTGGCTGTCTGGAGACATATGAAGAACCAAGGGTGTGTATGGCCAGGGCATCATAGAATCTTCTGGATCCCCCTGGAAAATGAGTGGGACCACCTTTTCTGGTTTGGAGTGCCTGGGACATTGAGCTACCAAGATCTTACACTGTCCTTTGGCATTGGTGTAAAACCAGGCTCAGGGAAGTAGAGCTTGATCCACTTGAAGCTAGGAAATCTATGTATGGAAACTGGTCTGGGTGGCCAGGATTTCCTGTTATTACTCAATAAACTGCCCAGATTGTTGGGAGGTGGAGGGTCCCTTCTGAGGACCAGTCAATGTTAAAATTGGGCCATTCTAATTCAGAGGGTACAAGAATTTGCCTGGGGTTATCTTAATTCCATAATTTACAGAAAAGCCCTTGAAGTTTCTAATCATACAGTCAAGGTGGACTTGGAATGCATTTCTCCCATTGTGGAGGCGATGTGCTGTGGCAGGTGGAATGGGAGGCTTAGGGGGAACACTAGTGACAATGTAGGATGGCAGGTCTGGCCTTATTTTGTGACAAACCAGAAACCATTGATGCCTCCACTCATTGGAAGTGGAGAACTCCCAGATAGCCCTGGAAACTGCTGGTTCTAGGAGGGAGGTCAGGGCCAGGCCTACTAGAGTCTGGGGCATCTGCTGTCTTCTAAAATTGTTGCCTTGTCATAAAAGGCCCTGGCCCTAGCTGGATTGGAATTTCAGAGACAAGGGAGAAATGTGTAGTGGAAAACTGAGATTAGATCTGGGCACCCCTCTAAGAGTATGGAAAAAGCTTGAAAGAGGCCAACAGCCCCCCTTCCCCCCATGTAATCTTTGGGATACTGGAGTCAGATTTGTCTAATTTGTGGTGATATGGCCAGCTGATGGCAAAAGAGGTGGAATATTAGGGGACATTTAAGTTCCAGCTTCAGGAAGGGCTCCTGTTGCTGTAGCCAATGAGTGCTATCGCAAAAGAAAGTCACCAGGCTGTGGATGACACTGGCTCAGTGGCTGAAAACTGGGACCACTACTGGGTCTAGAACCTTATCAGCAATCTTTTCAAAGGGAGGGCCTAATGCTCTGTCAAACATCAGTGAATTTCCTACCCAGTGTAAACTGCCCCGTGTTGGTGATGCCAACAGACTGTAGATGAGTGTCTCCTCCAAAAAGGTGACCAATTGGGCATCCACCTGGCCGTGTCCCTTGTGGAAACTGCTGGGTACCTCTTAGCTTTGGCAGACTGGTATAAACTCCCAGCTCAAACTTGGCATGGAGGGAGGGATGGAATCCCCCAGTGTCAAGTACTGCCCTGAGCCTTATGAGGTAACCATGGCATGCAGGTTAGGACCCAAACAGACTCTGTAGCTAGAAATCATGGAGCATCAGACAATCACATGCACACTCATATACCTTTTATTCCCAAAATTAAAAACAGTTCCTCCCCGTCTTTGGGAGGTCCCTATCTGGTAGTCCTCCGACCACAGGAGGTGATCAAGCTCCTCTTTTGCTGAGGCACTTGAGTGGGGCTGACTAGGTCTGTTGTCCCCAGCGACTTACCAGAAATGTTGCAGAAACAGACTGCCAAGAAACCAAGCACCACTTGGAGAGCAGGAAAACGCCCTTTATTTAGCCAGCAAGCCCAGGCGTATTCAGACTCCACATTCTGGGCTCCAAACAAGCATGAGAGTGGACCTATAAGGGCTTATGCAGCAAAAGTGGGGAAGGGGTTTGCACATGGGGAGAATCTGGTTTGAGCTGACTTGGGCTGGCCTTTCTATCTTCTGCCTTGGGCCCAGTTGCTGACAAACAGGAAGCTGGTCTGGGTGAATGCTTCCCAGAGCACTGTGACTCACTACTCAACACTTTTCCATGGTCATGAAGGCAACCTGGACATTCAGAGGAACCAGAGACCCTAGATTAAAAAGCCCTATTGTGTTGGGACCAGCAGATGGCATAATGGTTATGTCGCTGGGCTCCCACCTGGTCAACTGTGGTTCTAGTCCCAGACCTGGAGGCTTGAAACTCATGCTGGGCATGTGTGCCCAAGATCCTGAGAGAATGGAGAAGAGATTGTGGTGTGGCCACCCCCCCCCCTGGGGGGGGGTTATTTCTTGCTTTCTGTCCCTCTGTTTCTCTAGTGAGCGCACATGCCTAATAGCAGAATCTCTCTAAGAAAAACAAAACAAAAACAACACTCTATTGCTGACCAGCAGGTGACATAGTTGTTAAGGTGCTGGACTCCCAAATAGTCGACCATGGTTCAAGTCCTAGACCTGGTGGCTTCCTTTCTCACTCTCCCCTTTCCCCACTCTGTCTCTTTCAGATCAAAGTAATACCAATAATATATAAAATTAAATAATTATTTTAAAAAAGAAGTAATACTGGGTCAGTTAGTGGGTAAGGCAGCTGGATCCCACATGGCTAACTACGCAGTATGAATCCTATACCCAGCAGCTTGAACAACATGCCAGTCACATGTGCATGCATGCATGCATGCATTCCCCTACCAGGAATGGAGAAGGGATTACATGGCCATACTCCCTGGAGTGATTTCTTACTTTCCCTGTCTCTTTCTCAAGAACACATGGATATCCTATCAAAAAAAAATTATTTTTTATAATAATTTGGGAGAATCAGGCTAGCCAGTGGTTAAGGCAGCTGGATTAAAAAATTTTTTTAAGATGGGGAGACCAGCAGTTAGCATAATGACTATGTCGCTGGACTCCCATGTAGTCGACCGTGGTTCGAGTTCCAGACCCGGTGACTTAAACTCATACCAGGCATGTGTGCGTGCGTGCCCAAGATCCCGAGAGGAGAATAGAGGAGAAGGGATTGAGGCGTGACCATCTCCCCAGGGGGTGATTTCTCACTTTCTGCCTCTCTGTCTCTCTCTTTCTGGTGAGGGCACGTACCCCAGGGTAAACCCCACCCCCATTTTTTTTTAGATGGAGAGAACCACAGTGATAAAAGTAACGTAAAAAGCACATTTAAACAAACTTCAGGGCCAATTCTGTGGCCTGGTGATTAAAACACCCAAATCCTACATGACTCACTGTGACGTTCAAGTCTTCTTTTTTTTTTGGAGAGGTTTTTGCTATAGGGCTCGTGCGCTCACCAGACAGACAGAGAGAGACATAGAGACAGAAAGCGAGAAATCACCCCCCAGGGGGGATGGTCATGCCGCAATCCCTTCTCCTCCATTCTCCTCTCAGGATCTTGGGCATGCACACACACGCGCCCAGCGTGAGTTTTAAGCAACCGGGTCCGGGAACCGCGGTTGACTACGTGGGAGTCCAGCGACATAGCCATTACGCTAACTGCTGGTTCCCTGAAGTTCAAGTCTTGACCCAACAACTTAAAACACAGCAGATGGCATGGTGGTTAAGGTACTAGCCAATCCCATGTCCAGTCGCGGACCTAACAGCTTGAAATCTCAGAAAAATAGATGGGATTGCAGCTTGGCCATCCCCCCAGGGGGATGATTTCTCACCTCACCCCCAATGCGTGGAGGGCACACACTCTATGGCAAAAGAAAAAAAATAGGAAACACATCAGGCATGTGCACATCCACACCCAAAATCCTGAAAGGTGAGAGATGGAGAAGGGATTATAGTGTAACCAGGGCCCATAGATGTTTTCTCTTCTCCCTCTATCTCTGGTGAGTGCAGATACCCTCTTAGCATAACAAAATCCCAAGCACAAGAAAGGACGATTTTACTACAGGATCACTTATTCCAGCTTTCTTAAACCTCTCTAAAAGATGAAAGGGGGTCAGTAGGTGGTGTAGTGGTTAAAGTCATGGAGTGCGCATGGCCATCACCCTGGGGTTATTTCTCACTTTCTGTCCCTCTGGCGAGTGCATGTACCCTATAGCAAATATCTAACAACAAAAAACCTGGGTAAGTACAACCACAGAAGATCATACCCTAGTTCATTCAAAATAGAGCATAAATCAAAACTGCCTCCATTTAAAAAAGCTTGAACCTGATCCTCAAGTCTTGGCCACTCATCTCCTTTTATATGTTAATCAGGCCACCTCCCCTCTAGATGCACTGAGTAAGCTCTCAGAGTGCTTCACTGTAGCTGCTTTGAACAACTCCTATTTGAATTTTTCTCCATCTTGAGAAAGATCTCAATAATGTTTACTCCAAATATCAGCTAGTGGCTCAGGAACTATTTAGGACTTAATTGGAGAATTGCCTTCTTTTCCTTTGGAACATTTTTCTTCTTTTTTAAAGAAGTAGATAGTATTTTTTAATTATTTATTTTATTTTATTTATTCATTCATTTATTTCAATTTGACCAGAGAAAGACACAGAGAGAGAGAGAGAAAGAGAAAGTGAGAAAGTAAGCCTCCAGGTCCAGGACTCAAACCATGGTCAGCCATGTGGGAGTTTCCAGCACCTTAACCACCACACCACCTGCTGGCCCTGGAACATTTTTCTTCTTAGCCTCACCAGACTTAAATATTCTCTTTTCCTTAGAACAGATGGGACAATGAATGAGAACATTTGCCCAAAACCACCTAACACATTAGATAGACACCCATGGAAGATGGAAACATTTGATTTATAATATAGGAAAATCTCAATGGCCTTTGACATCCTCCAAGAAGCTAACACTGCTGGCTTTATTTTTTTTTATTTATTTATTTCTTCTTCTTTTCTTTTTTTAAATTTAAAAATTTTTTTTTAGAGGTTTTTTGTTATAGGGCGTGTATGCTCGCCAGAAAGACAGATAGATAGAAAGTGAGAAATCACCTCGGGATCTTGGGCACGCATGCACATGCACCTGGCGTGAGTTTAAGCCACGGGGTCCGGGACTCGAACCACAGTCGACTACATAGGAGTCCAGAGACATAGCCATTGCGCTAGCTGCTGGCCCCACTGCTGGCTTTATTGATGGGCTCAGTTATTCTGTTATATATCTACATTGCCAGAGACAGGTTCAGTTAGAGATGATTATCAGTACACGGGTTTTGCCACAGCTGCCTTCCTCTGCTCTCTCTTCCTAGTTTTCTGCTGGATTGTTAGTATAGGCTATTAAGGTCAGCATGGGGGTGTGGATAGGACTGGTGACTGATCCGGACTATAGATGTCACCCATGCACTCCTACTGACAAGTGTAATGGAAAGACCAGACTTCCACTTGCCAGTGTAGAGAATGGAGATGGAGAATGCCCCTTTTCCTCTTTTCCCAGTTTAGAGAAGAGACAGCAGAGAAAGTTATCTCCCACTCCCCTCCTCCCAGTTAATAATACCCCTTCAACCATGTGAAACATTGTAACTTTTTAATATAATTATTTTATTTTATTTTTTTAATTTTTAAAATTATTTATTTATCCACTCATTTATTTATTTATTTTTAATTTGACCAGAGAGAGAGAGACACAGAGAGAGAGAGAGGGGAAGGTGAGAAAGCAAGCCACCAGTCTGGGACTCAAACCATGGTCGGCCATGTGGGAGTGCCCAGCGCCTTAACCACCACGCCACCTGCTGGTCCCCAGACACTGTAACTCTCTATCCTCAGGATTTGAGGTAAAAAGTATAATTTTTTCTCTCTCTCTTTTTTTTTTTTTTTTGAGAGGTTTTTGCTATAGGGCGCGTGCGCTCGCCAGAAAGACAGAGAGAGACAGAGAGACAGAAAGCGAGAAATCACCCGGCAGGGGGATGGCCATGCCACAATCCCTTCTCCTTTATTCTCCTCTCGGGATCTTGGGCATGCACCCACATGCGCCTAGCATGAGTTTAAGCCACCGGGTCCGGGACTCGAACCGCAGTTGACTACATGGGAGTCCAGCGACATAGCCATTATGCTAACTGCTAGTCCCAAAAGTGTTAATTTTTTTTGGTACCCAGGCTTAGTCACAATATAAGTCAACAAACAGATACACACACACACACATACACACACACACACACACACACACACACACACAAGAAAAAAGTATCAATTATAATACTATATCACAATTTTAATTATTTTGCAAATGAAAATGTAAATATGTTAATACCTTATGTTCAAGCCTTTTTGGCTCTGTTACAATTTGGCTCTATGCACTAAATGTCAAACCGAGCCTTCCTCTTTATTGTCCTGATTGATAAAAGACACCCTCCTCAATCTATGCCCTCACCTCCACCTATATTTTCATCTTCTGAATCTAGGCTGCTACTTTCCAGGCTTGACTTGACTCAAAGCTGCCCCTAATATAGACTTCTTTTTTTTAAAAAAATAATTATTTGTTTTATTCTCATTTATTCACTCATTTATTTTTAATTTGACCAGAGAGAGACACAGAAGAGGAGAGAGAAGGAAAGTGAGAAAGAAGCCACCAGGTCCCGACTCAAACCGTGGTTGGCCATGTGTGAGTATCCAGTACCTCAACCACCACGCCACCTGCTGGTCCCAATATAGACTTCTAATATCCAGATCCAATCCCTAAAACACCACAGTGCTACTTATCCACTTCATAGAAATCATACTAAGGCTTCTCTTTCTCTTCAGGCCAATTTGTACTAGGAACATAATGTTGGGTTCATATTTTCATTGGCTTAATCAATTACAGATAGACAGGACATTACTTACAGCCCTTTTCCTACTGCATGTTATTCTGTTGAGCCCTTTAAGACAAGACTTAGTGGGGCTGGCAGGTGGCATGGTGGTTAAAAGCGCTGGACTCCCACATGGCCGACTGTGGTTCAAGTCCTGAATCTGGTGACTTGCTTTCGCACTTTCCCTCTCTCTGATCAAACTGGAAAGTAACAATAAAAATAAATAAAGTTAAAATAAAATAATTAAAAAAAAAAAGACAAGACTTAGCAAGAGCCTTTTAAAAGTCTTCTCCCTGGGACCTGCAGTTAGCATAATAGCTGTGTTGCTGGACTCCCATGTAGTTGACCACAGTTTGAGTCCTGGACCTGGGGGCTTAAACTCACGCCAGCCATGTGTGCGTGCGTGCCCAAGATCCCGAGAGGAAAATGGAGAAGGGATTGTGGTGTGGCTATCCCCCTGGGGGGCTGTCTGGCGAGCACACGCGCCCTACAGTGAAAATCTAAAAAAAAAAAAAAAAAAATAAAGGCTTCTCCCTCTTGGCTAGCCTCCATACTGTCAAATACTTCAAACTTCAGTGAGGCTTTACTTTAGGTCTACAGAGCTTTTTTACTCCACCTTAAGGCACATCACTTATTTCTGCCTAAATATGCTTTAAAGACAATACCATTGCTGACATACAACCATAGATAGCTAAGAAAGTTAGAGTCTTCAAAATAATGTTTAGTCCCAAATTCAGAGGGTCCAGCACATTCAGAGCTCTAAGCCTAGCACACCTATTTATATGATTTAGCTTGCTGGATCACAAGAGAAAAAACACAGGAACAACTGCCCCAGTACAGGTAAGCCCAGATAATCCTGCCGGCAGCCTGTCTCGAGTTAACGTGCTAGAATGTAATTCACAGAGGTACCCAGTCCACATAGAAGAGATGCTTTTCACCTTCACAATAGAAAACACATTGCCAACATTTCATTTTAAGAGAATTAAAAAAGACATTTTTCTTTTTTTTTGAGAGGTTTTTGCTATAGGGCGCATGTGCTTGCCAGAAGGACAGAGAGAGACAGACAGAAAGCGAGAAATCACCCCCAGGGAGGGATGGCCACACTGCAATCCCTTCTCCTCCATTCTCTCAGGGTCATGCGCACACATGCACACACGCCCAGCGTGAGTTTAAGCCACTCGGTCTGGGACTTGAACTGCAGTCGACTACATGGGAGTCCAGCAACGTGGCCATTATGCCATCTGCTGGTCCCAAAAAAGACATTTTCTAAACCCTCTTTTTCTTTGTCTCTAAATAAAAAACCATCCATCTTACACTAATACCCCTTTACAATACCTCCAGATACACTGGGAAACCTCTGACTCTCAGTCTCTTAAACAAAAACCACAAAACCTCATCTTTTACACCCAAGCTAGGTCAATACAGATTAACATACTAATCAACAGTTACATCTCACTGTAAATGCAAAAAAGAAAAAAAAAAAAATCCAAAACACACTCTAGTTTTTCCACTCCTAGGATGGCCAGACTCCTGACTAACACATAAAATCTAAAGATTCTTGGGACCAGCATGGTGTAATGTTTACATTCCTGGACTCCCCGGTAGAGACCAGGTGGCTTAAACTCACAATGGGCATGTGTGTGCATGCGAGCCCCCAAATTACAAGAGAATGGAGAAGTCATTATGGCATGGCCATCTCCCCTGGGGGGGTGATTCCTCACTTTCCATCTCTGCCTCTCCACCAAGTGCCCACACCCTATAGCAAAAAATCTCTCTAAAAAAAAAAAAAAAATCTAAAGACTCTTAACCCTGCTAATTCCTCAAACTGCCCCACCTATCCTAGCTCTACATACTGAATATTTTCTCTTAAAACTGACTTGGAAAATTTTTTCTGACAATCCTAATAAATGCACAACTAAGTTTCAACATTTTTTTAAAAACAAATACCAAACAAAAGTAATCCAAGACCTGCAAGTATAGGATTAAAATGTAAAACATTCTGGGACCAGCAGTTAGTGTAATGGCTATGTCGCTGGACTCCCATGTAGTTGACCACGGTTCGTATCCTGGACGCAGTGGCTTAAAAACTCACACCGGGTGCATGTGCATGCGTGCCCAAGATCCTGAGAGGAGAATGGAGGAAAAGGGATTGCGGCACGGCCATCCCCCCTGGGAGGTGATTTCTCGCTTTCTCTCTGTCTGGCGAACGCACACGCCCTATAGGAAAATGTAAAACATTCTCAGCTCTGCTGTAAATTGCTAAGGACATTCAAATTTGCTTAAAAATTGTCAAAACCTAAAATAAAAAAAAAAACATCCAGGGACCAGCAGATGGTATAATGGTTATGTTGCTGGACTCTCTCACATAGTTGACCACAGTTCAAGTCCTGAACCTAGTGGCTTAAACTCACACCAGGCATGGGTGCTCAAATCCCCAGAGAATGAAGGGATTGCAGAGTGGCTTTCCCCTTGGGGATGACTTCTCACTTTCTGTCTCTCTCCCTGACTCTTTGGCAAGTGCAGGATCCCTACAGCAAAAATCCCTTGAAAAAAAAACTAAAAGCAAACACGGAGCAGCAGTTAGTGTAATGGCTATGTCGCTGAACTCCCATGTAATCGACTGCGGTTCAAGTCCTGGACCTGGTGGCTTGAAACTCACACCGGGTGCATGTGCATGTGCATGCATGCCCAAGATCCCAAGAGGAGAATGGAGAAGGGATTGCAGAATGGCCATCCCCCCTGGGTGATTTCTTGCTTAGTCTTTCTCCCTGGATAGTGCTCGCACCCTGTAGCAAAAACCTCTCCAAAAAAAAAAAGGGTTAACTTGTACAATTTCTTAAGAAATAGGGAACCAGCAAGTGGCATGTGTCAAGTTTGATTTAGGATCTGTGGCGCTGGAGTCAGAGATAGCATAGAAAATAAGATGAAAATAGTCAGGCCTTGGGGACCAGCAGTTAGTATAATGGCTATGTCACTGGACTCCCAGGTAGTTGACCATGGGTTGTGTCCCGGACCGTGTGGCTTAAAAGACTCATGCTGGGGGTGTGTGCGTGCGTGTCCAAGATCCCGAGAGGAGAACGGAGAAGGGATTGCGGCGTGGCCATACCCCCTGGGGGGTGATTTCTCGCTTTCCGTCTGTCTCTGTCTGTCTGTATGACGAGCACATGCGCCCTATAGCAAAAATCTCTCTAAAAAAAAAAAAAGCCAGGCCTTGGGGTTTAGCAAAACAAAATTTATTCTGTGAAAAGCTCTTGGGCGAGGACCCCTGGTCTGAACAGAGGCTGGGGGGAGCCACACCCAAAGGATTGCTGCTCATCCTCTTATAGGGGCCCTTGTCCAATGAGTGGTTGCCACAGCATTATGGCATCCTGTCCTGGCCAATGGGAGACTATATTTCTGTTCAACTGGTAGTGGGCATGCCAGATGCAGAAGACAGGAAGGTTCCCAGTGTGGACAACAGGAAAGTTCCTGCCAGCGGGAATGTTTCTGTGATGTTTCTTTTCCCTTCCCCCAGACCCTACATTCTGACCTTAAAGGGATAAGAGTACCGCTCTGGCTGCTTCAGGCTGTGAAGGGACACTGACTTGGGGTCCTCTGGTCCAAGGGTCTTGGGGAAGGGGTGCATAGAGATGCGGGAGCATCTGATTAATTGCCATTGGTGATGCGCGTTCTCTGAGCAAGTGTAAGACACAGGGCACAAAAGCCAAGATTAGAAAAATAGCTTTTAGTGGTCCCAGAAGAGACAGTAACCATGGTGCTAATGTCTATAGTCCATCCCAATTTGTCCAAGAGTCAGCCGCTGCTTGTCTCTGCTTAGAGGCCAAACCTTTAAGCTGTTAAGCCATGTCTTGGACCACTCCTGATATATTGGCATAGAAGCAGCATTCTTCTCCCAGAAATGGACAGAGTCCACCTTTTTCAGTGGTGAAGAGATCTAGCCCTCTATGGTTCTGTAGGACAACATCAGCTGGGAATCTAGCTGAACTTGTAGGGTTTTGAATTTTTGCTATTTGTTTGAATCCATCTGCCAAAGCAGTAGAGAGCTGCTGGTAGTGGGCAGCGGAGAGTGCTATTCCTCCAACACCAAATTCCACTCAGCTGTAATTCCTAATCCAATGAGGGATGAATTTTATAGCCCTACCAGGGGAACAGCAACTGTCTCATTCCCCTCTAGGATGTCTACTTGGGGGGTGAGAACTGTCCAGGTACAGGCTCTGGACCAGTTTGCTGGGAGGCACCAGTAAGCATAGGGTCCGCCCATGAGATAGAACCCCAGGCATTGAGAGCAAAGTACAGTAGTACAGTCCCATTTTCAGGAAACAAGTGGGTGCAGGACACATTACCTACCTCAATGGAACCCTAACTTGTAAAGCAGCCCTGAGACTTGGAAGATGTACTTGGGAGATTGGTTCTTCCTGTACAGAGGTCAGATTAACTAATGGGTTATCATTCGTAGGGTAGACTGGAGTGGCATATATGCGGGGAAGGGCTGTTTCAATGCAAATCCATTAACTGGACACCAGCTGGGGCTTCACCCAAGACAGGAGAGCATGAGTTGTATTAATGAGTACAATAACTCTCAAGTCCAGCTGAGGGTCTCCTCGGGGCATAAGGAGTCTAAAACCGATTCAGGAGGTTTGGGGTCTGTTTTTGTTTTGTGTCTTGGGTGGCAGCTTGAGTTTCTGTAGGACATTTACCTTCTCCATCTGGGAGCCCATACTGTCTAAGGCTTTCATAACATATCCATTCTCCTGAGGGGGGTGGGCATGTGTAACAACCATGGTTCCCTCTGCTTTTTCCTACAAAATTAAGATGTCTTTTGGTTCTGGCATTGTTGGATTATTTTGAGACTGAGGCAAGCCTTGTCGCCCTTTCCCTGATGTATGAATGCCAGTTGGGTTGGGAGCCCTGGGATGATAATGGGAGTGGCCAAGCGTTGGCAGGTATGATCCCAGCTGTAGGCGGATAGTGGTCTGTTGGACAGTCCAGCCGCACCATGTGAGGCAAGGGGGAGAGGAGTTGCCATTTACCTCTTGTAAAAGCCCAAGACCCAGGGGTAAGAGGATTAACAGGGTGACTAACCACATGGGAAGGCAGCTCTGGTTAGCCAGTCCAGACATTTTAGACTTACCATGATTCCCATGAGTAGGCGGTATAAAGTACTGCTAGCAAAAGCCTTTTCTCTCAGGAGAGCCTGGAGGAAGGCCAAATAGGGGAGGGTAGTCAGCCAAAATTGGCTGAGACCAGTGGGTTTTCAGGGGGGTTGCCCGCAGACAGGTAAGTGCAATTGGGGGCAAGTCAGGCTGCCCCCGGTCGAGTTCTAGTGTAAGTTTGGTATGGTGTTCTTAGCAGGGCCCTTTCTACTTTACCTGAGGACGAGGCCTATGTGGAATATGGAGCTTCCAAATGATGTTTAAGGCTTCGCTGACCTGCAGAGTCACTTGTGAGATGAATACTGGGCCATTATCAAACTGAATGCTGGTCGAGACCAAAGCGAGGGATGATGTGCTAGAGGAGAATGTTGGTTATGGTGTCAGCGGTCTCATGGGTGGTAGGAAAGAAAGGCCTCTGTCCAACCTGAGAAAGTACCTACAAGAGTAAGAAGGTATTTAAACTGTGTCGAGGCATGAGGGTAAAATGTTTGCCAGCCTTTGCAAGCCATGTGTCCCTGGAGTTGGTGGATAGGGAACCGTGGGATGGAGTCCTCCCTGGAATGATGTGGAATCACAGGTTGAACAGGAATCGTGAACAGCAAAGATCAAGGCATGGAGGGAAGAGTGACTGTAGGAACTGATATAGAGGCTGTGGACCTATATGGGAGGAGTTATGAACATGGGTAAGAAGGCTAAGGGCCTGGGTACCTGGTAAGACCAGTTAGCCATCAGGAAGAGACAGCCATCTGCTATCCAATTGGGTGGCTCCAAGGTTCTGTTGGTGGTGGAAGAGTTCCTGTTGTAAATATGAAGGTTTAATTGTCAGGGAGAAAAACAGGATGGGTTTAAAATTAGAAGTGAGTTATCTGGCCACCGTATTGGCTCTAGTGTTGCTATAGCTATTGGGTCTGTTGAGATTTGATGTCCTTTGCAATGTATGATTGTTACCTCGGCTGGGAGCTGGAATGCCTGGAGTAAATCAGAGAATAAATCACCATTGATTATGGGGGAGCCCTGTGCAGTGAGGAAGCTGCGTTCTTTCCATATATCCACATGACTGTGAACAATGAGGAAGGTATACTTGGAATCCATGTAGATGTTGCCCCTTTTGTCCTTAGACAAGACGTGGAGCCCTAGTGAGGGCATAGAGTTCAGCCTGCTGAGATGTAGTTGCCAGTGGTAGTGTCCGCCTCCAAGGTGGAGTCTGGAGTGACTATGGCATATGATGCCTTCTGGGAGCCCTGAGGCATTGGCCACTAACTTCCATGTACAAACAATGTAAGGGTGGGGTTTCTTATAGGGATGGCCACAAGCCCAGGATGAGCCAGATGAGAGAGATCTATTACGAGATAGTGTGAGGCAGGGTGTTGTCTGAGGAGGAAACCACAGTAAAAGGAAAAAGTGGGGGGCAGTGTTGGAGGATTATGGAGGAATTTTCAATGAAGAGGAGGTGGATTTCCTGGATCCCTGAGGGACAGAGGATAGGGAGGACGCAATAACTTAGGAGGTCCTGAAAGTGGTGGGCAGAGAGAACTGTAAGAGGCTGGAGAAGGGTGAGTTTGAGAGCCTTTTTGGTTAGGGTGGCTGCCACTGCCAGGGCCCAGAGACAAGGTTGTCAACCGTGGACCATCCCATCCAGCTGCCGAGATAGGTGATGGGGCTATAAGTGGGACCAATCAAGTGGGCCAGGACTCTAGCAGCCACCCCAAACGTTCATCCATAAAGAGGATGGGATGAAGGAATGTGAGGAGAGCCTATATGGTAGAAATAAGAGATGGTTCCCAGGGGAGAGAGGTCCCCTACAGGGGATTCCTTAGCTGCCTGATATAAAGGGCGAGCCAAAGGTGCATGGTTAGGGACCTAATGCCTAAAAATGACCAGATGGCATAAGCTGTGAGAGGTGGCTGGCGTCCTAATAGCCTGAAGACAGTCTGTCCCGAGAACTCTGGTCTTGGGAGTCAGGGAGAGTCCCAGGTACGTAACCATCAGACTGAACACCTGGATTTTTGAGGGGGTAACTTGATATCTTTTTTTTTTTTAATAGACCACGGATTAGTTTATTTTTAACACCCATCATGCCATGAATTCATAGGGAATAGGTTCCAGCAGCTCAGGCTCCTTTCCATTGGTTCCCACAAAGTGTGCTTCTCTGGGTGGAGCAGGCTGGCGCTTTAGTTGAACCCAGGCACCTTTCTCTTTGGCTTCTTTTTTTTTCTGGTCATTTTCCTTCAAACTTAGGAAGCTATCTCTGCTCTTAGAATGTTTAATATGCTCAATA
>NW_006159996.1:274304-302165 GCF_000334495.1 Tupaia belangeri chinensis | reverse complement strand
CCTTTGTGTTCGTCATTTTGGTTAATTACTGGAAGATGGTGGTTCCGGCACTCGATATCTTTTGGCAGCCAGAAAATTAAGGAGGGTGCCCATCTGTTCTTGTGAATCCTGCAGTGAGGGGCTTCAGGTAAGCAGGTCATCCACGTACTGGAGAACCTTAGAAGGATGAAGGGGACAGTTCATGAGGTCCTTTGCCAGGGCTTGACCAACCAAGGGTGTGAGGACTGTCATGAAAACCCTGAGGAAAGACAGTCAAAGTGAGCTGTTGAGATATTAGTATTTGGGTTCTCCCAAGTGAATGCGAAAAGGGGTAGGAGTCTGAATGGAGTGAGAGTGAAAAAGGTGTCCTTGAGGTCCAGGACTGAAAAGTGGAGGGAGGGATGTGTGAAAGGAGGGTCGAGGGGTTAGGGATATCAGGGGCTGACTGGGCAATAAAGTGGGTGGCTACAACTTTGGCCCCGGGTAGGGTCCTCTGGTGAGAGTTGGCTCAAACAGTTGGCTGGATTTTCTTTTTGACCCTGGGTGACTTCTTACAATTTGTCATAATTTACTATCTTTTGGGCTGCTCATTCCATCCCTGCTGTAAGGCATCATGACATGCAGTCGTGATGCCTGCAGCTGGGATCAGCTGCAGGGGTTGCCTCAGTATCTACCACTGCAGTGGTATCAGCCATGTGGGCCCTGTCAGCATACTCTTCCTGCCAGCTGTACCCAGTCATGCTCGTCTACCATCATGTGGATGTCATGCCAGGTGAAGTCATAGGCCTGTGTAAGATATCTAAATTCTTTGATAAACTGTGTGGGGTTGGCAGAGAAGAAGCTAAGTGCTTCTCAATGGCGGACAGATCCACAAGGGAAAAAGGAACATGGACTTGAACAACTCCCTCAGCCCTGGCCACCTCCTGTAGGGAAGCCATGACCTGGGGTAGGAGTGGGTCATTTGAGTGTGTACGGCCAGCAATGGGGGAAGACAGAAGGACTGTTGGCTGAGTAGAGTGGGGAGAATTCTAGGGGCAGGGAGGTGGGGGGGCAGAGGGAGATAGGAAAGTTTAATGGGGGGCCAGGAGGGGGTCTTGGTGGAGAGAATTCCGGGAGGTCAAAAGTTTCCCTGGAGGGAACCAGCAGTTAGTGTAATGGCTGTTGCTGGACTCCCACGTAGCCGACCGTGGTTCGTGTCCTGGACCCGGTGGCTTAAAACTCACGCCGAGCACGTGTGCGTGTGTGCCCAAGATCCTGAGAGGAGAATGGAGAAGGGATTGTGGCATGACCATCCCCTCTGAGGGGTGATTTCTCGCTTTCTGTCTCTATGTCTCTGTCTGTCTGGCGAGCACACGTGCCCTATAGCAAAAACCTCTCAAAAATAAAAATAAAATAAAATAAAAGTTTCCCTGGAAAAGATAGGAGTGTTTTTTTGGCCAGTGTTTTTAGCCATCGTCTGCCCTAGCAAGCAAAAACTGGGAGAGATGATACAGAAATGGGGATGAGAAGGCAGACACCAAAAAGCCTGAACATACGGGATTTCTGTCCATTTGCCAGCAGTCTGACAAAAATCGGTGAGGTCTGTCAAAGTATTGAAATCAAAAGTGCCCTCAGGTGGCAAGATAGATCCATTATTTAGTGAATATTTGGGCCCAGCCTTGGTTGACAGGAAGGCCAGGTGGTGTTTTGATTGTTTGGTGTGATCATAATCTAGCTTTTTCTAATAACAGAGGACACACTCTTAAGGGTTTTTGGATCAGGTTTGGAGGTGGCAGACCCCATGATGGATTAGACCTCGGGTAGAATGAGCTGAGAGGTGTCCCTTCGGTACAATCTCTCCATGGATAGGAGGGTAAGGAAAGTGTCATCCAGGTAGCCCTGAGATAAGACAATCCTTAGGGTAACCCTAGGGCACCCAGAATGGATGTAGAGTGTTCCTGGTGTGGCTGGGACTAGACAGGAAAACTCCAGAGTTCCAAAAAAACGGGTGGGATTGCTTACCAGCCAGATGACTCCAAGAGGCATCCAGCCCCTCCTGGTTTTTGGCACCGGATGTTTGATTTAGGAGTGGTGGCAACGGAGTAAGAGACAGCAAAGATGAAAATACCAGAGTCAGGCCTTGGGGTTTAGCAAAACCAACAAGATTTATTCTGCAAAAAGCTCTTGGGTGAGGTCCCACGGTCTGAACAGAGGTCGAGGGTCGGGGGTGGGGGTGTGGGGGGAGAGTCATACCCAAAGGATTGCTGCTCATCCTCTTATAGCATCCAGTCCCGGCCAATGGGAGACAATGTTTCTGTTCAACTGGTGGTGGGTGTGCTGAAGGCCTAAAGGTTCCCACTAGTGGGAACCGCCATGTTTCTTTTCCTTTCCCCCAGACTCTACAGTGTGGTGGTTGGGGCGATGGACACGCCCATATGGCTATATATACACACACACATATATATATATAAAAAACTTTAAAGTCTATAAGAGCACGGGTTGCCAAGTGGTGTGGTGGTCAGAGGAGCTGGATTCCCATGTGGCCAACTAGTTTGTCTTGGACCTGGCGGCTTGCTTTCTTACTTTCCCTTTCTCTATCTCTGTCTTATTGGTCATATTAAAAAATGACAAATGGGGGACCAGCAGTTAGCGTAATGGCTATGTCGCTGGACTCCCACGTAGTCGACCGTGGTTCAAGTCCTGGACCCGGTGGCTTAAACTCACGCCGGGTGCGTGTGCCCAAGATCCTGAGAGGAGAATGGAGAAGGGATTGCAGCGTGGCCATCCCCCCTGGGGGGTGATTTCTCTTTCTATCTCTCTGGTGAGCGCACGCGCCCTATAGCGAAAACCTCTCCAAAAAAAGACAAATGGAATTAAATAAACTTAAAAAAAAAAAGCACTCATAAAATTAATATAAATACTTTTCAAATTCACACAACTTAAGTAAATAAGCCAACTTCAAATATGGCCCAAAAAAGGGGAAAAGGTTGGACTAGCAGATGGTGTAATGGTTATGTCACTGTACTCATAGGTAGTTGACCACGGTTGAATCCCAAACTTATAACTCATGTCAGGTGCCCGTGCATGTCCCAGATCCAGAGGGGAATGGAAAAGAAAGGATTGTGATATGGTCACCCCCTCTTCAAGGGATGATTTCTTGCTCGCTCTGTGGTGAGCACATGTGTCCTATAACAAAAATCTCTCTAAAAAAAAAAAAAAGTTTAATACATACAAATCATGTTTCCAACAGTTTCTCCAGAGTTTTTATTAATCATGCAACATCATTTTTTTTTTTTAAATTTGCTATAGGGCACATGTGCTCACCAGAGAAAGACAGAGGGAAAGTGAGAAAACAGGTCTAGGACTTGAACATTGGTCAGTCATGTGGGAGTCCAGCACCTTAACCACCACGCAACCTACTGGCACCAATATGATATCTCAATATGGTTAGTTTAATAAAACAACTAGTAGTCATGTGTTATATTTTATATGGTAGATATCTAACAGAAAAATAAATTCATGACTTTTTCAGGCTTATCCCTAAGGTACTTAAAACATTTAGCTTTCATTTTCTCTGATAGTTAACTATCTAGGCTTTTTGCTGTTTTGACAAGGTTTTCCCAAAATCAAATTCTAAACCAAGTTCTTTGACCTCAAAATAACTTTTGGATGTTTAATAGACAGCCCCAACACATCCAAAAGAGATGTTAAAATATTAATACATTGGGGCCAGTAGGTGCCATAGTGATTAAGGCGGCTGAACTCCTACATGGCTGACTGTGGTTCAAGTCCTGGACCTGGCAGCTTGCTTTCTCACTTTCCTTCTCTCTGGTCAAATTCAAATAATGACAGTGAGGGCCCAGAGGTGGCATAGTGGTTAGGGGCACTGGACTCCCACATGGCTGACCATGGTTCAAGTCCTGGACCCGGCAACTTGCACACTTTCTTTCTGGTCAAAATTGAAAAATAAAAATAATTCTAAAAAAAAAAAAAAAAAGAAAGAAAATAATTGGGCCCATCTAGTAACAGACTGAACAAGTCCCTCAGACCCAGATAAAAACCACTTGCCACAGTTCCTCTTCAACAACCCATTTTCTGGGACCCCTCCCTTCTTGGAAGCTGATCTGCCTGCCTTCTCCTTCAATAAACTCCCTGGTTTGCTATGCCTATTCTGTGTCCCCAACTTTTTAAAAAATATAATATTTATTTTATTTATTCATTCATTGATTTTAATTTGACCAGAGAGAGACAGAGAGTGAGAAAGCAAGCCACCAGGTCCAGGACTCGAACCATGGTCAGCCATGTGGGAGTGTCCAGCACCTTAACCACACCACCTGCTGGTCCTTGTGACAACTCTAATTCTTCCTGAGTGTGGGACTGACAGCCCCTGCATTCTTGTGTAATAATCAAGTTTCTGCATTGGTTAAAACGTTCTCTGAGCTTTCCAACATTGTAGTTAATGGACAGTAACAGATAAAGAACTATTTCATCTTAAACAGCTGCATTTAGTATATAGCTATTGAACGCTGGAGTGCTAGAAAGAAGACTGGACTCTAGATTCTAAGTGCTCTTCTAAAATTTAGATACTCTCCATGATTTTTTTTTGGAGACATTTTTGCTATAGGGCGCATGCACTCGCCAGAAAGATAGACAGAAGTGAGAAGTCACCCACTGGAGGTGGATGGCCTAGCCACAATCCGTTCTCCTCCATTCTCCTCTCAGGATCTTGGAAACAACACGCCTGGCATGAGTTTAAGCCACTGGGTCCAGGACTCAAATTGTGGTCGACTACATGGGAGTCCAGCAACATAGCCATTACACCGACTGCTGGTCCCCTCTCCATGATTTTTAAAAACTGTACCTTTTCTACTTCTCTGAGCTGAAATAATTTAATTAAAATCTACATGACAAAAGGACTACATTCATTTACTTATCTTGGTGTTGCCAGGTTTCTCATTCAGGTGAAGGCATCTAGAATATAAGGAGGTAAAGAATTGAGAGGGCCTTTTTTTTTAAAAAAAAAAAAAAACACAAAAAAACACAAAAAAAACAAAACACAGGGCACATGTGCTGACTGGAAGGACAGAGAGACAGTGAGAAGTCACCTCCCCAACCCCACCCCCGGGAGATGGCCACGCGACAATCCCTTCTCCATTCTTTTCTCAGGATTCTGGGCACACAAACCCAGTATGAGTTTTAAGCCGCCAGGTCTGGGACTCGAACCATGGTCAGCTACATAGGAGCCCAGTGATGTAATCATTACAACATCCACTGGTCCCAAGAAAGGGTGCTTTTCTACTAACAATTGTTTGCACCCAGACTAGGACCAACTCCACAGGAGGAGTTACTCCACTCTCAGAGGTGCAAAACACTGCCCAAAGGTTCTTGGCTGTCACACCAAAACAGTGCTTATAGCCAAACCTCAATAAAGACAGTGCTTACTCTTCCAACAGTGTAACACCATCACAGGCATCACACTAGCCTGGACAGCTGACAACTGCTGGATGATTTCTAAACAGTTTTCTCTTTCTTATTTGTTCCAGATCCCTAAGTGTTAGGTTTAACAAAGGACTGACTGACTCACACAAGGTTTTATTCAGGCAAGAAGCCACCAGGATCTGAGGTTAGAGAAACTTCAGACTACCCCACTAAGGTATTTTTTATATGGGAGGGGTAGAGATAGGGTCATGAAAATGAGGGGGGCTGATTAGGGTACTTGCCATTGTGACCCTATCAGCCCATCTGTGAGCATTTACAGAAACATTTTTATGGTTTTGTTTGCCAGGAGGGTTCTGGCTAAAGGCCATTGTAACCACCACCTCCGTATTTTTTTTTTAGCTCCTTTTTTTTGGAGAGGTTTTTGCTATAGGGCGCATAGAGACAGAAAGCGAGAAATCACCCCCCAGGGGGGATGGCCACACCACAATCCCTTCTCCTTTCTCTTCTTGGGATCTCGGGCACGCACGCACACGCGCCTGGCTTGAGTTTAAGCCACCAAGTCCAGGACTCAAACTGCGGTTGACTACATGGGAGTCCAGCGACACAGCCATTACGCTAACTGCTGGTCCTCCACTTCCATACTTTCTGATGGGAAATTTCCCTAAATGCGTTCAGGGGTTGCTAGGCACCCCAGAGAGAAAATATGGGATCCAGGTTAGGACCATAGGTTGAATGTGGACTACAAACAGGCTTGGAAGTACTAATTGCTGCCAAACCCTTTAAAGAAACAACTAACCCTTTCCCATTCTTTCAGTAGTTTTATCCAGTATTCAGGGAGTTTTCACAATATGCCAAGCACTGTGCTTGGGATGAACAATTAAGATACACTATCCTTTCCCTCAAAGAACTTAAAAATGTCCCTATAGGTCCCTCAGATGGAACGGCACAGTTAACCTTAAAAAACATCAACACACTTTGACATAAATCACTAAGGCCCTATTCATCTTTTCATTGCCCAGAGGCTGAATTTGTTGGGGGGCAATGTAGAAGTGAATTTGCCTCCCAATTATTTCCTGATGGATACCAAGAAGCGTGGAAAAGGTAATCATAGGAGGTAATCATTATTGGAACAAACAGAAATATTTACCTGAAAACTCTACACGCAGACTGCCTGCCACTGCTTTTCATATTATCCTAAAATGGAAGATAAATGAATAAGCTCTGGTGATCTGCTCAGAATGGTGATCACAATTAAATCAATAATAATTGCCTACTTCAAACAGTAAATTTCAAATATTTTCATCACAAAAGATCAGTATGTACAGTGATGGATTTTGTAAATTCGTAACTTAATCATTCTATAATATAAACATGTACTTATATATTATTTTATTTCCCCTTATTTGCCTTTTCCTTGCCTATGAGTAGCAAAAAATAACTTCCTAAAGCCTTCTAGATATCACTAGTCTTAAGATCCCATATATAAAAAGCTATTCACAATTAACATTTGAGGCATTCACACAAAACACTCAACATTTAGCTGAAAGAATCCTTTTAAGGGAAAGCCAATTGATGGAACAAAACAAGCTTTGATAAGTAACTCCCATGCCTCCTAACATCCTCACCAGTTCTTCCTATAGAAAGTATGTCTCTTTCACAGTAGTAGGAAGTAAGTCAATCCTACTGGACAATCTCCAGAATCACTGAGTGATTGCCCAGAACTGAGAATCATCTATTCTCAAAAAATTAGCATTCCAAAACAAAATCACTACAGGGAGGACCCAATACTTACTAAAGGCACAACAACTCTGTTCACACCTATAAATCAGTTAAGAAACCAACACGGGGGGACCAGCAGACAGTATGGTGGTTGGGGTGCTGGAAATTCCCACATGGCCAGCCATGGGTTCGAGTCCTGGATCTGGTGGCTTGCTTTCTCACTTCTCCTTTATTATTTTAAAGAGATTTTTCCCTGGGCATAATGGCTATGTCACTGGACTCCCACATCATCGACCACGCTTCAAGTCCTGGACCCGGTGGCTTAAACTCACACCAGGTGCATGCGCGTGTGTGCCCAAGATCCCAAGAGAATGCAGGAGAAGGAATTGTGGGGTGGCAATCCCCCCTCAAGGGGTGATTTCTCGCTTTCTATCTCTGTGTCTCTCTGTCTTTCTGGCGAGCATATGCACCCTATAGTGAAAACCTCTCAAAAAAAAAAAAAAGATTTATTTAATCCCATTTGTTATTATTTATTATTATTTTAATTTGATGAGAGAACAGGAAAGCAAGAAAGCAAGCTGCCAGGTCTGGGACTTGAATGGCAGTCAGCCATGTGGAAATCCAGTGCCCTTAACTAACACACCACCTGCTGGTCCCTAGTCATTCTATTTTTTTAAGGTTTTTGCCATAGGGCATGTGCACTCATGCCAGGGACAAGTTTCAAGTCACCAGGTCTGGGGCTCAAATGGCAGTCAGCATGTGGAAGTCCAGCAATGTAACCACTATGCCATCTGCATCCTCCATTGTTTTTCAAGTCTCTTGAATTGTGCAGTTGGCCATGTGGGATCAAGCTACCTTAACCTCCACACCACCTGCAGGCCCAGGAATGCTCATACTTTTTTTTTTTTTAAGAGCAAATCACATCAATATTTCCCCAACAGGGAATCCCACAGATAAGTATGCCTATGAAATTTTTCTACAAGTGGATCTTAAATAGTATGATGGCCGAAGAGCCATGCCTTTTTCAGTGAAATCTGCAAAATGTCTTTTGCCTTCCTCTCTTTTTAAGATCCCCATTGAGCACTTACTTCCTAGGCTTTAAAAAATAAAGCATGACCTGCCCCTTCTATTTATACATACCCACCCAGGCTAGATTACCCGTTTTGTTTCCAAGGTATGATTCACCTAACTTCATACTACCCAAGTTTCACCCTTTGCAGACGTAACTTTGGATAAACTATACTGGCATCCTGGTAGAGTTAACACAGAGTTGGCATGAACCAGGCCCAGAATGCCAACCAGCTATCTGCTGCTGTTCTCCCAGCAGTGTAACACGTGCCTAGGTACAAGGCAACCTAGGCAGCTGCCTACGGCTGGGGCCAGAGGGGGTTAAAAAGGCTGTACTTAGAGTACAGTAGCTGCCCAAGTTTGTACTTACAGAGTTTGTAGCTGCCCAAGTCCACAGCTGAACCTTCTGCAATCAAAGCATTGCAGGTTAATCAGTTAAAGAAAGTGAATACACGTGCAACTCATAAGCCCTGCCATCACAATCCCATAACTTAGCAAGGCCTGAGCTATAGAAACAATGACAATCAAACAATAGCTTATTTGTGGTCAGCTTTGTTTTCATGTATTAATGATCTATTCAACAAGTATCAGGAAGCTTGACTCTATCACTCAGAGGCCAAATGACACTAGGCAAGTAACTTAACCCCAAGACTTAAGTTTCCTTGTAGAATGGGGGCATTATTAACAGTACTCTGTAAATAGGGTGGTTGGGAGACTTAAGTGGGATATAAATTAAACTTAAAGGATAATATCTGGTATACGGTGGGATCTCAGTATTTAAGGAACCACATTTTAGGACAGGAAAAGATAAATATAATAAATAAGGGTGAATAGAAGAGAGAAGTAACCCAGGAAGTACAATGGGCAATCAAAATCACAAATGATAGTTAAAACTAGAGAGAAAAAAAAGCCTTGAATATGGACATCTTGAAGGACAATAAAAACAGCACTGTCATTCCTGCCAACCTCAACTGAAAAAAAAAAATCACCAAAACTTTTGCAAAAATGTTAATAAACATCCCTGCACATACACCATTATAATTTACCTTAAATAAGGTTATGTAAGACCACATATTTTTTCAGTCATCCTCAAATTCTACTCCAAAATAATTTAGAGAAACAGGAAAATGACTAGAAGGCTCACTGTTTGATTCTAAAATCGAATCTTGGGACCAGCAGTTGGCATAATAGCTACGTCGCTGTCGCTGGACTCCCATGTAGTGCACCAAGGTTCAAGTCCCGGACCCGGTGGCTTAAACTCACGCCCGGCACATGTGCGTGTGTGCCCAAGATCCTGAGAGGAGAATGGAGAAGGGACTGCAGCGTGGCCATTCTCCGGGGTGGGAGTGTGTGTGTGGGGTGATTTCTTGCTTTCTGTCTCTCGGTCTCTGTCTTCCTGGCGAGCGCACACGCCCTATAGCAAAAACCTCTCAAAAAAAAAAAAAAAAAAACACAGTATCTTAAAAAGTGGCTGTCCCTGTCCGGAGTTTGGGTCGAAGGGGCTGAACCAGTTCCACTCAGACACGTGTTCTTAAACAAACCGTCCCAAGCTCCTGAGCCGGACGCCTGGCCACGAGGCTCTCAGTAGTTGGCTCTCGGTGACTCCCTATGGAGACAACGGATAGTAGGAAACAAGAGGCGACTCTGGAGCTAAGGTTACCGGTGTCTCTTGAACATGCCTTCCACGCCCGGGGTCACGAGAGAACGAACCCCAATCTCGTCCCGTGCCTCAGTATAAGCCTTCCAGCACGGTTTCTTGCCCCGGTCTGGTGAAACTCCAAGACCTCTCCCCTTTAGGCCCTTACTCACCTGCACGTTTTCGGAGCTCGGAAAGACGAACCCGCACGCTCAGAGGCCGCAGGGGAAAGGGCAGGCGGGAGCCAAGGGGAGCCCCGCCCCGGGGCGGCTGTCGGGCGGGGCCTCAGTGGGCGGGATCCTAAGCTCCGCCCAGGAAAGGCCAAGTCGAAAAAAATTCCAGCTAGGCGACGTGCGTGAGCCTACTGCTTACATCCCGTAGACTCGGGGTGAAAAAGGGTTGGGGTCTAAACAATGACGTTTCTTGGACTCTCATCCAATTTCTTACTTATGGGTAAAAGGAGCACTGGATTTGGAGCTACTAAAGACAGAGAGAGCCTGTTGTATCTTCGTGGGGCCAGGCTTCCTGACTGCACGGTTTGAGAGCCACCTCTGGACTCTGATTCTTTACACGTGTGTGGTGCCTTTCGGTTGCTGCAGGCCCAGCCCACGTTTCTGCGCTTCCCACGCAGATCCTCTTTCTGATTTCCTGCTGCAGCACTGTCATTCGGCTAATGGATCTCCCACCCACACAGATCATCTTGGTTCAGTTTTCGGAATTTCTCTAGTTTTTTCGGTAGAATAAGCCAGTCAAACCTGCCACCACTGCATCCCTGGGAGCCCGCAGTGGGATCTTTAGCAAAGCTGCCGTAGCTAAAGAACACTGGCGTTCTCTGCCAGACTTGTCTTGTACCAGGGCACAATCAGACAAAGACTGCTCACCAGGTTATCAATATTTATTTTCAACACTGAAACTTCCTTCCCCCACTAAACAGTCAATATGATTCTGTCTTGGTAAACAGTGAAGCTGGAGCCCAGTGGGGCAAGACCAACTAACAGTAATATTGAACACCATTCTGTAATTCCCCCAATTCTAGAGTCTCTACCTTTTTTTTTTTTTTTTCCCCCCGTTGGAGAGGTTTTTGTTATAGGTCACATTCGCTCGCCAGACAGACAGAGAGAGACAGAAAGCGAGAAATCACCTCCCAAGGGGAATGGCCATGCCGCAGTCCCTTCTCCATGCTCCTCTCGGGATCCTGGGCACACACGCACACACGCCCTGGCATGAGTTTTAAGCCACTAGGTTCGAGACGCGAACCACGGTCGACCACATGGGAGTCCAGCAACATAGTCATTACGCTAACTGCTGGTCCGGAGTCTCTACCTTTTCTACTCTTCCCTTCTCCAGCATCCTGTACCTCTACTGATCTATTGCACCAGGCACCATTGCCAGGCAAGTCCCTGGGAATCGACCACTGCCTTTGGCATCTGCCAACGTGTTTTATTATCTATCTCCTCAGCTCATTCATTAAAAAAAAAAAAAAAAAAGTGCTTCCCTGGCATCCCAACAACCATTACAAATCTTTCCTGAGAAATCCCAAATTGATTCCAGCAAGATTACCCTAGGCTATAGGGCGGAGAGTCACTGGGGAAGAACGCACAGATCTTCCCCGGTTTTGATGGAGCTGGACACAGGATCTGGTTGAGAAAAAGCTTCCATAAATACAGTAATTTAAAAAGTCACATGATCACTTCTGGGCTGGTAGGCAGGAACTCTGCTTTGCAGTTAAAATAGGAATGGCAAAAGATTGCCGCAATAATCAATGCCCACATCCAGCTGTCACAGTGTGTTCATAAAGGAGGGTTATGAGAGCTATAAAGCCAGGCAGATTGGGTGGGTAATTGTCCTGCTGAGTGCTGCTAAAGGAGAAATTGCATTGGCATCTCATATATTTTGCTTTCTTTCCTTCCAAACACACGAAGTAGAGAAGGCAGAGCTACATTGAGGGTTCATGAAGAGGAAAGATAAGGTGCATGTGCACACGTGCACACACACACCTGCATGTGTTATGTTTTCAGAGAAGAGATAGAAAGTAATTGAGGACAGGAAAATGTGAGCACCTTTGGAAAGAGACGACCAATAACAAGATGATGACTATATACACAAATTAGTCCAGGTAGAAGATAGAATTGGTGTAGAAGGAAAAACAGCCATTCTGAATAAAGGCTGCTAGGTGAATCGTGTTTGTATTGAAAATGTGGTCACTTGTGGCCAGCACGTGGCATGGAGTTTAAGAAGATGGATCCCTGGGGCAAGCAGCTGGCATAATGGTTACGTCACTGGCCTCCCTGGTAGTCAACCAGGGTTCGAGTCCTGGACCCAGTGGCTTAACACACTGGGTGCATGTTTGTGTGTACCCAAAATCCCAAGAGGAATGGAGGGAAAGGGATTGTGGCGTGGCCAAACTTTCTGGGGGGTGATTTCTTGCTTTCCGTCTCTCTGTCTGTGCCTGTCCAGTGCATGCAAGCAAGTCACCAGGTTCAAGACTCAAACCACAATCAGCCATGTGGGAGTTCCAGAATCTTAACTACCACACCACCTGCTGGTCTTTTTTTTTTTTTTTTTTCTTTTTTTTTTTTTTGGTTTTTTGGAGAGGTTTTTACTATAAGGCGCGTAAGCTCGCCAGACAGACACAGAGAGACAGAGAGACAGAAAGCGAGAAATCACCCCCCAGGGGGGATGGCCACGCCACAATCCCTCCGCCGCCATTCTCCTCTCAGGACCTTGGGCATGCACGCACACGTGCCCTGCGTGAGTTTAAGCCACTGGGTCCGGGACTCGAACAGCGGTCGACTACATGGGAGTCCAGCAACATAGCCATTATGCTAACTGCTGGTCCCCTGGTCTTTGAACAGTATATTAACTTCTGTGCCACCGAGCCAGGCTGAAGATGAGGATTTCTTTTTAATTGCCAGAAGGCATGTGTACCTGCCAGAGTAAGATAGAAAAACAGAGCAAGAGAGGGAGAGTGAGAAAGTATCCTCGATGGGGTGAGGTCATGCTGCAATTCTTCTCCTCTATATCTCCATCCTGTCAGGATTTGAGGCAGCTACACACACATACCCAGCATGTTTTCTAATCTGTTAGGTTGGGATTCAAACCTCAGTTGGCCCTGTGGAATTGGTAACCTTAACCACTAGGCTGAAAGACCAACCTAGTAAAGAATTTTTAACTAGAAAAAGCGATCATAATTTTGGCTTTTCTTCCAAAGGACATTGTAATGGTTAGTTCTGGGTGTTAACTTGACTGTACTAAGAAATAACTAGAAAAACTATTATTCTGCCTGTGTCCATGGGGCTGTTTCTAGAGGGGATTAACATGGAAATGAATAGACTAGATATGTTAGATCTGTCCGCAGTGACAGCAGGCACAACCCAAACAACAAGGGGCCCAAAGGAAACAAATACAGAAGACAATGTGTGTCTCTCTCTCTAATTTTTTTATTTTTATTTTTTTTTTTAGGTTTTTGCTATAGGGCTCATGCACTTGCCAGAAAGATAGAGATCCCCCCTGTGAGGGGATGGCCACACCACAACCCCTTCTCCTCCATTCTCCTCTCAGGATCTTGGACATGCATGCACACGCACCCAACGTGAGTTTAAGCCACCAGGTCCAGGACTTGAACTGTGGGCGACCAAGTGCGAGTCCAGCAACATAGCCATTATGCCAACTACTGGCCCGATGATGTGTCTCTTTTAAGACAGAGCAAGATAGCCTTCCTCTGTTACTTCAGATAAGAACTCAAGGCCATAAGAACATAGCTCCTCTGCTCTCCAACTCCAGGATTTATACCAGTAGACTCCTGGGTTGTCAGGATTTTAGCATTGGACTATGAGTTACATCATTAGCTTTCCTGCCTCTTGGATTTGGACTGATCCGTGCTACCAGAATCCCAGAATCTCCAGCTTGTAGATGGCCTGTTGTGGGACTTCTCAGCTGCCATAATCACATGAGCTGATTCCTCCAATCAATCCCATCTTGTATAACCATATACATTGGTTCTATTTCCCTAGAAAAGACTGCCTAGTACAGACACTAAGAAGCCCATGCCTGAAAAGGGGACCACATTTTCCTTTCTTTCTTCCTCTTTCTTTTTTTTTTTCTAAATAATTATTTTATTTAACTTTATTTATTTACTTATTTTTTATTTTGACCACAGAAGGATGGAGTTGGGGGTGAGAAAGTAAGCCACCAGGTCTGGGACTTGAACCACAGTTGGTTGTGTGGGAGGGAGTCTAGTGCCCTTAACCACAACACCATTGCTGGCCCCACTTCCTTCCTTTCTTCCTTCCTTTCTTCCTTCCTTCCTTCCTTCTTTTCTTCCTTCCTTCCTTTTTCTTCCTTCCTTCCTTCCAGGGAGCATGGCCATGCCGCAATCCTGTCTCCTCCATACTCCTCTTGGGATCTTAGGCACACACACACATGCACCCCCCCGTGAGTTTAAACTACTGGGTCCAGGACTCGATCTGTAATCAACTACATGGGAGTCCAGCAACATAGCCATTATGCAACTGCTGGTCCCTGTATTTTTTTAAATAATTATTTTATTTGAAATTTATTTATTTATTTATTTATTTTAAACCTGAGAGTGACACAATGAGAGAGAGAGAGAAAGTAAGAAAGCAAGCAAAGCTGCCAGGTTCAAGACTTGAACCACAGTCACTCATGTAGGAGTCCAACGCCTTTAACCACCATGTCACCTGCCAGGCTCCCATGTATTTGTTTTTAATCATTCTTTTTGAGTTATTTAGGAAAATAAGGCTCCTGGAGTTGTTTTCCTTTGAAGTAAAAGAAACCCAAGCTAGCCCTCCATTAGTTAGTCTTCTTTTATTTAAAAACTGAGGGGCCAGAGGGCGGTGTGGTGGTTGGAGGTGCTAGACTCTCACATGGCCTACCATGGTTTGAGTCTCAGATCTGGTGCCTTGGTTTCTCACTTTCCCTCTCTCTGATCAGACTCGAAAATAATAATAATAAAGTTAAATAAAATAACTATTTAAAAATAAAGACTGAATTAGAAAATAAAAATAAAAACAGCAACAATGAGAAGCATACCTGGGGACCTAAAAAATCTGCAATTGTGCTTATAATTGTGGGGTAAATGGTTATTGCCATTTTTAAAAAATGCCACAGGGTACCTACACTCACCAGAGAGAGAGATGGCGGGATGGGAAGAAGGAGAAAGTACTCCCAGTGGGTTATGGTCATGCTGCAATTCCTTCTCCATTTCTCTATGCTGTCAGGATTTTGGGCATGCATGTACATATGCACAGTGTATTTTTTAAGCCACCAGGGCCAGAACTTGAATCGTAGTTAGTCATGTGGGATCCAGCTCCCTTAAGCACTAGGCTATGGGGCCAACCCAGGTCATTACAAATTTTAAGGATTACAAATAACTCTTTTTAAAAAATTATTTATTTATTTATTCATTCATTTATTTTAATTTGATCAAAGAGAGACAGAGAGAGAGAGAGAGAAAGTAAGAAAGCAAGCCACCAGGTCTGGGACTCAACCCATGGTTAGCCATGTGAAAGTGTCCAGTGCCTTAACCACCACACCACCTGCTGGTCCCCTACACAGAACTTTTTATTCTGTATCCTGTGTCCTTTCAGAACTTTCTCGGTCTGTAGAAAAACTTTAGGCATTTGGACCAGCAGCAAAAAGACATAAAGGGGCAGACTGTGCATTCCTGTGCCCCACTCCCTAACTCAGTTCTCTCATAATGACCTGGTTGAACCTTTATCCCACTGTAGGCATGTGGGTCCTGAAAGAGCCAGGGTCTCTGTTCACGCCAGTAATTGAAATTAAATTATTTCAATAAATAAATTTATTTAAATAAATACGGCTCTTTAGACAATAGGCAATGTGACACAAAGAATGGTTGCAAGGTAGACTAAGATTCTGGGTTCCTTCTACAGCATGTATGGACACATTATGGTGACATCAGCTTCAGCGAGTCCAATTCCCAGTGCTTGGGAGTGGAGCAAGTCCCAGTACTTGGCTTCCTCCTCACATGCCTCCAATCACCTCTTCATTTGATTTCTAGACTCAATTTGTTAGTCTATTTCCATACCCCTCATTTTCTCACCAACCTCACCCCAACTCCAACTTGGCCCTCCAATCCTGAAACCATTTGCCGGAAATTCATTAAAACTGAACACATGGGAAATTACAGAGGAGATTTCACTTGTCACTTAGGCTCAAATATAGAAAGTAGTTTTAAAAGGACAGTGGCAAGAGGTTATTTTTATCTTGCTTGTTTGTGCTGAGTTTTATCTCTCTGTCTCTCATTTTCTTCCTGACTACCTCTCTTCTTCCCTGCTTCTGCTGCTGCTTCTTTTTTTTTTTTTTTTTTTTTGGAGAGATTTTTGCTATAGGGCACATGTGCTCGCCAGACAGACAGAGACAGACAGAAAGACAGAAAGCGAGAAATCACTGCCCAGGGGGGATGGTCACGCCACAATCCCTTCTCCTTTCTCCTCTTGGGATCTTGGGCACGCACGCAAACACCTGGCGTGAGTTTTAAGCCACCGGGTCCAGGACGCGAACCGCGGTTGACTACATGGGAGTCCAACGACATAGCCATTACACTAACTGCTAGTTCCCCTGCTTCTTCTTTAAACTAAGCATTGGCCTTTTCAATATTTGTCCCAGGTTCTATTTTTTTTTTTTTTTTAGAGGGATTTTTGCTATAGGATATGTGTACTCTCCAGAGACACAGACAGAGAAAAAGTGAAAATCACCCCTTCCCCCCAGGGGAGATGACCATACTGCAATCCCTCCTCCTCCGTTCTCCTCTCAGGATTTTGGAGACTTCAGGCATGCACATTCACATGTCCTGTGTGAGTTTCAAGCTGCCAGGTCCAGAACTCAAACTGTGGTTGACCATGTGGGAATCTAACACCACAACCACTACACCACCTGTAGGCCCCTGTCCCAGATTCTAGTATCTTGTTTTTTAAAGTCTGTTTCAACTTTGTCATTTGTTTAGTCAACAAATATTGAGTATCTACCACGTAGCAGACCCTGTGTTAGCTGCCAGAATGGATACAGAATAAGACATAGTCCTGCCCATGATGGGAGGTGTGATGGGAGAGGTACCTATAAGATAGGATGAGTTCATATTTGGTCACAGAAAGCCCTGAGAGTTTTTCGCACTTTTCTGATGCTGTTTTTACCATCCTGTAGATAGGCATGTGAACATAACCATCACCCCTACATGTTGATTAGGGCATAAACCAAATATCTCACAAGGAATGTATATAGAATTCAAATACAGAATTAGAAGACCACCATTTATTTATTTTTAAATTTTAAGTTTATTCATTTATTCTATGAGAGAGAGAGAAATACAGCACCACTAAGTAGGTCCTGATGCTGTGATCTACCTTCAGCCCCAATCATGGGCACATATGTTCTTGGTGCATCCAGGGAGGTCTCCAGACATAAACCATCAAGCTTCTTGTGTGGGTCTGCCTTGCAGAATATCACATCTCATTGCTGTACCACCACCTAGCCCTACCATTTATATATTTATTAGCTGTTTGACTTTTAGGTAAATGACCTCTGAACCTGTTTACTCACCTATAAAATGAGAATAGGAATCTTTACAATTTAGGATTGTTGTGAGGATTAAATGAAATTTCACTGGGGACCAGGGTGGGAGATAAAAATGAGATGTCATATATAAAAGATCAGACAGTTGTTCAATGTCTGTCACTTCCTTTCCATTACTTCACTGTCCCACCATTGAACCTCATAATTAAAAATAAATAAATAAAAATCAAGCCTAGTCTCCCTCTTGATCAGAAATGGGCTTTCTTAAGTGGTATTCACCAATCATATGACAAGAGAATGGGTTCTTACTATATTTGTTACTGTAAGTTGCACTATGCATTGCCACTTTTTTAAAAAAAGAATTATTTATTTATTTAATTCTATTTGTTATTGTTTGTTTGTTTTATTTGACCACCAGAGAGAGAGAGAAAGGGAAAGCGAGAAAGCAAGCCACCAGGTCTGGAACTTGAACCATGGTTGACCATGTGGGAATCAAGCGCCCTTATCCACCACACCACCTGCTGGCCCCTGCATTGCTACTTTGGACCGATCACTCTTCAAGGGTAAAAGAGAGGTAATAAAAAAAAATGAGGAACCAACAGATGGCATAATGGTTATATTGCTGAACTCCCATGTAGTCCATGCAGTTCAAGTCCCAGACCCGGTGGCTTAAAACTCACGCCGGGCATGTGTGCGTGCGTGCCCAAGATCCCGAGAGGAGAATGGAGGAGAATGAATTGCAGCATGGCCATCCCCCAGGAGGTGATTTCTCACTTTTTGTCTCTCTGTCTCTCCAGTGAGCACAAGCGCCCTATGGCAAAAAAGAAAATTTCTCTTAAAAAAAATGAAATTTGGGAACCAGCAGTTAGCATAATGGCTAAGTCGCTGGACTCCCACGTAGTCGACCACAGTTCACGTCCCGGACCCGGTGGCTTAAAACTCACGCCGGGCATGTGTGCGTGCGTGCCCAAGATCCCGAGAGGAGAATGGAGGAGAAGGGATTGCGGCGTGACCATCCCCCCTGGGGGGTGATTTCTCGCTTTCTGTCTCTATGTCTCTCTCTGCCTGTCTGGCGAGCGCACGCGCCCTATAGCGAAAAAAACCTCTCAAAAAAAAAAAATGGAAATTATAGTGGAAATACAACCTAAGGTCCTCCTCACTATGCGGGTTGGATTTGTGAGGATTGCCTGAGAGAGTTGCAGAATGTCTTTTCCTAAGAGTATTAGGACTAGGCCAGGCAAGCCAAACTGGAGATTAAGAATAAATCTAATGGTAACCAGCAGATGGCATAATGGTTAAGTCGCTGGATTCCCACATAGTCAACTGCACTTCGAGTCCTAGACATGGTGGCTTAAAACTCACGCCTGATGCTTGTGCATGTGTGCCCAAAATCCTGAAAGGAGATTGGAGGAGAAGGGATTGTGGCATGGCCATCCCCCCAGGGGGGTGAGTTCTTACTTTCTGTCTCTCTCTCTCTCTCTTTCTCTCTGTCTCTGGTGAGCGCACGTGCCCTATAGCAAAAATCTTTCTTTGAAAAAAAAAAAAAGAATAAATCTAATGGAGACCAGCAGATGACATAATGGTTACATTGCTAGAGTCCCACATGGTTGACTACACTTAGAATCCTGGACCTGGCAGTTTGAAACTCATACTGGGTGCATGTGTGTGCATGCCCAAAATCCTGAGAGGAAAATGGAGGAGAAGGTACTGTAGCAAGGCCATCCCCCCTGGGGGTGATTTCTCATTTTCTGTCTCTGTTTCTCTTATCTTTCTGGTGAGTGCACATGCCCTATAGCAAAAATATTTCTCTATTAAAAAAAAAAAAAAGAAAGAAAGAAAAGAAAAGAATAAATCTGATGGTCTCTTCATGTCCCGTTTAGCCTAAGGAATCCTTGCAGGAGGAATTGCTGTCCTCTTCCTTTTCCAAGCCAGGCATGCTCTGGGGAGATGTGTGCTGCCAGGAAGGCTTATTGTTCACAAGGAAAAGAAAAAATGGCAACTGCCATTTCAGGGGTTTAATAAGTACACTAAAGTAAGAAGCTGCTGATTTCGTTTACCTGATTCTTCCTCTCTGATAAAGAAGAAATCTCTTCAGTCGGGTTCCTTGAAGCTAAAAACAAAGGCTGAGCTCCAACTGCGGAAATTGGCAGAGGCAACATTCAAAGGAATAAGTAGAGCTCAGCTGGCGGCACTAGGATTCCAGGATGCCCTCCCATGCCCCCATCTGTAGGAAATTTCAGATTGCCTTTGTTCTATGGTTTTTTGCAAAGAGGGTTCGTTTAGTTGTTCTTTTTCTCCCTTCACTATCATTTTTCTTTCTTCTCCCTTCTCCTTTTCCCTGTTCTCTTCCTTCTCCCCATCTCTTGTGCCTCCTCCTTTTCTGTTTTCTCCTCCTCCTCCCTCCTGCCAATCTCCATTTTGACTGTTGGATCTAATCACCCACTCCATCAAGATTTCTATTCCAAGAATTTCAAAATTCCTTCTTGATCTAAAGTAGCAATACTATTCTGATAACAAAGACAGTGCTCTGTATTTGTATACAGTAAGATTTCCCAACCTGTAGTCAGACGCTGCAGGGGAAGATTTCCCAACATGCAAGTCAGGTTCTTCACAGGATTTTCTGAGCCATTCATAGGCTAATATGAACTATAAATGTCCACAAGGGGTTAGAATATCGGAACCATAGCCAAACATCTCTGCCCTTCTTTTTCTCTTTTTCACACAGCTTATCCTGGGACAAGTGGTCTTTGGAACACATTTCAGAAACACTAATATCATGTGTTACAGTTTTCTTGAATGCTGTAACATTCATCCTACCATTTGATTTCCACAAGTACCCTGTAATAGAGTGAGGCTATGTTAGTCTCACTTTACAGATTAATAAAACTGATCTATTTACATGTCTGACTCATAGTAACAGCTAACTAGCAAGCAAAGCCAGATCTTTGGCTGCATTTAAATATATATGGGGGGCCAGTGGCAGTGGGTGTCATGGTGGTTTGGGCAATATATATATATATATTTATATATTATACAGTACATTATATATGATATAGGATCTAGAAGATATGCTATAATTGCTGAATTATTACACTCACTTTATTCCCATTCAGCTAAATGTGTTTTACACTGTATGTTTGTCACTATTCTAGATGCTGGGGATAAAACACTGATTGAAATAGACAAAACCACAAATGCTTGCCTTCATGGAGCTTACACTCCAGTACAAATAGATTAAAATTACGAGATAGATATGTGAAGTATATTTTATTATACGTGTTGTATAATTACAAGTGCCAAGAATAAAGCAGAGAGGAGCCAGCTCTGTGGTGCAGTGATACTGCATTGCTCAAGAGAAGTCAGATCTCACATGGCAATTACATGTCAAATCCTCAGCCCAGTTACCTTGAAACATGCTAGGCACATGTGCAAGTGTCCAGGATCCAGAAATCGGAGGAAGGAAATTACAGTATGTCCAGACCCTGTGGCAATTGCTCATCTTTTTCTCTCTCTCACACACACACACTCCCATGTGCATGAATGCACTCTTTCATGAACAAAGAAAAAAAAAAAGAATAAAGTAGGGGAAAGGATAGATGTTGGAGTTCCAATTTAAGGAGAGGAGGGAGTTGAGAGAGGCTATGTTGAAAGGGTGACTTTTTTTCATGTTTTTGCCATAAGGCATGTATGCTCTTCAGAGAGACAGAGAGGGGACAAGTGGGAAATCACCTCCTGGGGAGGATGGCCACATTACAGTCTTTTCTCCATTCTTCTCTTAGGATTTTTGGCACACCTGGCATAATTTTCAAGTCGCCAGATCTGGGACACAAACTGCAGTCGGCCATGTGAGATTCCAGCACCTTAACCACCACACTACCTGCTGGCCCCAAGATGACCTTTTAAAAAAATTCCAGATGGTGCATACATGCACCAGAAAGAGAACAAGAGATAGGAAGCGTCCCACCTGGTCATGCTGCAATCTGAAAAGGTGACATTTGAATGAAGACCTGAAGGTGATAAGAGGGTGGTCTTGTAGATTTTTTTTTTTTTTTAATTTTTGTTATAGGGTACTTGTGCTTGCCAGAGAGAGAGAGAGAGAGAGATCATCCCCTGGCGATGATGGCCACACTGCAATCCCTTCTCCTTCACTCTCCTCTTGGGATTTTGGACATGCATATACATGTGCCCAGTGTTTTTCAAGCCAACAGATCTGAGACTCTAACTGTACAGTTAGGTGGTCATGTGAGATCCAGAGCTTCAACCATTATGCCACCTACTGGCCTCATGTAGAGATTTTGTGGGCAAATTGGTGGGAGGGTGTTCCAGCAGAAGTAAAAGCAGATTCAAAGGGCTTATGGTAGGACTGAGTCAAAGATGAGGCTGAATTGAGGAGGAAGCTGTATGGTAAGAGATGAAGTTAGAGAGAATGAGGGGGGTGAGTTCAGAAGGAAAATCTAATATGCCATGATATAGTAATAATACTGTATGACATGTCTGTTATGATGCTCCAAAATGAATTACCCCGAAACATTAAGGGTTTGAAATAAGAAAAGTTTATTTCACATAGTTTCTGAGGGTCAGAAATAGAGAGCTGCTCAGCTAAGTTGGCTCAGGGCCATCAAGAGGTTGTAACCAAATTGTCCTCTAGGACTGTAGTCATCTCATCTGACTTGGTCTACAGGATCTGCTTCCAAAGTTACTCAGATGGCTGTTGGCAGAAGGCCTCAGTTCCTTACCACGTGAGCCTCCATAAGGCTGTTCACAATATGGTAGTTGGTTTCCTCCAGAGCAAGTGATTAGAGAGACAGAGAACGACAACGAGGAGGAAGCCACAGAGCCTTTAATAAACCTAGTCTTGGAAATGACATACAATTACTTCTCTATTATCTATTGTCCACACAGACAAACCCTGTTACCATGTATGAAGGAGCTATTTTACAAGGGCATGAATGCCAGGAGATAGGGATCATGGGGATCCTCTCAGAGGCTAGTTATAACAACCATTCTGCAAAAAATTTCCTCAGACTAATCATTTCTTCAACAAATATGTGTCCCCAACAACACTGGAGCTCATACTCCCACCTGGATTGAGGCCTGAACAGGGACAACACAGAAAGCAGGAACGTCAGAAACCTGCTGAGAGTCTGAAAGTCATTCTTCACAAGCATGTTTGTTTCTTCAAAGCCTTATTTCCTCTAGGCCTGGCCTCATTATTTCATACGCCCAATTAACTCAACTTGGAATAACCTTAGCTAAACTTGCAAAGGGAAAAATTGTTTTGAGAAAGCTTCAAAGTCAAGCTGTGACCCCTCTGGGTCATTTAACCTTGAGATCACACTGGATTTTTATGAAGGCCAGAGCAGACCCTCCCTTCCCTCTAGAACCCTTAAGTACCTTCTTAAGGAAAAGAAGCATCCTGCCTAGTCTAAGAATGACTGATGACAGGGAACAAAGCAGTTACTCCCACATTGAGGGCCAGAACAGGGTTTGTCCAGAAACAAAGACGCTGTGCAGACACTCCTCTTCTCTTCCTTCCCAGACCCCGGGGAGGCCTCTTGCCCAACCCCCGCCAGTCGTGGGGTTGGCCCGGCGGCCAGAATGGGCTAGTTTCCTAAACTGAGCAGCAGATGGCATCGCAGCCTCAGGAGCGAGCAGCTGATACTGCTGGCAAGAGCAGTGGCCCTGTAAGGAACTCAGGCGGCTGGCTTGGCATGTGGGGGTTCCTGGGGAGGAGCTCTGGCTCCCCAGTTTCCAGCTCAGGGAAATTTCTGCTCTGTGCCTGCAGATTAAGATACTGTCTGGTGAGTATCTCAGAGAGCAGGGCCTGAAGCCCCTAGTCAGGAAACAGATGGTGAACACAGCGTCTTTTCTGTGATCTTTTCTGAGAATGGTAAAAATCGATGGCTGCTGTTCCCAGGGCCTACTTTTCTTTCCCAGTCTGCCCCTTGCTTGCGAGGGTTCACATGGAGTATATCCTGGTCTAGGGTCTAGCAGGGCCCCGGCACAACCCTTCTGGAATGGTCAGGTAAGAGCAGAGACAACTTGAGGTATCAGTGGGTTTGGAAAGCATTTAGGGAACGCCCAGGGCTCAAAATTGAATCCTCTTTTCCCCAAGTGACCCACATAAGGAGCTATACCTCAATGCTGCCCCCTAGTGAGGCAAGCAGGGCTTAGTCCTACAGGCCTTTACTCTGCCTCTGGCTCCTGCCCTCTCTCTTTCTGCCTCCTTCTGCTCCTCCTCCTCCTCCTGGTCTTCTTCTCTGTTCCACATGTTTTTTCTCCTTCTCTTTTATGCTGCCATCTCTATCCGTTTATGTTTTTTCCCCTCCGTGGATCCATTTCTTTGCTCTGCTCCGGTGTAGGAAAGGAAGCTGGTTAACAAAGTGGCACTGGACACTGAACAGTAGCACCATCGCCTGTCTTTAGGTACTCAGATGCTCACTACTAAGCTCTCCCTAAATCCCTCCCTCCCTGCTACTGCTGCTGCTGCTTGAGGGCAAATTCTAAAAGACCTAGACAAAGGGAGGTCCAGAGTTACCAAGAGAACGTGCTTTCCTTTCCCAGAGTTTGGGCTCCTTGCTTTGCAGCTGAGGTCAGGAGAGACCCCACAGGCTTCCTAGTAGGGCTGAGACCCATTGAACCTCCTGTTCTCTGAGTACCCACTATATGCAATTAGAGTGTGAGCTTGAGTGCAGGGCCCTGCCTACATTGTTCATTGCCACATCTACAGTGTCTAGTACATAACAGATAGGTAATAAATAAATGTTAAAATTAGTGAGTGGGCGGGGCTGGCAGGTGGTATGGTGGTTAAGGGGGCTGTACTTCCACATGGCCAACCTCAGTTTGAGTCCTGGACCTGATGGCTTGCTTTCTCACTTTCCCTCTCTCTCTTGCTCACTCTGTCCCTCTCTGGTAAAATTAAAATAAACAAATAAATGAAAAATAGAGTTCAATAAAAAATAATTATTTAAAATAATAGTGAGTGGATGGAAGGATGAATGCTGAGGGCTGTATTAGGCACTGGAGTACATAATTAAGGATGCACTCTCAGTCCAGTGCATAAAAACAATCACCCAGAGAAGTAATCTATAATCCACAATAGTAAACTATGAGGATGGTGGTAGTAGAAGCTGCGATGGTGCTGAGTCCGCACTGCGAAGGTAGGGAAGGTTTTGTTCACTCACCAACACAACAAGTATTCATGGAGTGCCTACAAGACCCTGGGCTATCGCAGTAAATAAGCCCTTACCCCCAGTTGGGTGTGGGACACAGATGAGTAAATAAATAGTAGTAACAAACAGGATCAATGCTGTTTTGAGGCACTACGAGTGGAAAACAGAGGCAGATCACTTAGTCTGGGGGTTCTGGAAGGCTTCGTTAAGAACTGCTTGAAGGGTCAGTTGAAGTTAGCTGTGCAAAGAGGAGTGAATAAGAGTTCCAGGCCAAGGAAAGATCATGCAGGATTACAAGAAAACAGGCAAGTTTCAAGAAAGTGAGTGAATGTATCAGGAATACTGTTTAGAGTACCAGTGGGGTAGTGGGAGGGGCCAGAAGATGCTAAGCAAGAGAAGTTGGTGGGATTGGGGTTGGGGAAAGAGCCCATAACCAGGTTAAGGAGTTATGAGTTGACCTCAACAACATAAGCAAGCATTTAAGAATTTAAGAAGGGAAGTGAAAAGATCAGGTTTATTTATTTTTTAATAATTATTTTATTTAACTTTATTTATTTATTTATTTGTTTAAATTTGACCAGAGAGGGACAGAGTGAGAGAGAGAAAGAGAAAGAGAGAGAGAGACAGAAAATGGGAAAGCAAACCACCAGGTCCAGGACTTGAACTACAGTTGGCCATGTGGGAGTCCAGCACCCTTAACCACCATGCTACCTGCCAGCCCCTCAAGTTTATGTTTAAGAAGGATTATTCTCAGTGCAAAATGGAAAGTGAATGGGGTAGGCAAGAGTGGTACTCTATCAACCAGTTAGTGAGTAGTCTAGCCAAGAAAGAATGGTCTGAGAGATGATGATGTCAGTGGAGGGAAAAGTCATGTTTGAGTTCATTTTGAAGATAATTAGGAATTTTCCTGGTTCAAAACTTGGGGTAGGGTAGGGACCAGCAGTTAACGTAATGGCTATGTCACTGGACTCCCATGTAGTCGACCGCAGTTTGCATCCCAGACCCGATGTCTTAAACTCAGGCCGGGTGCGTGGGCGTGCATGCCCAAGATCCCGAGAGGAGAATGGAGGAGAAGGGATTGCGGCTTGGCCATCCCCCCTGGGGAGTGATTTCTCGCTTTCTGTCTCTCTGTCTCTCTCTGTCTTCCTGGAGAGTGCATGTGCCCTATAGCAAAAACCTCTCCCAAATCCCCCCAAAAATGAAAAACAGAAACTTGGGGTAGGGGAGATACTGGCATTCCAGAGAGATAAAATGCACCTGCAGGGCCAGCAGGTGGCGTGGTGGTTAAGGTCACTGGACTCCCACATGGCTAACGATGGTTCAAATCCCAGACCTGGTGACTTGGCTTGCTTTCTCACTTTCTCTCTCTCTCTCTCTTTCTGGTCAATTTAAAAGTGAATAAATAGATAAATAAAGTTAAATAAAATAATTCTTAAAAAAAAACAAACAAGAAAATTCACCTGCAAAGTTTTTAAGAGTGCGGCATGTCATAGGAAGCACACATGGTTTTGTATTTTTAGCCTGTGAAAGGGAACAGGGATAGGTGGTGGGAGATGAGGTAGAGAGGAGCTAACTTTTTTCATTTTTTGAGAGAGACTTTATTTTGCTATAGGGCTTATGCACTCACAGAGAGACAGAGAGACAGAAAGTGAGAAATCACCCCCCCAGGGCAGATGGCCGTGCTGCAATCCCTTCTCCTCCATTTTCCTCTCAGGATTTTGGGCATGCACACACACTTGCCTGGTGTGAATGTTAAACAGCTGGGCCCAGAACTCAAGCAAGATCGACTACATGGGAGTCTAGTGACATAACCATTATGCCATCTGCTAGTCCTGGGAGCTAACCTTTGTTGAAGAGCTGTGGAACCCCAGGATGAGGTCAGATGCCTTATGTTAGAGCTGGGGAAAGAGAGGAGACATCTGGCCATTCTCTATAATTGCTCAGGTCTAGTGAGTCATGGTTCATCTAAATATTTTCAGAACAAACGCATCACCTAGGGGCCAGGTGGTGGTCCAGTGGTAATGCAGCCAGACCTACATGGGAAAAGTCCTAGGTTCAGATTCTGAGACCTCCATGAGTACGCTGGATACAAACATGTGCCTATGATTTGGGCCAGCTGAAGCTGGGGATGGATTACAGCATGAGGACCCTGTTAGGGGTGCCTGTTTCTCTGTGTGTGTGTCTATCTCTGTGCTTATCTTGCTCACAGAAGAAATAAATAAGTGAACTTAAAGCAAAACACCACCAACAAAAACAAATGCATCTCCCTTAACCCATAACCAGAAAACGAGCAAATGGTGTGCAAGGGTGAATGAGGAGTAAGCATTTCAGGGGTGGGGAGAGACTTGCAGAGGAGTGTGGAGAGGGGATCAAGGCAAAGCGAGCAAGGCTGGGTGACACAGGCCATATCCAAGTGTGGAAATTCCTCTTTCAGAATTGTCTAGCCCCTGGATTCACTTTCCCCTCTTCTGTCTCCGGACCTCAGAGGCACCATGTCTAATTTTTACTCACAAAGAAAGAGGTTTAGAAAAGGGTAGAGAACATGGAGCAAGTAGTATGAGGGTTAAGAGACTGAGTTGTGCTTCTTCCTTGATTTGTGACTTAGGGCAAATAATTTTTTTTTTTTGAGAAGATTTTGCTGTAGGGCTTGTGCACTCGCCAGAAAGACAGAGAGAGACAGAGAGACAGGAAGCAAGAAATCACTCCCGGGGGGATGGCTACGCCGCAATCCCTTCTCCTTTTGGGATCTTGGGCACGCACACACATGCGCCCTGCGTGAGTTTAAGCCACCAGGTCTGGGACTCAACCCGTGGTCAACTACATGGGAGTCCAGTGACATAGCCATTACACCAACTGCTGGTCCCTTAGGGCAAATGATTAATGGAGCCTGCTGGGGGACAAGCCTGGTGGGGGTGGGTTATCTCGACGGAGGCGGTGAAGGTGAACAGAAGACAAAGGCCTCTGTGCCTTTTCATGCACGTCCTATGCGGACACCCCTCAAAGATTGCTCTCTGAGGAGTGACAACTGCTAGGAATCATCGTGCATTTTTATTGAAAACATGTTACATGCAAGTAAAGGGAGAGGGACTACGTGTTTCAATTATCAGCTCATAAAGTTTTAACAATAGAGAACATAGATTCTATTCAGGGTTGGATTAAGGTTGGGTCTAGTGCAGTTCCGCAATTGTAGGTGGGTCTCCATGGAATGCAGTTTTGGGAAAGCGGTTCCAGTAAGCAGAGATGATTATCAGCTGATGTGGCGCAGCAGCCATCTTGTGATTACCGGGAATGGTGCTGAGAAAAGAAAATCTCAAG
>NW_006159996.1:264218-274096 GCF_000334495.1 Tupaia belangeri chinensis | reverse complement strand
AAGTGATCAGAGCAAAGGGGAGCGGTCAGGGGACTTCCTGGAAGATTTTATCGTATACTCAGGATGTATAAGAGAGCTATGTAATTCTTTTTATAGTAGTATATTGGGGAGTCAGAGGGGGGTCGCTTCCCAGCAAGGCTGTCACAGTTTCTGGAGCAAAATCCTAGGTCGAGGCGGTGCACAGTAGCGGCCTTGCCAACGTACTGAACCGACCAGAAGCGAGGGGGCTCAGACAGATCCTGGGGCCCCGCCGGGTCGGACTCCTCCAGGAGCCATTTTCCTTACCTGTTTGTACTGAAAGTATGAAATGAGGTAATGTGAGCTGGAAGCTTACACAGTAAGTTTCTCAATACATCTTTGGTTTTCCTAAGATTTTGGCATAGGGCAGGGGGTGCAGGGCAGAAAGACTAGGAAGGGATGTAAGAAAAAAGGGCTGAGTGGAACGAGAGTTAGTGTCAACGTGTTCATAGTTCTTCAGTGGCTTCCATGGCCTACCTGTCCTGCATTATCTCCCAGGGCTCCAAAAATCATTTTACAGGCTACACATGATCCCACCACTTGACATTCCTGGGACATACCAGGTTCTTTAAATCTGTGCACAGACAGTCCTTCTGGAGAAAAACAGCCTCTCGTCATACCAAATTTCAGGAAACCTTCAGAACCTGAAACAAGTGTTGGGATGGGACCCAGGGTGTGTTTGTTACAAGAGGGGCAATGTGCACTAAGTAGGAGAAGGAGCAAGATTAAGTTAATGTGGCTCAAATAAATGGGGCTAGCAAGTGGGATGGTGGTTAAAGGCATTGGACTCTCACATGGCTGACCCATGTTCAAGTCCCAGACCTGGTGGCTTGCTTTTTCCCTTTCCCTCTCTCCTCTCTCTGATCAAAACTGGAAAAAAAAAAAAAAAAGCTAAATTTAAAAAATAATAGTTCTTTAAAAAAAATGACATTTGAAAGAGTGCTTAGGTGAGATGGGGGCAGCAGGTTGTTGGGCATGGTTCTCATGCTCTTGTGGCAGTGAGGCTCAGATTGGAGGAGAAGCAGAACAGGGAGAGGTTTAGGGACTCCCAGCTTATCCTTTGTCTGTCTTGTTTCTCTCTTTCTCTCTCTCTTTCTCTCTCTCTCTTTCTCTTTTTTTTTCTTTTTTGCTGTAGGGCATGTCCACTTGCTGGAGACTGACCCAAAGAGAACAGGGAATTCTTGCTTTCTGTCTCTGTCTTTCTGGTGAACGCACATGCCCTATAGCAAAAAAAAAAACAAAAAACAAAAACAAAAACAAATAAAAAAAAAAAACCCTCTCCAACCCTGGAGGATATAGCTAACCCAGTCTGGGGGGCCTGGGAAGGCTTCATGGAGGAGGAGAGCTGGGCTTTGGCAGAAGAGTAGATTATCAAATGGGTGTTGTTTCCAGGTAATGAGCACAACATGAATGGAGACAAGTTCTGCTTGGTCTCTGGGAAGACAGAGTGCATTGTTCACTCCCTCTTCTTTCCTCTGTCTCTGGAATTGAGCTCTTCTTGCTTTTCCTTCTCCTGGCACATCTTTAGAATCATCAAATATTAGAACTGAAAGAAATTTTAGTGATCTTATAGGTCATGTTAGTCTTTGAATTTTACATTTGAGGACACACAGACCCAGAGGGAGGAAGAGACTTGTCTGAGGTCTCTTAATGGATGAGGCACTTAGACCCAGAACTCAAGGTTTCTGAGTCATCTCTGCTCACATTTCCCAGTGTCACATTGCTTTATGTACATTGGTCTTGTCCTCAACCCCAGGGGCTGTTTTCTTTTTTGTACAGGTGAGGACAGAGAAGGAATTTTTACCTAACCCTGTCATCCTAGGATAATAACTACAACTACGCTTTATTGAATTTTTTAAAAAAGTTTGTTTCTTCTATGAGAGAGATAAGAAGAGAGAGAGAGAGAGAGGGAGAAAGTCACCCCCAACAGGGTCCCCACCTAGCAATCTACCCCAAGTCCCAACTGGCCGGGATCACAGACATGCATATTTTCTTTTTCTTTTTTTTTTGGAGAGGTTTTCGCTATAGGGCGTGTACGCTCACCAGACAGACAGAGACAGAGAGACAGAAAGCGAGAAATCACCCCCAGAGGGGATGGTCACGCCGCAATCCCTTCTCCTCCATTCTCCTCTCGGGATCCTGGGCACGCACGCACACGTGCCCGGCGTGAGTTTTAAGTCACCAGGTCCGGGACGTGAACTGCAGTCGACTACATGGGAGTCCAGCTACATAGCCATTACACTAACTGCTGGTTCCCCAGACATGCATATTTACACCTGCTTTGCTTAGGAAAGTCCTGAGACACAAACCAGAACCGTCTCTCTGTGGATCAGTTGTATTACCACTGTGCCACAGCTTGGCTCCCTTTATTCAACATTTATTGTGTGTCTGGCATATTCCAGGTACTAAGATCATAAACCAATATCCACAAATACAATATCCACTCTCACATACCTCATATTCTAGTGTGGAGACAGAAATTAAACTTATAGAGTATCAGGTAGTAAAGTGCTATGAGGAAAATTAAGGTCAGAAAGGGGAACTGAGTATGACTATAATGAAGCTACTTTAGGTAGGGGTATCTATTGCTGTATAACAAAACACTAAAAAACATAACACTAAAATATAAAGACTTCAGGCCAGCAGGTAGTGTGGAGTTTAAGGTGGCTGGATCCCACTTGGCTGACTTCATGGTTAGAGACCTGGACCTGGCAGCTTGAAAATCATGCTGTGTGCATGTGCATTCATACCCAAAATCTCAAGAGGAGAATGGAGAAGATCTTGCAGCATGACCATCCCTCCAGGGGGGTGATTTCTCTCTCTCTCTGTATCTCTCTGGCAAACAAACACACCCTGTAACAAAACAAACAAGCAAAACTTAAAGGCTTGGAACCAACAGATGGCACAATGACTACATTGCTAGACTCCCACATAATCCACCACATTAGAGTCCTGGACCAGGCAGCTTAAAACTCATTCCAGGCTGGTGTGCGTGTGTGCCCAAAATCCCAAGAGGAGAATGAAGGAGAAGGGATTGTGGCATGGCCATTCCCCTGGGGGTGTGATTTCTTGCTTTCTGTCTCTCTGGTGCCCTATTGCAAAAAATCTCTTGCTAAAAACAAATAAACAAACATAAAGGCTTAAACCAACAATAAATATTTATTAGTTCTCATAGTTTCCGAGGGTGTGACTTAGCTGGATGATTCTGACTCAGGGTCTCTCTTGCTATAGTGAAGATGATGCCAGGACTGTGGTCATTTGAAATCTTGACTCAGGCTGGAGGATCTGCTTCCTAGATGGCTCACTCACATGGCTGTTTGTTGGAGGCCTCAGGGGCTCGCCATGTGAACTTCCCATAGGGCTGTTTTTTTTTTTTTTTTTTGGCTATAGGGTGGCCGGGGTTTCCAGAGAGACAGAGAAACAGAAAGTGAGAAAGCATCCCCCAGGGGAATGGCCACGCAGCAATCTCTTCTCCTCTAGTCTCCTCTTGGGATTTGAGGCATGCACACACACACCTGGCATGAATTTTAAGCTTCAGGACCAGCAGGTGGCATGGTGGTTTAGGGCACTAGACTCCTGCATGACCAGTCGTGGTTTGAGTCCTGGACCTGGAGGCTTAGGTTTGCTTTCTCACTTTTTCTCTCTTCACTATGTCACTCTCTGGTCAAATTAAAATAAATAAAGTTAAATAAAATAGTTCTTAAAAAAAAAAAAAGGGAACTTCATGTCATGGCCAAAAGGATAATAGGTATAAAAGCCTAGAGGCCCCAACGAGGGCAGCATGTTTCTGTGTCCACTTTAGAGCTGTCTAAATCTCAGGATCCACATTCCCAACCACTCTGATAGACTGCTGGTCCTGTGGTGGCACGGCCCTCCTGCTCTTTACCCGTATCTCCAGCAGGCCGTGCTGTGCAATGCCTTGAGGAGTTTCCAGAACCCTGAAGAGAGAAAGAAAGGCAGGCTTTTTATCCTCTGATCTATATTTACTACAAATAATGCTAAATAACATACAGAGGGAGAGGAAGTGGATCTCTGTTGGGGTCTGGGGTTCCTGTGACCAAGGCTTTGGCCAGGCTTCTCTGGGTAAGGATGCAGAAAGGTCAGTGCCATGATTTTTTTTTTTTTTTTTTTGAGAGGTTTTCACTATAGGGCACGTGCACTCACCAGACAGACAGAGACATAGAGACAGAAAGCGAGAAATCACCCCCCAGGGGGGATGGTCATGCTGCAATCCCTTCTCCTCCATTCTCTTCTCGGGATCTTGGGCACACACACACATGTGCCCGGTGTGAGTTCTGAGCCACCGGGTCCGGGATGCGAACCGCAGTCGACTACGTGGGAGTCCAGCGACATAGCCATTATGCTAACTGCTGGTTCCCCAGTGCCATGATCTTGAGAACCCTCTCCCACAAGCTCATGATCACTGATTTAAAAACCCTACAGAGGCCAACAGGTGGTGTGGAAGTTGAGATGCTGGACTCTACATGGCTGACTGTTGTTCAAATCCCAGACCTGGTGGCTTGCTTTCTCACTTTCCCTTTCTCTTATTCTCTCTTTCTCTCTGTTGAATACCTGTAGTAAATTAAAAAATAATAATAGTGATAAGACCTGCAGATGGTGTAATGGTTACATCACTAGATTCTCATGTAGTCAACCTTGGTTTGAATCTTTCCCGACAGCTTTAAAACTCATACTAGGTGGACACCAGCAGTTGGTGTAATGGCTATGTCGCTGGACTCCCATGTAGACAACTGTGGTTTGAGTCCTGGACCCTGTGGCTTAAACTCACGCCAGACGTGTGTGCGTGTGTGCCCAAGATCCCGAGAGGAGAATGGAGGAGAAGGGATTGTGGTGTGGCCATCCCCCCGAGGGGTGATTTCTCGCTTTCTGTCTCTGTCTTTCTGGCAAGCACATGTACCCTATAGCAAAAATCTTGCTAAAAGAAAAAAAAAGATAAATAAAATAAAATAAATAATTTCTTAAAACCGTACCAAAAAACAAGCCATTTTACAGATGGAGAAAAATGCCCTCTGTAGGAAGAGGGCTTTGGCATAAAACTGAACTTCCTTTTGGTCTTAGAAATCACCAATTATAATCAAGCTAAGTGACCATTCTCTCAACAGAGGCATGGAAAAGAGAAACAAAGAAGCAGGGAAGCAAGGAGAGCAAGAGCAAGACCAAGACAGAAAAATTGAGGGAGACCCAATTAAAGGAAGAATTAATCAGGGGATGGGAAGGGGAAGGACCTCTGAGGAAAATTTAAAAAAATAAAGAAAACAGGTCCAGCAGGTGGAATAGATGTTAAGGCTGTTAGATCGCAGATGGCTGACTATTCAGTTCAAGTCCCCAACCTGGTGACTTGCAAACCACATCAGGCCTGTGTGTGTGCGTGTCCAAAATCCTGAGAGAAGAGTGAAGGAGAAGATTGTGGCGTGATGGTCCCCCACTGGGGGAGGCTTTCTCACTTTCTCTCTAGTGAATGCACACAACCTATAGCAAAAAAAAAAACAAAGCGCACAAACCTAAAGAAAAAAAAAAAAAAAAAAAAAAAAGAAAAGAAAAGAAAAAAGAAAAAGAATACAGCTGAAGAGTAGGGAGAAGAAAAGATATATTTTTCTAAATAAATATCAACTGATCATTGTCCCCTCTTTTTATACGGAGTGATACAGCACTTCCATCACCTGCAGCTCCCCCTCACCATTGCCCTGAGTAGATCATTCCCCATCCCTCCATTCCTTCTATGAATATTTATTGAGAACTGATTTTGGCTGGAAACTGTTCAAGTGGCCAGGGATATATCTATGAACAGGCAATAAACATGTAAGTTAAAAAAACAAACGAAATAATAAAACATGTACTTAAGTTAATAAGCTAATGCAATAAAGAAAATGAAACATAAGGCCAGCAGATGGTATGGTGGTTAAGGCCCCGGACTCCCACATGGCCAACTGCAGTTCAAGTCCTGGACCTAGTATCTTGGTTTCTTGCTTTTCTGCTTTCTCTCTCTCTCTGGTGAGTGCATGTACTTTGGAGCTAATTAAATAATAATAATAATAACAACAATAATAATTAATAAATCAGATTAAATAAATATTTCTTTAAGAAAAAATGGAAAATGAAACAATAATAGGGTGAAGTATGTGAGGGAGGCTGCCTCAACGAGAGGGCTCTCATCTGTGCAATGGGAATAGTAACAGGACCTTCCTTAGGGTTGCCATAGAGTTGTTATGATGATGATAGGAGTGCCTGGCACAGAGTGAGCTCTCATTGTCAGTGCACACAGGTCCTGTTTCTCTGAGGAAATTTTGCCACCTTCATTGGATCATAAGCACTTTGAAGGAAAAGACTTGTTTTCCAGTGTTTTTTCCTCATGTTTCATCATGCCCATAGCACAATGTCTAGCATATAAGCAGTAAATATTTGTTGGATGAATAAATTCCCATTTCACCAATAGAGAAACCAAGACTGAAAGTTTAGAGGATTAAAACCATCCCATTAAGTGAGTGGAAGTGCCCAAGTCTCTGGAGCAAAAGAACTTTAGGCCCAGGAATTGGAGGTGGTGGGATGTGGTGGGAAGATATCCAGAGAGGCCTTTGATACCACTTCAAAAGTGGGCCTAAAGGAGCCTTATACTCTGTGACTCTCATTTTCCTAACCTCTCCTGACCTGCTATGAAGATGAGAACCTGCCACCTACCTAAGAACTTTGAACCTCTTTCATCCCTCCTACCCATGGGCTGCTCCAAAGCAGCCTGCCATACTTTTTGCAGAATTACTCCATTTCCTCCACCACTAAACCCTGGGCTACTAAGACGCTTTCCTTCCTTCCTTCTTTTGTTAAAAAAGTTTTTAAATTTTTTATTTATTTTGGAGCCAGCAAGTGGCATGTGGTTAGGGAGGTGGCCTCCCGAATGGCTGACCATGGTTTGAGTCCTGGACCTGGAGACTTGCTTTCTCACTTTCCCTTGATCTCTTTCTCTCTCTGGTCAAATTAGAAATAAATAAATTAATTAAATAATTCTTTAAATTTGTTTTTATTTCTTTCTTTCATGAGCAAGAAAGAAAAAGAGAGAGAGACAGGCACCCCTACGAAGGTCTTAATAGTGCAATCCTAGCCTGAGCCAGCCCTGGATCATGGGTACACACATGCGCCTGGAGTGTTCAGGTAGGTGTCTGGATGTGAACCCTGAACCTTTCTACATGGTTCAGCCTTGCAAAATGTTGCATACTGCTGGTCCACTGTCTGCCTCCTCTTTTCTTCTATCTGTTCCTTTCGCCACTTGGCCTGAAGCTCTCCCTTTTCCCTGATTCTTCCCATCCCATTCATTCCTCTCTATCCAGATCTGTGATCTTTATTCCTCCTCTTCTCCTTTCCCTCCTTCCCTCCCTCCCTTCATAAAGCAATAGCTTTGCTCTTTCCTCCCTAAATTGAAGGGCAGTAGTGTAGTAAAACAAATTGCTGTCAACAGAAGTACATTTCCACTGTATTCGTCCCAGTGCAGAGAAGATTTATCAGGGTCCCTCGCCCTGCACTGTTATGTAAATGTGATAATCCAATGGAAATATGATATCTAAGGAGTCTGAGGATAAAGTTGCCATAAAAATGATCAATTACCCTCTGAGACTTGGATTTGGTTAACTCACTCACTGCCTGCCACTTACTTCTCCCCCTCTTGGTGAGGGAGGGACACCTTGTCAAGTCTTATAAAAGATGCTTGCTGCCTCCTTGGGCCCTAGGAGGTCACCTGGAGGATCAAATGTTTGTAAAGTGCTTGAGAAATTAGAAAGTGCTACATAATTCAAAGGTATTGTTATTTCTATTGTCATGTGGGCTGTCTCTGTGCCTCTTTGGTTTGACGGATGTCTGCTCTGTCTATGAGCCTAGGCTAAAGCTCATGCATGCATATCTGTCTTTGCCTGCCCGCCCCTATAAGCAATGTCCTCCCTCCTTTCCCTTTTGCTAGGCAGCCCCTGGGCACCCCAGAATCACATCGATATTTGTTTGTCCTAGAAGTTTAATAAGACCAGTTGTTGAGGGTGATGAGGACCCACTGAGTAACCCTCTGCATTCCATCCTCACTGCAGTGGAGAGTGGGGCAAGTCCACAAAAGTAATGGGGAACTAGAAGGCCGGGGTTGAAGCTCCACCAGACCCCAGGGCAGCTGTACCAAGGGTCTCAGGATCACGTGTGCCATCCTACAGTACTCAGGAGCTGTGCCAAAGAGGGCTGCACTGCCCTTTTTCTAAGATAGACAGGAGAGCCTGATGATTTAAAACACAGAAGATAAGTCCTGGGTTTGAGTCCCAGCTCTGCTTTCTTCCAAATTTCCCCTCACTTTTTTTCTCATTTTCAAAATGCCAGCAATAATATTATCTGCTTCATAGAGTTATTAGGAGGAATAAATGAGACAAAGCTTGTGAAGAGCTTAGCATGTAGCAAAACAGTTTTGTTATTGTGTCAATCAGAATGCTTTCTAGATCATGGGCTTTGCCCAGAAAAAATCTGGCTATGTCACCCTCTCCAGGAAAAGGCCCCTAGGTCTGGGTTGTGCCTGCATCCCTCGAGATCAGGATGTTTCAACCAAGCAGCCCCTGGGGGCTGGAGCTGAGGGATTGGAGGAGGCAAGGGAAAGGCAAGAAGAGTTTTGGGGGAGGTGGGTGTCTCTTACGTAGACATGTCAAGAGTCAGAGCTGGAAGTGAGGGAGGTGGCGGGGGTGGGGGGAGGAGGGAAGAATATAGGATGTTTCTAAGCTGCCAGAAGCCGGATGGGGGTGCAGTTCTGGGGCCCTGGCACTTCCTGCCACCCCCAATCTTGGGAATGAGTCACCGCAGGGAGGAGTGATGGAGGTGGCAAGCTCTGCCCACAGAGCATCGGGTTCTGTTCCCCAAAAGAGGACGGGTGGGAGGGAGAAGGAGATCCAGAGCTTAGGGGCCGAAGGGTGCTAGGTACAAAGGGAGAAAGGAGGAGCTCCTGAGGCTCATCTCTTGCCAGGCAAGGGAGGCAGGCTCGTTTCCTACCCTCTGTGTCAACTTCAGTGCCCATCCTGGCCAGGAAAAATCAATCTACAATTGCTCTTCTGACTTCTGCCTCTGACTGCCCTGGATTGACTCTATCCAGTTTTCTCCAGAGAGGGGCACTTCACATCCTTTTAGTCACCTATAACAAGGTGGGAACAAGGGTCCACTCCTCCTTTTCCACTTGGCCAACTCATTGCTTTTTAGGTTTTTGTCATAGAGTTCATGGGTTCACTGGAGAGAGACAGAGACAGTGAGAGGGAAAGTGGGATATGGCCATATTCCACATCCAGGGGATATGGCCACACTGCAATCCCTTCTCTGTTCTCCTCCTGGGATTTTGAGCATGCACACACACATGTCCAACATGATTTTCAAGCCACCAGATCTCGATTCAAACCGCAGGCGGGCATGTGGGAATACACCACCATAACCACTATGCCACTTGCTGGCCCCCCACCTGTCCAACTCTTAAATTCTCCTCTCCTTTAAAAGCCTTTCTGGACCAGCCAGGTGATGTGGTGGTTAGGGAGGTTGGATCCCACATGGCCCACAATAAGGTTCAAGCCCCAGGCCTGGCAGCTTGAAAAACATGTCAAGTGTGTGTGTATGCATGCCCAAAATCCTGAAAGGAGAATGGAAGAGAGTGGATTGTGATGTGGCTATCCCTCTTTGTGGAGGGTGCTAACTCTCTCTCTCATTGTCTCTCTCTGGCAAGCACACTGGCCCTATAATCAGTTAAAAAAATAATTAAACAAAAGTCTTTCCATCTGCCCCTGAGCATCTTGTCCATAACTCTGTGAGACACCTGGCTCATTGTGGGGCATTTTGTCTTTTCAGGAATG
>NW_006159996.1:256402-264204 GCF_000334495.1 Tupaia belangeri chinensis | reverse complement strand
AGGAATGCCAAATCCCTCAGTCTTCCAGCTCTTCAAATTCAGGGCCTTCCTTATGTCCTTAGATCCCAGCTAAATGATAGGCATAAATATATGGATGTGACCTTGGTCCACAATTACTGTTCCCTTTTCTCCTCTCCTTTACTCACTGTTGCCCCCTGACTCTTCTTCATAGTTTCTCTTTATTGAACACCCACTACCTGCCAGTTATCTTTACACATTAATTTATTTAATCCTCACAATGACCTAATGCCCATTTTATAGGTGAGAAAACAGAATTCTGTGAATCAAAGTAACCTGTCCAAGGTCACAAAGTTAGCAGGTGGCAGACTAAGATTTGAAAGCAAAGCCCTTACTTTTTAGTGGTTGTTTTAGAATCCTTTTATAGGTCCAGCCTTGGCAGTGTAGTTGCTGGGGAACTGAACAGAAGTTTTGGAAACCACACGGCTGACTGTGGGTTTGGATTCCCAGCCAGGTTGACGTGACACACGCCGTGTGTGCACATGTATGCCCAAGATACTGATAAGCCAGAGAGCTGGGGGAAGGGGCTGTGGCATAACAAGACCCAAGATGCTTCTCTCTCTCTCATGTACACTTGCATGCATATGTGTCCCACACTTCTCTAACATTAATAAAATAAATTAAAAAAAGAGAGAATCTTCTTTTTCTTCTTAGATGTTACTTATGCTAGAGAGCATCTGAGGGAAGGGTGAGAGAGAGAGTGAGAGCGAGAGAGAGAGAGAGACTTGACAGGTCCTGTCACTCCTTGACCCCCTCTTCCCAGTCCTCTAGCTCCTCAGGATCTTGGGCATGTGTGCATATACTTGGTGTATCCTCAAGCCTACCCAAGGAACTGAACCTGCAGTTGGCCATTTGGTCTTCGGCACTGCAGCTTAGCCCACTACTGACACCAGGCTGGGCCCATTTCAATAATCACACTTAGCAGTAAAAAAGTCTGAACAGAATTTTTAGTTTATTTGTTCTCTGTTGCTTTATTAAGATGTAATTTAGGGCTCCATAGCCTAGTGGTTAAGGGAATTGGATCCCACATGGCTGACCATGGTTTGAGTCCTGGCCATGGAGGCTTGTTAAACACACTGTGCACATACCCCAAATCTTGACAGGATGGTGAAATGGAGGAGAAAAAATTGTGGTATGACTTTGCCCCATTAGCAGGTGCTCTCTCTCTCTCCTTACCTCTTTCTCTCTGTCTCTCTCTGGTGAGCATGCATGCCCTCTGCAAATGAAAAAAGATATAATTTATATAACTATATATTTCACCCATATAAAGCACACAATTGGGCTGGCCTAGTGGTTAGCCCACTAGGTTACAGGAGCTGGCTCCCATGTGGCTAACCTGGCAATTTGAATTCCAACCCTGGAGGCTTGAAAAAAAACGATCAGTCTTGTGTGTGTGTGTGTGTGTGTGCGCGCATGCGTGCGCACATGCCCATCCTGAAACTTGACAGGATGAAGATATAGAGGAAAAGGGATTGTATGATCATACCCCACTGGGGAGTGCTTTCTCCTTCTCTATTTCTCTCTGATGAGTACACGCACCCTCTCACAAAATGAAAATAGGTAAAGTGCAAACACAATAGTTGTACAGCCATTACTACGATCAGTCTTAGAACATTTTCACCATTCCAAAAAGAAACACCATACCCATTCGTAATCACTTCCCATTTCCCCCTCAACTCCTGCAACCGTAGGCAATCACTGGTCTACTTTCTATCTCTATAGATTTGCTCAGTCTGGACATTTAATATAAATAGAATAATATAATATACGGTCTTTTAAACTGTCTTCTTTCACTTAGCATAATATTCTCAAGGTTCATCTACATTGTAACATGTCATCCATATTGTAATATGTCAGTACTTAATTTCTTTTTATTGCCAAATAATACTCTATTATATGGATATACCACATCGTACTTATCATCCATTATCAGTTGATGAGTATTAGGATTGTTTTCACTTTTTGATAAATAATGTTGCTATGAACACTCATGCACAGATTTTTTTGTGTGAACACCTGTTTTTAGTTCCTAGGTGTAGAATTTCTGGGTCATATGGTAGCTCTATGTTGAAACTCTTGAGGAACTGCCAGATGTTTTCCAAAGCAGCTGCACTATTTTACAATATCACTAGTAGTGTATGACAGCTCCAACTTTCCACATCCTTTTCAATGCTTGTTATTAACTACCTTTTTTATTATAGCCATCACAGCGATATGAAATGATATCTCATTGTGGTTCTATTTTTTCATTTCCCTGATAGCTAATAATATTGATAATCTTCTTATGCACTTATTGGCTATTCACAAATCTTTAGTTAAATGTCTCTTAGATTCTTTGCCCATTTTAAATTTGATTGTCTTTTTCATTAAATTGTAAGAATTCTTTACATACTTTATACTCAAGTCCCTTATTAGACATGTAATTTGCAGATATTCTTTCCCCATTTCACCCTGTTCTATGTATGGGTTCTTTTTTACTATTTTCTTTTTTTTTGAGAGATTTTTGCTATAGGGCACGTGTACTCACTGGAGAGAATCAGAGAGATGGCAAGAAATCACCACTCAGGGGGATGACCATACCATAATCCCTTCTCCTCCATTCTTCTCTCAGGATTTTGAGCATGCATGCACACTTGCCTCACATAGGTTTCAAGCTGCCAGGTCTGGGACTTGAATCATGGTCGACCACATGAGAATCCAGCACCTCTATCACCACACTACCCGCTGGTCCTTTTTTTTTTTTTTTTTTTTACTTTTTTGATGGTTTAGTTTGAAGTACAAAGGTTTTAAATTATTTCCCCCATTTAATTAATTTATTTTTTGACCACAAAATTAAGGATATTACCATATCAAAAGTTTTTCTTTCTTTTTTTTTTTTTGAGAGGTTTTCGCTACAGGACGCGTGCGCTCGCCAGACAGGCAGAGAGAGACATAGAGACAGAAAGCGAGAAATCACCCCCCAGTGGGGATGGTCACGCCACAATCCCTTCTCCTCCATTCTCCTCCCGGGATCCTGGGCACACACGCACATGCGCCCGGCGTGAGTTTTAAGCCACCGAGTCCAGGACGTGAACCGTGGTCGACTATGTGGGAGTCCAGTGACATAGCCATTACGCTAACTGCTGGTTCCCAAAAGTTTTACTTTCTGATGAGACCTCCATTTTATTTTATTTTTTATCTTTCTGTTGCTTGTATTTTTGTTATATCTGAAAGGGCCTTTCCCAACCTAAAGTTATGAGAATTTACTCTTATAATTTCTTAGTTCTTACATCTTTGTCTGTGATCCATTTAGAATTTCTTTTTATACATAGTGTGAGGAAGGGGGTCCAGTTTCATTTCTTTGCATGCAGTTATCCAGATGTTTCAGCATTATTGTTAAAGAGACTGTTCTCTTAGGCCAGTCCCATGACCTGGTGGTTAAAGGAGCCAGGTCCCACATGGTCAAATGAGTGGTTTGAATCCTGGCTCTGGAAGTGTGGAAAACATGCTGGGCATGGATGCATGCATGCCCCCAAATCTCAGCAGAATAAGCAAGCAGAGAAGAAGGGATTGTGGTGTGATTACAACCCATTGGGGTATGCTTTTGTGAACATGTACACCATCTGACAAAAAAAAAAGAAAAAAAAGAAAACTGTTCTCTTGCCATTAAATAGTCTTGTCACCTTTGTCACCTTTGTTGAAAATCAACTGCGCACAAATTTGAGGGTTTAATTTAGAGTCTCAGATTTATTCCATTGATGTCCATGTACACATCTTTATGCTGGTACAACACTGTTTTGATTATTGTAGATGTGTAGTAAATTTGAAATAAAAGAGTGTGAATCCTCCAACTCTGTTCTTCTTTTTCAAGATTGTTGTGGCTATTCTGGTACCTTGCATTTCCATGTCTTTTAGGCTAAGCTTGTCAATTTTTGCCATGAAGCCAGCTGGAATTTAAAAAAAAAAATTTTAAACTTTATTTATTATTATTATTATTATTTTCCAATTTCAGAAAGAGAGAGAGAGGGAAAGTGAGAAAGCAAGTCACTAGTTCCAGGACTTGAACCATCATTGGACATGTGGGAATCCAGCACCCTTAACCACTATGCCACCTGCTGGCTTCTTTTTTTTTCTTTTTCTTTTAAAGGAATATTTTTGTTATAGGGCTTGTGTGCTTGCTGGAGAGACAGAGAGAGACAGAGAGACAGAAAGTGAGAAATCATTCCCTGGGGGTATGTCCATGCTGCAATCCCTTCTCCTCCTCTTGGGATTTTTGGGTACACACATACTGGGTCCAGGACCTGAACCATGGTCATCCATGTAGGTTTCCAGTGGTGTAACCATTATGCTATCTGCTAGTCCCACCAGCTAGAATTTTGATAGAGAATTCTGTAGACTCAGTAGATGGATTGGGGAGAAAGTCCTTGCTCTTGACCAGGACACTGTACCATCTATCAATCCAATGGGGAAAATAAAAAGAGAGAGAGAGAAATAGAGGAGGGGAAAATACAAAAGGGGGAGAGAGAGAGCTTGCATGTGCAAGAGAGAAGACAATAGAGGAAGGAGGAAGAGTAGCAGGAAGAGAGAAAGGAAGAGTAGTTTTCCATATGGAATAAACAGAAGCAAATCCAGATGTGAGGAGGTCCCAGGTCAATCAAGCAGCAAATCTTGGAAAAATCGAATTCATCCTCTGGGGCCAGCGGGAGGTAGAGTGGTTAAAGCATTGGATTTCTACATGGCTGACTCCTGGACCCCATGGCTTATAACTCACACCAGGTACATATGTGTGTGTACCCAAGATCCTGAGAGGAGAATGGAGGAGAAGGGATTGCGGGGTGGCCATCCCCCCTGGGGGGGGTGATTTCTCGCTTTCTGTCTCTCTGGTGAACACATGTGCCCTGTATAGCAAAAACTTCTCAAAAAAAAAAAAAAAAAAAAGCTCCCTGTTGAGAACCCCCATGTCTAAATAATGAAAATGGAGGGTGTGCAAACATCTCTAGGATGCTTGGAGTATGCAGAAGGAGACTGTGACTGTGACTTTCTTACAACCTCATGAATTGGTAAACTCACCTGGGCCTGAAGTATCTTGCTACAATCTGCACTTTCTGTATCTCGACCAGACCATCTTTCTGACTAAAAGCTGGTGAGGGAATGGGGATATGGGAGGTGGGAGTTCAGACTGGAGAAGTGAGCTTAACTCCCTCCTAGTGGACAGAGAAAGGATGATTGAAATTGCTCATTTAGCAAACGATTTAGCCAGCTGTAGAAAATCCTATTAAATGACAATTCTTATCTCAGTCCCTTGCTCCTGGGAAGAGCAGCTCTGGGCTTTGTGAAGACGAGGGCACAGTCTTGTCTGAATCCAGTCAAACATTTGTCACCAATAAGAAGCTAAAATCCAGAGACAGACAAACTTCACCAGGTTTCCCTGACTCTTCTTACCCCTTCATCCTAGTCCTGTATCATTTGTCAATTATCTGGTTAGTTGAGCCTTTTCTCTGTCCATTATAATATACACAGAAAGGATTTTATGGTTCCCCATTAAGCAATGTGATCAGCATCAATTACTTAATGAGACTCTGGAAAGTTGTGATTTAAAATCCTGTCCTCATTTGTGACTGGGATTTTTCTGGAGCCATTGTGGTAATTGCAGTAACATCCAAACTAATTGTACTCCAGATGTGGGGCCTCTACTCCAAGCCCGGGTTTGGCCCTGGGGAAAATTCATCTTCTGTCAAGAGAGCAGATCTCTGTACTTTGTTCTGAAAGGGTGAGTTTTATATGTCTTTCAAGGCTCAAGAAGTGGGGGGTGGACCTTGGGGCCTCTGGGAGGGAAGAAAAAGGATGAGACTAAAGGAAAGTGCTGGAACACGGGAGACTATCATCTTCTCCAGGCCAGGGAGTTTTATCTCTTTTGTTCTCTCTTGTTTCCATAGTGCCCATAGACTACCTGGGACATAATAGGAGTTTCATAAATACCTGATGAATAAAAAATGGAATTCTGGAATGGTCTCTTCAGCTAGAAAACTCTTCTCTTAGGTGCCCCATCCCTCAAGACCTCATAGGTTTTGGAGAGAATAAATAGACTAAAGGATTAAGTTTTGTTTTGTCTTTTTAAAGAACTGTTTATTTATTCATTTGTTTATTTTAATTTGACCAGAGAGAGAGAGACATACACACAGAGAGAGAGGTAAAGTGAGAAAGCAAGCCACCAGGTCTGGAACTCGAACTGTGGTCAACCATGTGGAAGTGTCCAGCACCTTAACCACCCCACCACCTGCTGGTCCCTGTTTTTTGTTTTTAAGACTTGTGGTTAGGGTAAGTTTAGTTCCTTGGAAGTTAAGGAGAGATTGTGTCTTCAGTGATGATTTTTCTAGCAGAAGATTCAATAATTTTATAGGCCTTTTTGGAGTCAATGGCCTGAGACACAAGTATTTGATGTTGACAGTTTTACCTTCTCCCTAAACATCTCCCACCTTATCCCCTGATACCCCAATTAAGGATTATATTCTGACTTTTCTCCAGAGCAGCACAGATAATCCCTTTTCATCCTCACTTTTCCTAGCCCCTCTCCTGGATAAGGAGTAACATGAAGGCACTTGCCAAATCTATTTGTCAATTTTCAGTTGTTATTTATTCAGTGTCACAGCATTCGATCTAGTTGATCATACCCTTCCTTTTGGAATACTTTCCTCACTGAGTTTCACTTGCCACCAACACTCTCTTAATTTTCTTCCTGTTCTAGCAGCTTCTTCCTCCATCTTCATGCCCTCTCCATGGTCAAGGCCTAAGATCTGTCTTCTATCCAGCAGTTGACTATGTGGGAGTCCAGCGACATAGCCATTACGCTAACTGCTGGTTCCCCATTTTTTTTCTTTTTTTAAGAGAGAGATTTTTGTTATAGGGCATGTGTACTCACCAGAGATACAGAGAGACAAAAAGCGAGAAATCACCCCGCAAGGGGGATGGCCACACCACAATTCCTTCTCCTCTATTCTCTTGGGATTTGGGGCATGTACGCACATGCCCCAGCGTGAGTTTCAAACTGCCAGGTCTGGGACTCAAACTGTAGTGGACCACGTGGAAGTCTAGCACCTCAGCCACACTACACCACCTGCTGGCTTCACCACACTCATTTTTGAGTGATTTTCTCCAGCATCAATCTTTAAATTCTTTCTATGTAGACGACTCCTAATTTATGTTTCTAGCTTAGACCTCTCTCAAGCTTCAGATTCAGGTGTAGAATACCTATTTAACTTTTCCATTTGTTTGTCTTTTTTTGAGAGGTTTATTGCTACAGGGTACATGAGCTCACCAGAAAGATAGAGAGAGACAGAGACAGAAAGCGAGAAGCCACCCCCTAGGGGGGATGACCACACCGCAATTCCTTCTCCTCCATTCTCCTCTTGGGATCTTGGGTATGCATGCACACATGCCTGATATGAGTTTAAGTCACCGGGTTGGGGACTCGAACTGCAGTCCACTACATGGGAGTCCAGTGACATAGCCATTGTGCCAACTTTTGGTCCCCTATTTGTATGTCATTTAGAAAACTCAGACTCCATCTACTCAAAAGAGAATTCTTGATTCCTTGCTTCCCCTTACCCATCACTCCTTGTACCCTCTTGGGATCCAATTTTCTCTTAAGTGGCATCTTCATTTACATTTTTTCTCAAGTCAGATACCCAGACATCTTTAATTCCTCTCTCTCCCTTAGCCCAGAGGACTCAAAGGTAGCTCGACCATATGAGCTAGCTGCCTTTGTAAGGTATAGCTTCAAAATACATTCTGCATCTGACCACCTC
>NW_006159996.1:252295-255021 GCF_000334495.1 Tupaia belangeri chinensis | reverse complement strand
TAGAGACAGAAAGCGAGAAATCACCCCCCAGGGGGGATGGTCACACCGCAATCCCTTCTCCTCCATTCTCCTCTTGGGATCTTGGGCACGCACGCACACGCGCCCGGCGTGAGTTTTAAGCCACCAGGTCCAGGACATGAACTGCAGTTGACTATGTGGGAGTCCAGCGACATAGCCATTACGCTAACTGCTGGTTCCCCATTTTTTTTCTTTTTTTAAGAGAGAGATTTTTGTTATAGGGCATGTGTACTCACCAGAGATACAGAGAGACAAAAAGCGAGAAATCACCCCGCAAGGGGGATGGCCACACCACAATTCCTTCTCCTCTATTCTCTTGGGATTTGGGGCATGTACGCACATGCCCCAGCGTGAGTTTCAAGCTGCCAGGTCTGGGACTCAAACTGCAGTGGACCACGTGGAAGTCTAGCACCTCAGCCACACTACACCACCTGCTGGCTTCACCACACTCATTTTTGAGTGATTTTCTCCAGCATCAATCTTTAAATTCTTTCTATGTAGACGACTCCTAATTTATGTTTCTAGCTTAGACCTCTCTCAAGCTTCAGATTCAGGTGTAGAATACCTATTTAACTTTTCCATTTGTTTGTCTTTTTTTGAGAGGTTTATTGCTACAGGGTACATGAGCTCACCAGAAAGATAGAGAGAGACAGAGACAGAAAGCGAGAAGCCACCCCCTAGGGGGGATGACCACACCGCAATTCCTTCTCCTCCATTCTCCTCTTGGGATCTTGGGTATGCATGCACACATGCCTGATATGAGTTTAAGTCACCGGGTTGGGGACTCGAACTGCAGTCCACTACATGGGAGTCCAGTGACATAGCCATTGTGCCAACTTTTGGTCCCCTATTTGTATGTCATTTAGAAAACTCAGACTCCATCTACTCAAAAGAGAATTCTTGATTCCTTGCTTCCCCTTACCCATCACTCCTTGTACCCTCTTGGGATCCAATTTTCTCTTAAGTGGCATCTTCATTTACATTTTTTCTCAAGTCAGATACCCAGACATCTTTAATTCCTCTCTCTCCCTTAGCCCAGAGGACTCAAAGGTAGCTCGACCATATGAGCTAGCTGCCTTTGTAAGGTATAGCTTCAAAATACATTCTGCATCTGACCACCTCACACTCACTTTATCGTTAACACTCTGACCCAAGCCATCTTCCTCTTTTACTTAGATTACTCTAATACTTTCTGAACTTGTCTCTCTATTTCCACCCTTGCTCCTTTCTTCACAGTCTATTAGATTGTCAGGGAAGTATTGTCATGATGTATTTTTCTGTGTTTCTCTATGCAAAAATGCATCATGACTTTCCCGATAACCCAGTATTTTTGACTCAGCAGTCAGAGCAGTTGTTAAAAATATTAAACCAGGCCCAGCTGTGGTAGTGTGTACTACTAAGACTGTGCTCTGCAGGCTGGGACCATATGGTAGGCCCAGGTCTGATTTCTAGACCAACATAAAGGCTGGGTGCAGTGGTGTGTGAGAAATCACCCTCCAGTGGCTCAGGAAGACTGAAGCAGGAGGATCGAGGATGGCAACACAGTGAGACTTTGTCTACCTCCCTCCCCAAAAGTCAAGCCTTATCTTCCTTTTCAAAGTTTTGTCAAGCTTCAGAAGGTGCTCAGCATTTTATTTCATCTAGGAAATGCAAATTAAACTCTCATAGTACCTTTATCTACTTATCAGAATGTTAAAATTTGGATGACACCAACACTAGGTGTAGGCAAGTCTACAGAGCAACTGTAACTCGCATTTATTTACTGCTGATGAGAATGTAAACTGGTAAAGGTGCTTACATAAACTGGCAGTTTCTACCAAGGCTAAACATGCTTTTCCTATTATCTAACAGTTCCAATCTAGGTAAATACCCAAGATAAGTAAGTGCGTATGTCTCCAAAAGATGCATGTAATAACATTCGTAGAAACCTTATTCATAATAGCCACAAACTGAAAAGAACCCAAATGTGTGTCCGCAGGAGAATGCCTGTATATATTGTGGTATATACAATCAATGGAACACTACACAGCAATGAACTAGAATGGACTATGAATATATATAAACTGATGTAGAACTTCTGACTTTCTGGGGCCAGCAGATGGCATAGTAGTTAGGTTACTGGACTGCCACATGGCCCACCACAGTTTGAATCCTAGACCGGTGGCTTGAAACTCATGCTGGGCGCATGTGCATGAGTATCTAAGATCCAGGAGGAGAAGGGATTGTGGGGAGGAGAAGGGATTGTGGTGGTGGCCACCACCCCAGGGGGTGATTTCTCACTTTTCCTCTCATTGTCTCTCTTTTTTTCTTTTTTTTTGAGTTTTTTGGAGAGGTTTTCGCTATAGGGCGCGTGCGCTCGCCAGACAGACAGACAGAGACATAGAGACAAAAAGCGAGAAATCACCCCCCAGGGGGAATGGTCTCGCCACAATCCCTTCTCCTCTGTTCTCCGTTCTCCGTTCTCCTCCTGGGATCTTGGGCATGCACGCACACACGCCCAGCGTGAGTTTTAAGCCACTGGATCCGGGAGGGACGTGAACCACAGTCAACTGCAACTGCACGGGAGTCCAACAACATACCCATTACACTAACTGCTGGTCCCCTCCTCTCATTGTCTTTGACTCTATCTCTCTGCTCTCCAGCAAGCACACGTGCCCTAAGGCAAAAACAAAAACACCTCTCAAGAAAAAAAGAACTTCTGGCCTCCT
>NW_006159996.1:244988-252106 GCF_000334495.1 Tupaia belangeri chinensis | reverse complement strand
TTTCTTCCTTTCTTTCTCTTTCTTTCTTTCTTTTTCTTTTCTTTTCTTTTTTTTTTTGCCACAGGGCAGGTGAGCTCACCAGAGAGACAGGGAAAGAAATCATTCCCTGTGGGTATAGCCACACCAATCCCTTTTCCATTTCCTCTTGGGATTTCGGGAATGCACACACATGTGCCCAGCATGATTTTCAAGCCCCCAGGCCTGGGACTTGAACCATGGTCAACCACGTGGGAGTCCAGTGCCTCAATCACCACACTACCTGCTGGCCCAAGTTCTATCATTTAAAACAAAATTATTTATTTAATTTTATTTATTATTTTAAAAAATTTGACTAGAGGGACCCGCAGTTAGCATAATGGCTATGTCGCTGGACTCCCACGTAGTTGACCGCAGTTCACGTCCTGGACCTGGTGGCTTAAAACTCATGCTGGGTGCGTGTGCATGCGTGCCCAAGATCCCAAGAGGAGAATGGAGGAGAAGGGACTGCGGTGTGGCCATTCCCCCTGGGGGGGTGATTTCTCACTTTCTGCCTCTCTGTCTCTCTCTGTCTGTCTGGCGAGCGCACGTGCCCTATAGCAAAAAACCTTTCCAAATAAAAAAGAAGAAGAAAAAAATTTTGACTAGACACACACACACGCACGCACACACACATACACACACACACACACACACACACACACACACACACAGGGGTGGGGGGGAGTGAGAAAACACGCCACCTGGTCCAGGACTTGAACCATGGTCAACCATGTGGGAGTGTAGTGCCTTAACCATCATGCTTCCCGCCAGCTCCAATTTCCATAATTTTAAATTGCCAAGGTTGTTGTAATTTGTTATGGTAGCCGTGGGAAACTACAATAATATACTTGCTATGGCTTCAAAGATTTCGCATGATGAGTATAGAGTTTCAGTTTTGAAAATGAAGAGTTCTGGACCACCTCACATTGTTGCACAACAATGTGAATGTACTTAACACTTCTGAACTGTACTGAAAAAACTATAATTTTAAAATGGTTAAGATTGTAAGTTGCACATTATGTGTATTTTACCACAATTGAAAAATAAATGAATAAGGGTTAGGTAGTGGCACAGTGGCAATGTAACTGCACCCATGTGAGAAACACTCTGGGACCTCCCTGGGTATGTTGGATTTGCTTACATGTACCCATGATCCTGATCAGCTAGGACTTGGGATGGACTATGGCGTGAAGACCCTTTCTGGGTTGTGTATCTCTCTTTGTCTCTCTTGGGAGAAATAAAATAAACTTAAGAAAAGAAAAGCCCATCTTGGTGGTACAGTCAGTAGCATACTGAATTGGAGTGCTGGAAGCCACATATCTAACTGTGGGCTCTGATCCCTGGTCTGGTCAAACACCTGAGATATGCCAGGTATATGCATGTGTGCCCAAGATCCTGATAAACTGGAGCGCTGACCAAAGGAGATTATCACATGGCAAGATCCTACTTAGGGCCTCTTTATCTCTCTCAGTGTGTGTGCGCACACACTCTGTCCTGAATAAACTAAATAAACTTTTAAAAAAACCCCAAAAGGTCCAGCCTCTGTGATGCAGCAATAATACAAGTGTCTTACAACTCTGGAGACCACATGGCCATCTCTGGGTTTGGATCCCTGGGCATGCAAACATGGGCCTACAGATCCTGAGGAACTGGAGGGCAGGTGAAAGTGGATTGTAGTACAATGAGGCCCTGTTGCACTTGTGTGCACTATTATAAAACAAAAACTGTCTACCTCTCCAAGTAGCATCATTCTTCACTTTGCTCTGGGCTCATTAAGCTTTCATTTATTGATCCCTTTGCCTGGTAAGTTCTTCCCCCTAAATTTGCATGGCTCACTCACTTGATTCAGTCTCTGATCTACATAAGAGCCCACTTTTTAGAGGCATTCATTGGTCACCACATCTAAAATAGCTACCTTCCCATTACTTACTATCATGTACTCTGTTTTATTTTTCTTCGAAGCACATTTAAAAAATTAACTTTAGAGAACTTTCAGATTTACAGAAAAGTTGCAAAGACAACACAGAGTTCCCATATACCACACACTTAATTAGCATCTTACTTTAGTGCATTTGCCACAGTGATTGAGCCAGTATTTCTACATTGTTATTAACAAAATCTACACTTTATTCAAGTTTTCTTAGTTTTTGCCTAATATCATCTTTCTATTTCAGGATATAACATTACATTTAGTTAATGTCATCTCCTTAGGCTCCTCTTGGTTGTGACAGTTTCTCAGACTTGTTTTTTTTTTTTTTTTAAATAGAAGTTTTAGATATAGGGCATGTGCACTTGCCAGAAAGACAGAGAGAGACAGAGAGACAGAAAATGAGAAATCACCCCCCCAGAGGGATTGGCCACACTGCAATCCCCTCTCCTCCATTCTGCTCTCAGGATCTTGGGCAAGCACGCACACGCGTCCACCGTGAGTTTAAGCCACTGGGTTCAGGACTCAAACCGAGGTTGACTACATGGGAGTCCAGCGACATAGCCATTATGTTAACTGCTGGTCCCTTTTTTTAAAAATTTTGACCAGAGAGGGACAAGAGAGAGAGAGAGGGAAAGTGAGAAAGCAAGCTGCCAGGTCTAGGACCTGAACCCCGGTCAGCCGGGTGTGAGTCTAGTACCCTTAACCACCATGCCACCTGCTGGCCCCGCCCATGCCCTTTGGACATATCCCTAGCATATGTGCATATGTTTGTGTCTGAGTCCTTCTGATCTTTCTGGCACTACAAGGTTCTCCAGGCTCATATTATATATTTCCTCTCCCAATTCTAAAAACAGCCATACTCCAAGGAGCCCTGTTTTTTAAAAATTATTATTATTTATTTTATTTTTTAAGAGAATTATTTTATTTAACTTATTTTATTTATTTATTCACTTATTCATTTGTTTATTTCAATTTGACCAGAGAGAGAGAGAGAAAGTGAGAAAGCAAGCCACCAGATCCAGGACTTGAACTGTGGTCAGCCATGTGGCAGTCCAGCGCCTTTAACCACCATGTTACCTGCTGGCCCCCCTAGTTTTTTCTGTTACAAAGAAATTTTGCTACCTGAAATTATATTATTTCTTTGCATCTGTATCTCTCACTAGAATTGGGACCTGAAAATCAAGACTTTGTTGCTTGCTCACTGCTATATCTCCATTACCTAGAATAATATCTGGCACACAGGAGAATATCAATAAAAGTTTAGTGAATGAATGAATAAATGAATAAGGCTAAGTACTATGCCTTTTCAAATATACATTCTTCATCATGTTATTACGGTCACAAAAATTTGATCAAGGACAGCTATATAGATGGATGGACACATGGATATATGAATGGACAGATGAATGAATGACTGAATAAATAAATTATTGAATCTATGAATGAGCTGAGAAAACAGGTGGAAGTTGGTGACTATATGCATTCTAGTTATTCATGATAGAAACTGGGTAGTCAGGGGCCTCATTTTTTATTCCTTCCACACTTTCACTTCTCACATTCCATCAGCCTCTAAGTCCTGCCAATTTTATATCTCAAATATTTCTCAAATATCCATTCCCCTGTCTTCATTTCAACTGCTATTTCTCTAGTGCAGACTCTCTTCCTCTCTTGCCTGGATATTGCTATAGATTCCTAATTCATCTCTCTGTCTTCAGCCTTGTTCCCATTGCCACCACCATCCACATTCCTGCCAGAGATCATCTTTAAAAACTTTTTTTATTACTTTCCCCCCAGGGAGTTATTTCTCACTTTTCCTTTCTCTGTCTCTTTCTGTGGCGAGTGCACATGCCCTGTGGCAAAAAAAATCTACAAACAGAAAACAAACAAAAAATGTTATTGCCAGGGGGTGTGTGTGCTTGTGTGTACATGTGTGACAGAATGAGAGAAAGCAACTGTTAATGCCTGCGATCCTTTTTCCTACATTTGTCCTTCCTGTAAGGATTTTGGGAAGGACACATATGTGCCTGGCATGTTTTTCAAGCCACAGAATCTGGGAAGAAGCCACGGCTCCTTTAACACTTGGGGCCAACAGGTAGAGTACTGTTTAAAGCACTGGACTTCCACGTGGTTGGCTGCAATTTGAGTCATAGACCCAGCAGCTTGAAATTCACGCCAGTTGTGTGTGCATGCGTGCCCAAAATCCTGAGAGGAGAATGGAGGAGAAGGGATTGCAGTGTGGCCATCCTCTCTGGGGGGTGATTTCTTGCTCTCTGTCTCTCTGGTGAGCGCACACACCCAATTGCAAAAATCTTGCAAAAAACAAACAGCAATAACAAAAAACACTGAGCTCTGGGGCTGGCCCCAGAAGACCTAAAATACAACTCTGCTTGTGTCACATCCCTGTTTAAGCTCTTAGGGTAGAGTCTAAACTCTTCATCATGCTATAAAGCACCTGTGAGGACCTTGGCCAAATTTTTGCCTCTAGCCTGTCCTCTTGCCATTTCTTTTCTCTTTCTTTCCTTCCTTCTTTCTTTCTTTCTTTCTTTCTTTCTTTCTTTCTTTCTTTCTTTTTTTAAAGATTTCTCACATTTTTAAAAAGAATTATTTATTTTATTTTACATATTCATTCCTTTATTTTAATTTGACCAGAGAGAGACAGAGAGAGAGAAAGTGGGAAAGCAAGCCTCTAGGTCCGGGACTCAAACTGTGGTTGGCCATGTGGGAGTGTCCAGTGCCTTAACCACCACACCACCTGCTGATCCCCACCATTTCTTTTCTTTTAACTTGCCAGAGGCTGTGTCTGCTTGTGTCACACCCCTTGTGAAAGTGCTCAGGAGAGAGGAAGAGAGAGAAAAAGTAAGAAAGTGAGGAAGCACTCTCCATAGGGAATGATCATGCTGCAATCCCTTCTCCTTCTCCATTTCTCCCTCCTTTTGGAATTTAGGCATGCATACACATGCACCAGGGGCGTTTTTTTTTTTTTTGATAGCAGCTTTTTTTTTTTTTATTGGTTACAAAAACCTAAGCCCATATACAAAATTAGGAACAAAAATATGGAACGCTTCACGAATTTGCGTGTCATCCTTGCGCAGGGGCCATGCTAATCTTCTCTGTATCGTTCCAATTTTAGTATATGTGCTGCCGAAGCGAGCACGCACCAGGAGCGTTTTTAAGCTGTTGAACTCGAACCTTATTGTGTGCCACATTAGATCCAGCTGCCTTAACCATTACACCTTGGGCTGGCCCTTTCTCAGTTCTTTATGCTAATTTGTAAGTCTCAGAAATACCAAACTGGGGACCAGCAGTTAGTGTAATGACTATGTCGCTGGACTCCTATGTAGTTGACTGTGGTTCAAGTCCTGGACCTGGTGGGTTAAACTCAAGCCGGGCGCGTATGCATGCATGCCCAAGATCCTGAGAGAAGAATGGAGGAGAAGTGATTGCGGCATGGCCATCTCCCCTAGGGGGTGATTTCTTGCTTTCTGTCTCTCTGACTCTCTCTGTCTTTCTGGTAAACACACACGCCCTATAGCAAAAACCTCTGAAAAAAAAAAAAAAAAGAAAAAGAAATATGAAACTGCTTGTAATTCCCACCAGGGATCATGCTGCTTTGCTGCTCTGTCCTTTGTTCATACTAGTTCCCCTTTCTGGAGTGCCCTTGCATCACATCCATAGCTTAGAATTTTTAAGTTTTCAGTGTACTTTTGCAGTTGTGGTTATGTTTATTAGCAGGACCATGGTGCAAAATTTAAGGAGAGTTGTGCAAGTGAGAATAAGTGTATCCTTATGTCTTTTTTTAAAAATTTTATTTAACTTCATTTTTTATTTATGTACTTATTTTGATTTGACCAGAGAGGGACAGAGTGAGTGAGAGAAAGTGAGAAGGCAAGCTGCCAGGTCCAGGACTTGAACCGTGATTGGCCTCATGGGAATCCAGCGCCCTTAACTACCACACCACATGCCAGCCCCAAGTAGATCCTTAAATCTTGTGCACCGGCTGCCTCATTTGACTCACCCTGATCTTGGCCCTAGTCTCTTCTACTAGACTGACAGCTTCCTGAGGGCAAAAACCTTGTCTTTTATTCCTGTAATCTGTAGCATGACTGCTGCCCTAGCAGGTGCTCAGTGAATGTGGGGAAGAGGGAGAAAAGATGAATTAGAGGACCACTGGCTGGGCCTTCAAGTCTGGTCTCTATCTCTTACTAGCTATGGGGATCCAAACAAGGTACTTCTCTGTTCCTTAATTTCTTTATCTGTGGATAATAAATAGTAATATCTCCAGCATAGGATGTTTTTCTTCCAACTGAAGGGAAATTATCTATATCATCGAAATTTTCTAATTTATTATCTGTGAAGTTCTTTACTGTGTTCAGTCTTTAAAACTGTGCGCTATGTGTGCAGTTATATCCCTGTTTACAATTTTTGATATTATTTATTTATTCCTTATCTTTTTCTTGATCGAGTGTGTCAAAAAGTTTTCTTGATTCTCTGGTGCCTCTGTTTTCCAACTACTGATCTACTAGTGCACTAATGTTGACTTTGTTTTGTGGTGTCTCTTTCTTTCAGTGCCAGAGAGTGTGTGCACTCAATGGAAAGAGAGACAGAAAGAGGAAAAGCAAGAAAATATCCCTCATGCAGAATGGTCACATCATAACCCCTTCGCTTCCATCTGTCCCTCCTTTTGGGATTGTGGATATGCACACATAGGTGCCCAGCTTGTTTCTCAAGCTAGTGGGTCTGGGACTTGTGCAGTCAGCCTTGCCAACCAAGGTTTTTCTTTTCTTTATTTTGTTTTATTTTTTATTGCCAGAGGGCATGTTAGCTTGCCAGAGCCAGACAGAGAAGTGGAGGGAGAAATCACCCCTCTCAGTGGAGTACGGTTACACTGCAATTCCTTCTCCTCCATTATGCCATCCTGTTAGGATTTTAGGCATGCACGCACACATACCTGGTGCACATTTAGCTGCTGGGGCCAAGACTTGAATTGTGGTCAACCATATAGGATATGCTGTCTTTTTTTTTTTTTTTCCAGTAGTGTTTTCTTTTTTTCTTTCATTTATTTATTTTTACATTTTTCCACAAACATTTACTTTGCATAGCAAAAAATTTTAGCTCATACTCCATAATTCTTGACAGTTTACAAACAACTTTCAAACTTTCAAAATACTGA
>NW_006159996.1:197076-244957 GCF_000334495.1 Tupaia belangeri chinensis | reverse complement strand
TTAGAGTGCAGACACTTGGTATATATTAAGTGGGGACATACAATGCCTCTCCTTCATAGCATGGCTTGCTTCACTCAGCAGTAAGTCAGGATATGCTGTCTTAACCTCCAGACAATGTATTGGCCCGGCTTTTGTTTTCCTTATACAAGCCTTCAAATCTATACATATCCTTTACATATCACTTGGTTTTCCTTTTATGGCTGTCTTTTTATTTGGAGAGGTTTTTGCTATAGGGCATGGGTGCTTGCCAGAAGGACAGAGAGAGACAGAGAGACAGAAAGTGAGAAATCACACCCCAAGGGGGATGGCCACGCCACAATCCCTTCTCCATTCTCCTTTTTGGATCTTGGACACACACACACACATGCACCCGGCATGAGTTTAAGCCACCGAGTCTGGGTCTAGAACCTTGGCTGACTACATGGGAGTCCAGCAACATAGCCATTATGCCATCTGCTGGTCCTGGCTGTCTTTTTTTTTTTTTAAAGAGAGATTTTTGCTATAGGGTGCATGCAGTGGTGAAGAGCCAGAGAGAGACAGAAAGCGAGAAATTACTCCTAGCAGTAGTGGCCACACCCCAATCTCTTCTCCTCCATTCTCCTCTTGGGATTCTGGGCATGCATACACATGTGCCTGGCATGAGTTTCAAGCCACCTGGTCCAGGACTTGAACTGTGGTCAACTATGTGGGAATCTAGCAACATAAACATTATGCCATCTGCTGGTCCCTCATGACTGTCTTTCATTTCTTTTTCTTTCTTTTATTTTTTAATTTGTCAGAGGGCACATTCTATAGGCAAATGTGTGTGCGTGCCCTATAGCAAAAACCTCTCCAAAAAAAAAAAAAAAAAGACAGCCATAAAAGGCTGAGTAATTGATACGTAAAGGGATATGTATAGATTTGAAGGCTTGTATAAGGAAAACAAAAGCTGGGTCAACCCATTGCCTGGAGGTTAAGATAGCATATCCTATATGGCTGATCACAGTTTAATTCTGCACAGAGAGAGAGAAAGAGAGAAAGAAAGCACCTCCCCTCCCCAATGGAGCATGATTATGCCAAAATCCTTTCTCCATTTTTCCACCCTGTTGGGATTTTAAGCACACATGCACACATGCACACATGATTGATGTGTTTTTCAAGCTGCCGCGGCCAGGATTTAAACCACTCTTCAGCCATGTAGTATCCAGATCCCTTATTCACCAGGCCACAGGGCTGACCCAGCTGTCTTTCATTTCTAAATATCTCCATTTTTATTTCTTCTTTTGTCTCATGAGTCTGAAAGTGTTTCTAAATGCTTGAGTCCCTTGTCTTACTGTTGTTGAGTTCCATTTTGATTAGAGAAAGTGGTTTATTGATTTTTTGGTATCTGATAAGATGTGGTCTCTATGTGGCCTAGAAACAGATCCATTTTTTTCAGTTGTTCTGTGGGAATTTGAAAGGATCATTGTTGGATGCCTTCTAGAGTTATTGTGAGGAAAACTATTAGCTAATACATGGAAAGCACTTAAAATGGTGCTTAGCATTTATTATGATAAGAAGAAGTGGTGGGTCTCGTTGTTGTTACTGGTGGATAACAGCCTCAGTTGCTGCTCTGTATGTTACTAAGCTCCCTAGGTATCAGGGAAGTTGAGCTCTCTCTTGCAAGTCAGTGCTCTATACTGCAGCATCTACACTAACCACAGGGCGGATTAATCTTTCACATATGGGAAACACTACTCAGCTCATTAAAGTAGAGAAAGTTCAGAGTCTGAGATGGACTGAACTGCACTGGGGCCCAGGCTTGATCGCTCACCAGTTGTGTGACACTTCCCCAGTCCCAAACTCCACTTTTTCAAACATGTGAGAATGGGTGTGATCTTTTTTTTTTTTTTAAGAGGTTTTTGCTATAGGGCGCATGCGCTCACCACACTGATAGAGAGACAGAGAGACAGAAAGCGAGAAATCACCCCCCAGGGGGAATGGCCACGCCACAATCCCTTCTCCTCCATTTTCCTCTTGGGATCTTGGGCATGCACACACACATGCCCGGCATGAGTTTTAAGCCACCAGGTCCGGGACTCGAACCACGGTCGACTATGTGGGAGTCCAGCGACATAGCCATTATGCTAACTGCTGGTCCCAAGAATGGGTGTGATCTTAGACATCCAGAAATGTTGGGAGGTTAGGATGAAAGACTTCAGCTTAGGGCCGAACAGAAAGTAGACCTTTGGGGAACCAGCAGGTGGCATGGTGGTTAAGGTGCTGGACACTCCCCTACATGGCTGACCACGGTTCGAGTCCTGGACCTGATGGCTTGCTTTCTCACTTTCCATCTGTCTCTGTCTCTCTTTCTCTCTGTCGGTGTGTATCTCTCTGGCCAAATTAAAATAAGTTAATGAATAAATAAAATTAAATAATTTTTTAAAAAAAGAAAGTAGACCTTTGGTTGATTTATTTCCCTTTCCTTCCACTGATTCTGCAACGATCAGAGAGGATGTGAAGTTAGAGCTATAAGGGTACAGCCAACCCCACTCTGCTTTCCTGGACTTCTGTCCTCAGACAGCCTCCTTCCCATTCCTGTAAGACTATGTTTCTCTGCTGTCCTTCCCCAGAAGACAGCTTGACACAGGCTGTGGTGGAGGGAGAAAGCAGAAGGAAGAGAAGAGGATGTTGGCACGTGCAGATCAGCACCCAGCCTCCTGCCGAGTTAATGAGACACCTGCTTGGACAGAATTTTCATTTTTTCTCTTATCTAGAGCAGCCCAATTAATTTTTCAGGCCACCAGCTACATCACATAGATGACAGTTTCTTAGACTCTCAGTGAGAAACCTGTTACCCTCTCTGGTGGCTACACAAGTTTGAGATTTACCTCTATCCTTTCTGCATCCCAGTTCTAATCAACATCTCAAGGCACTCTTGCTTTGCCCTGGATCTGTTATTGAGCCTCTTTTTTTTTTTTCCTAGATTGATTGATTGATTGCCTTAGGACGTGTGCACTTGCCAGTGAGAGAGAGACAAAGACAGAAAGAGAAACTGAGAAATCACCTTCTCCTCCATTCTCCTCTCAGCATTTTAGGCATGCACACACACTGGTGGGCTGGCAGGTCCAGGACTCGAACCACTGTCAGTCATGTGGAAGACTGGTACATTAACCACCACGTCACCTACTGGCCCCCGATGAGCCTCTTTTTAACACTAACTATGACCTTTCTTACCATCTCTCCCTGAAGCCCCAGTCTCAGTGTGCAAAGTGGGCTGACTGATTTTCCTACTTTTTTTTGGAGAGGTTTTTTTTTTTTTTTTTTTTTTTTTTTCAAATAAGGCGGGGCAGCTCCACACAAGATGCGCTCGCCAGACAGACAGAGAGAGACAGAGAGACAGAAAGCGAGAAATCACCCCCCAGGGGGAATGGCCACGCTGCAATCCCTTCTCCTCCATTCTCCTCTCGGGATCTTGGGTACGCACGCACATGCGCCCGTCGTGAGTTTTAAGCCACTGGGTCAGGGACGCGAACCGCGGTCGACTACATGGGAGTCCAGCCACATAGCCATTACGCTAACTGCTGGTCCCTGATTTTCCTACTTTTGAATTCAAGGAGGAACAGGATGCATGAAATGTAGAAGCATAGCGGGGAAGAGTAAAGAGAGCAGAATAAGGGGAGCTCTAGCCAGGGGTGTTTCAAAAGTGCTCTTAGACAAAGATAGTCATTCTCACCACTACCTCTAGTTCCTTTTCCTCCTCTCATTTTGTCCCTCCCACTCTCATTCCCACACATAGATCAGAAAAGGTTTTTTCTGTGCTCCTGCTTCTAGACTGCTAGCGGAAACTATAGTACCATGTTCACTGCCTCCAGTGTCTGATTTCCAGTCATAATCAGGCCTTTAATGCCCCTTGGTAAACCTTAAAATCTTTCATTCTCCTGTTATGGGCATTTAGAATTGTTTCCAGTTTTAGCTATTATATATAGTGTTGCTCAGGGCATTCTGAAACATGTCTTTTGTGGACATATGTTTTTCTTTTTATGGGTAAAATATTTGGAGTGGATTTGCAGGTCATAGGGTAGATATAATTTAGCTTTACGAGAAAGTTCAACAGTTTTTCAAAATGGTGTACTAGTTGGGGCTTTTATTGTAAAGATCCCTGGGCTCTGTGCTGGACTTACTGAATCAGAACATTCCAGAAATAAGGGCCAGAAAACTGTATTTTTAAAAAGTCCCCCATGTGGGGATCAGCAGATGGCGTAATGGCGTAACCCCCAGGTAGCTGACCGCGGTTTGAATCCTAGACCTGGTGATTTAAAACTCATGCCAGGTGCAAAATACTGAGAGGAGAAAGGATTGCTGTGTGGCCATCCTCCCAGGGGTTATTTTTCTCTTTCTGTCTCTCCAGGGAGGCCACACGCCCTATAGCAAATATATCTCTCAAAAAAAAAAAAAAAAATCCCCATGTGATTTCAATGCACCTTGTTCATTGACTGATATTTGGGAACCACTGTCAACCTTTACTATCTTTACTTTCTTGTTTCCCTTCCCTCTTCAGTAAATGCAACTCTATCATGTAGCTTGGTGCAAATATTCACTCACAGTAACTTAAGCACTAAGGACATTTATTTATTTAATAATTATTTATTTAATTTTATTTGTTCATTCATTTATTTTAATTTGACCAGAGAGGGACAGAGAGAAAGTGAGAAAGCAAGCCACCAGGTCCGGGACTTGAACTATGATTGGCCGTGTGGGAGTGTCCAGCACCTTAGCCACCACCCCACCTGCTGGTCCCCTAAGGACATTTATTTATCTTGCCTAAGAAATCTAGAGGTAGGTGGCTTCAGGTTTGGTTTATTCAGCTATTCAATAATGTCATCAAAGATTCAGGCTTTTCTCATTTTTTTCTTTGCTATCCTTAGCATATTTTTTCTATTCTTAGGCTTATGGGTTTATCCCCCATAGTCCTAAGATAGCTGCCATAGCTCTGAATAGCATGAGCTCACATGACAACGTCTGAGGCAGGAAAGAAAAAAGTGGAAGATTTCTCCCTGACCATATTTCTTGTAATAGGGAAGGAAATTTTTTCCAGAGGTTTCCAGAAGACTTCCTCCCAAGTTCCATTGCCCAGAACTGAGTCACATGTCTACCCTTAGATTAAAGCAGGGTGGAAGGAAAGGATATTGAGAAAATTCCTAACTTGCCTGTAAGGAAGAAGTGTAGAAAAAATGGCTTTTGGGTAGGTAATCTACAGTGTCACCCACAAGAACTCACTATGACTGTTCTTAGAAGGTCATTTTAATCGCTAGATCCAATGAGCTCTCTCCATTTTTCTTGTACTTTACATCTGTGGGGGCCCCACACGCTCTAGAAAAAATATATCTCAAAAAAAAAAAAAAAAAATCCCCATGTGATTTCAATGCACCTTGTTCATTGACTGATATTTGGGAACCACTGTCAACCTTTACTATCTTTACTTTCTTGTTTCCCTTCCCTCTTCAGTAAATGCAACTCTATCATGTAGCTTGGTGCAAATATTCACTCACAGTAACTTAAGCACTAAGGACATTTATTTATTTAATAATTATTTATTTAATTTTATTTGTTCATTCATTTATTTTAATTTGACCAGAGAGGGACAGAGAGAAAGTGAGAAAGCAAGCCACCAGGTCCGGGACTTGAACTATGATTGGCCGTGTGGGAGTGTCCAGCACCTTAGCCACCACCCCACCTGCTGGTCCCCTAAGGACATTTATTTATCTTGCCTAAGAAATCTAGAGGTAGGTGGCTTCAGGTTTGGTTTATTCAGCTATTCAATAATGTCATCAAAGATTCAGGCTTTTCTCATTTTTTTCTTTGCTATCCTTAGCATATTTTTTCTATTCTTAGGCTTATGGGTTTATCCCCCATAGTCCTAAGATAGCTGCCATAGCTCTGAATAGCATGAGCTCACATGACAACGTCTGAGGCAGGAAAGAAAAAAGTGGAAGATTTCTCCCTGACCATATTTCTTGTAATAGGGAAGGAAATTTTTTCCAGAGGTTTCCAGAAGACTTCCTCCCAAGTTCCATTGCCCAGAACTGAGTCACATGTCTACCCTTAGATTAAAGCAGGGTGGAAGGAAAGGATATTGAGAAAATTCCTAACTTGCCTGTAAGGAAGAAGTGTAGAAAAAATGGCTTTTGGGTAGGTAATCTACAGTGTCACCCACAAGAACTCACTATGACTGTTCTTAGAAGGTCATTTTAATCGCTAGATCCAATGAGCTCTCTCCATTTTTCTTGTACTTTACATCTGTGTGGTTTTTTACATTGTTGGCTCTCTCTTCCTTGAAACTCTTCTCTTGGTTTCTCCCATACATTTTCTCTACCTCTCTGCTCATTTCTTCTCCTTGGGCTCCCCTCGACTTACCCTTCTATTCTTTATATGTTGGTATCACCCTTGGTTTTCAACCAGACTATGCCTTCCTAACCATTTCATCAAGACTTAACGAGAGCAATTCGTGGTCCACCCCTTGAATCTTTGTGTTTGGCTATGGGATTCCTTTCTTTGTACATTCTTTATGCCTTTTTTTTAATTTTCAGAGGGTGCATGTACTTGCCAGACAAATACAGAGATAGATATACATAGAGAGACAATGTAACTCTCTCCCCAATGGGGCACGGTCATAGTTCGTTCTCCTCCATTTCTCCATACTGTACACACATGTGCACAGTGTGTGTTTTTTTTTCTTTTTCTTTTTTTTTGAGAGGTTTTTGTTATAGGGCACGTGCGTTCGCCAGAAAGACAGAGAGAGACAGAGAGACAGACAGAAAGCCAGAAATCACCCCCCCCCCAGGGAGGGGGATGGCCACGTTGCAATCCTTTCTCCTCCATTCTCCTCTTGGTATCCTGGGCATGCACGCACACGCGCCCAGCGTGAGTTTAAGCCACCGGGTCCAGGACTGGAACCACAGTCGACTACATGGGAGTCCAGTGACATAGCCATTATGCTAACTGGTGGTCCCCCCAGTGTGTTTTTCAAGTCACTATGACTGGGATTCAAATCACAGTTGACCATGTGAGATTCACGTCCCTTATCCACCAGGCTATGGGGCTAGCCTTCCTCCTCTACATTCTTGACTCTCTCTGTCATGTTTTTCTCTTCTCTCCATTATAGAGCTATTGTTCTTGATAAGGTCTTTACCAGCTTTTTCTTAAGGACAGACTTTTAAAAAAGTTATTTATAATCTCTCATAAGGTAGGTCTTGGAACTGAAGGGGCCTTTGTTTTCCCATACACCTGAGATTTTAGAATAGAAACTGAATTGCTCTGCAAAATAAAGGGATGATAAATTTGGAGCCCTAGATAGTTGAAAAGATCAAGGGAAGAGAGACAAGCCTGTTGAGAGCTGAACGATGGAAGAACAGAGTTGGACTTGTGATTATATAAGAGAATTTGGATAGAATGTCCAAAAGCTGAGTTTTAAAGTGCAACAATGTAGGTTTGAACTCTTCTATGACTGTACACATTTTCATTGAAAACTTCTGCACCATGAGTCAGGTATGACTTGATTTTAGATGGACACCTGTGAGGGGACTGTAGGTTTATGAGGCTAGCAGTGTGGACAGTACTATAACCTGTGTCACACACAGACCAGTGAACTCTCTCACTGATTTCTCTGCCTCTGGCATTGTGCCCTCTGCAGTCCCCTCCAGCCTCCTCCATGTAGCTGTAAAGTGATCTAAGATACCATCCCAGGTCATTTTCCTGTTTAATTCCTTTAATAGCTCAATTGTTGTTTCTCAAACCTGAATTTCTGAGGACACATTCTTAGAGATAAGCCATAGATCCTCACCTGAGGACCACAGAAGAGCCTGAGATATGAGTTCTTATAAGTATATGGAATATATGGAGGAGGTTATAAGCCTATCTCTGAGATAGGCCTTGAGCTTCAAGTGTCTTGAGTATCTTTTAAGAAGTTTACTACTGGGGGACCAGCAGTTAGTGTAATGGCTATGTCGCTGGACTCCCACATAGTTGACGGCGGTTCAAGTCCTGGACCTGGCGGCTTAAACTCACGCCGGGTGCATGTGCGTGTGTGCCCAAGATCCCAAGAGGAGAATGGAGGAGAAGGGATTGCGGCGTGGCCATCCTCCCCTGGGGGATGATTTCTTGCTTTCTATCTCTCTGTCTCTCTCTGTCTTTTTGGCGAGTGCATGCACCCTATAGCGAGAACCTCTCCAAAAAAAAAAAAAAAAGAAAGAAGTTTACTACTGGGGCTGGCAGATGGCATGGTGTTAGTTAAGGTGCTGGACTTCCACATGGCAGACTGCAGTTTCAGTCCTGGACCTGATAGCTTGCTTGCTCTCTCACTTTCCCTCTCTCTGGTGAGTGCATGTGCCCTATAGCAAAATTTAAAAAATAATGATAAGGGCCAGCAGGTGATATGGCGGTTAAGGTGCTGGATATTCCCACATGGCTGACCATGGTTCGAATCCTGGACCTGGTAGCTTGCTTTCTCACTTTCCTTCTGTGTGCCTGTCTTTCTCTGATCAAATTAAGATAAACGAATGAATAAATACAAATTAAATAAATAATCTTTAAAAAAAATAATAATGGGGGACCAGCAGTTAGTGTAATGGCTATGTTGCTGGACTCCCATGTAGTCGACCGTGGTTCAAGTCCCAGACTCGGTGGCTTAAACTCATGCCGGGCGTGTGTGCGTGTGTGCCCAAGATCCCTAGAGGAGAAAGGAGGAAAAGGGATTGCAGCGTGGCCATCCGTCCTCGGGGGTGATTTCTCTCTCTGTCTCTCTGTCTCTCTCTGTCTTTCTGCCCCTATAGAAAAAAAAAAAAACTCTCAAAAAAAATAATAATGGGACCAGCAGATGGTATAATGGTTACGTTGCTGGATTCCCACATAATCAACTATGGTTCAAGTCCCAGGCCTGGGAGCTTAAAACTCATACCAGGCATGTGTGCATGCATGCCCAAGATCCCAGGAGGAGAATGGAAGAGGAGGGATTGTGGTGACCATGCCCCTTGGGGGGTGATTTCTTCCTTTCAGTCTCTGTCTCTCTGGAGAGCGCAGGCACCCTGTAACAAAAAGTTTCTTTAAAAAAATAAATAAAGGGACCAGCAGTTAGCATAATGGCTATGTCGCTGAACTCCCATGTAGTCGACCACGGTTCAAGTCCTGGACCTGGTGGCTTAAACTCACTCCAGGTATGTGCATGTGCATGCCCAAGATCCCAAGAGGAGAATGGAGGAGAAGGGATTGTGGTGTGGCCATCCCCTCTGGGGGGTGATTTCTCGCTTTCTGTCTCTCTATCTCTCTGGTGAGCACATGTGCCCTATAGCAAAAACCTCTCAGATAAATAAATAAATACATACATAAAATTAAATAAATTTAAAAAAGAAGTTTACTATTTGTTTTAATTTCAAGATTATTTTTATTTATTTATTTATTTTTAAATATTTTTCCATATGATGTATGCATGTCAGAGACAGACAGAGAGAGTCAGAGAGAGGGAAAGTGAGAAATTACCCTCTATGGGGGATGGCCATACCACACACAATCCCTTTTTCTCCATTCTCCTCTTGAGATTTTGGATACTCATCACTAGCCTTGCATGCTTTTCACTGGTCCAGAGCTCAAACATGGTCAACTATGTGGGTGTCTAGCACCTTAACCATCATGCTACCTGCTGGCCCCTCAAGATTAATCTTAAAAAAATAAGAAAGTGAGCATACTTTGTAATACTCAGCTTATTCTCTAACCAAGCACTTTCAGGAGATTTTAATGCCTTGGTTTGCACTTGTATTTATTGATTGGGTTGGTGCCAAGCAATTTTCTGAAACGATAGCATTTAACTTTTAATGGTGTAATTATTTTTATCTCTGTTCATAGATATATCCTCAACATCTAAAACAACAGTGCCTGGCACCTTGTGGATGTTCAGTAAAGATTTGTTGACTACATCAATGAGTGAAGTTTCTCAAACTAGGTTCTGAAATCCTTGGGGATCTTCTACAGCCGAAATCTCAGCATGACACATGAGGCTCTTCACAATCAAGCTAGGAATACTAAACCAGTAATTTTATCATACAGTCTGGGCAGGATGTGGAGATGTAGTCCTCTTTAGGAAATAAAAAAAGTGAAATTATAAAGAATTTATGTACATTTTGACAGGGCAGACGTGATATGCAAATGATTTGCAAATATAATGCAAATGACACACAACTCCTCATGCAAATGAGCATCCTGTCTTTGGAATCAATTGCTGGGTATTCACTAATTTGTCTACATTAGTGGCGGTAAATCTTCCAAGAGCTTGGGATACAAGTTGCTCTGGTGGGGATGTGTGTGTGTATTGGGGAGGAGGGGAAGGTGGCAAGGGTCTCTCAAGTAGTAGTCAGTGTGGTGCTATGAGCCTGTAGCTTAGATGAAATTTAATAGAGTATACTGCTTAATAAGAAGTTATTCTGCAGTGATTCTTTAAGGGCTGGCCTTTTGAAACTGGCAGAGGGTGGGGTCATTGAAATTCGACTCCTTATGTCCCTTCAACTCTTTCACCACCTCTTGTCTCCTTTCCCACATATCTCATACCATCTGGGCTCTGGTCTACAGGTGTAGAGACTGGCAAGTCAGAGATCCCTAGCCCCAGATCCTCACCTGAGGACAACAGAAGAGCCTGAGAGATGAGCTTTTATAAATATACGGAGGAGGTTATGAGACCGGTATGGAGTTCCACATTTCCTAATATCTTGACAAGCAGAATTTAGCTGAATTTCTAGGCCTATTAGAAAAAGCTGGGTAGTTACAGGAAGAATGATGACTTTCTGAGAAATATAGCTGCTTAATCTCAATGCCAATGATGCAGTATCTGACAAAATTGGGAAGCTTACTTGGAAATCTAAAGGGAAAAAATGTCAACTCTGCTTTTTTCATTATAAAAATCTGTTCTTTCCTGTCTTTGGTGTGAAAGGAAATTTTTAGTTACAAAGACTCTTCCTCAATGATTATAAAAATATTGGACAAATGAAAAAAAAAAGCCCTCTAGCATATCTTTCTTTATTTTATTTACTTTTTTGCAATAGGGTGCATGTGCTTGTGGGGGTGGGTGAAAAAAAATGAGAAATCATTCCCCAGGAAGGATGGCCATACCTCAATCCCTTCTACACTGTTCTCTGCTTAGGATATTGGGGACACACACACACACACACACACACACACACACACACACCAAGTGTGATTTTCAAGCCACTGAGTCCAGCACTGGAACTGCACAGTTGGCCACATGAGATCCAGCCACCTTAACCTCCATACCACCTGCTGGCCCTAGCAGATCTATTATTATTTTTGAGAGTTTTTTGCCATAGGGCGCATGCGCTCGCCAGAAAGACAGAGAGAGACAGAAAGACAGAAAGCGAGAAATCATTCCCAAGGCAACTGGCCATGCTGCAATTCCTTCTCCATTCTCCTCTCAGGATCTTGGGCACGCACGCACATGCGTCCAGCATAAGTTTAAGCCACTGGCACCGGGATTCGAACTGTGGTCGACTACATGGGGGTACAGCGACATAGCCATTATTCCAACTGTTGGTCCCCTAGCAGATCTATTTTAACATAACTAAAATTTTGTTTTTTTCTCTAACACTTTGCTTTGCAGTTAGACTTGGGTTCAAATAACCATTTCATTTCACTTCTATATAAACTTCGGCAACTTTTTCAGTTTTCTCATCTATAAAATATGAATAATAGTAGAATCCTCATGAGTTTGCGGTGATGGTTAAATGAGATAAAACTTGTACTTCACACAGACAGGTACACTGGATCATACTAAGCATTCAATATATGTAGTTATTTTCAGTGGTCATCTGTAAGTTTGCCACCTGGGGTCCATTTACCTTCCATCTGATAATTGCGCCCCATTTCCTTCTGGTGAACCATCATTTTTTCTCCAGTTCATGTGGATTTAGTGAAACCAATTCTATCCTCAGCAGTAGGAGTAGGGCACATGACTCAAGCAAACCAATCCAAGCCTATAAGACTAAATCCAATCTTTTCGAGTCAAGAGGGAAGCAAATTGTTGTTTGTTTGTTTTTGAGAGATTTTCACTGTAGGGTGTGTGCGCTCGCCAGACAGACAGAGAGAGACATAGAGACAGAAAGCGAGAAATCACCCCCAGGGGCGGATGGTCACTCCACAATCCCTTCTCCTCCATTCTCCTCTCGGGATCTTGGGCACGCACACACACGCGTCCAGCGTGAGTTTTAAGCCACGGGGTCCGGGACATGAACCGCGGTCGACTACGTGGGAGTCCAGCGACATAGCCATTATGCTAACTGCTGGCTCCTGTTTGTTTGTTTTTTGACAGTACTCTATCTTAAGAGACTACGGAATCTGGTGCTGCTGACTTTTCTGAGAGGGAACTATCCAACCCAATGGATAATCACCATCCCATTCTCAGGCCACAGTAATTGATTCGAGAATGGGGACATACATAGAGTTACCATACGACCCAGCGATTGCACATCTAGTTATATACCCAAGATAGTTGAAAACAGGTGTTTAAAGAAAAAGTTGTATATAAATATTCATAGCAGCATTATTTGTAATAGTCAAAAAGTAGAAACAGGGCCAGCAGGTGGTGTGGTGATTAAGGAGCTGGACTCCCATGTAGCTGACATGTTTCAAGTCCCAGATGTGGCAGCTTGCTTTCCCACTTTCTCTCTCTGATGAATAAAAATAATAACAATAATCAATAATATTAATTAAATAATTTTTTTTTAAGTGGAAATAACTCAGATGTTAACTATCTGATAATTATACATGTAGTGGGATATTAGTTGGCCATAAGAAGAAATGAAGTAAAGCTTTATGCTGTGACATGGATGGACCTTGAAAACATGCTAAGTTAAAGACAGTAGACCTAATAGACTATATCATTCCTTTTTATTTACTTATGTATTTTTGTCAAAAGTCAAGAGTGGGGAACAAGCAGTTAGTGTAATGGCTATGTTGCTGGATTCCCACTTAGTCTACTGCAGTTCGCGTCCTGGACCCAGTGGCTTAAAACTCACGCCAGGTACATGTGCATGCGTGCCCAAGATCCCGAGAGGAGAATGGAGGAGAAGGGATTGCGGCGTGACCATCCCCCCGGGGGGTGATTTCTTGCTTTCTGTCTCTATGTCTTTCTCTGTCTGTCTGGCGAGTGTACGCGCCTTATAGCGAAAACCTCTTAAAAAAAAAAAAGTCAAGTGTGGGGAACAGCAGTTAGCATAATGGCTATGTTGCTGGATTCCCACTTAGTCTACTGCAGTTCGCGTCCTGGACCCAGTGGCTTAAAACTCACGCCAGGTACATGTGCATGCGTGCCCAAGATCCCGAGAGGAGAATGGAGGAGAATGGATTGTGGCATGGCCATTCCCCTTGGGGGGTGATTTCTCATTTTCTGTCTCTGTCTCTCTCTGTCTGTCTGGCGAGCACATGCACCCTATAGCAAAAATCTTTAAAAAAAAAAAAACGTCAAGTGTGTTTGCTGGAGGGAGAGAGAGAAAAAGAACTAGAAAAAGAGAAAAGAAGAAAGCACCCCTCCCTTACATGGGGAATACTCATACCACAATCTTTTCTCCATTTTTCCTTTTGGGATTTTGGTCATGCACATTCACACGTCTGGTACATTTCTCAAGCTACCAATTCAGGACTCGAATGCAATTGACCATGAGGAATCCAGCTATGTTAACCTCCACACCATCAACTGACCTGAATTAAATCTCAATTGGAATTAAAAAAAAAAAAAAAACAGGGGCCAGCAGGTGGTGTAGTGGCACTAGACTCCCACATAAGAACATGGTTTGAGTCCCAGACCTGGTGGCTTGAAACTCATGCCAGGTGTATGTGCCTGTGCACCCAAAATCCTGAGAGAAGAATAGCAGAGCAGGAATTGCTGCATGTCCATCCCCCCTGGGAGGGGGATGATTTCTCATTTTCTCTCTCTCTGTCTCTCTAGCAAGCACATGTACCCTATGACAAAAACAAAAACAAAAACAAAACAGAACAGAAAGGGCACATGACTCAAGCAAACCAATGAGAACCTATAAAACTAAATGTAATCTTTTGGAGTCAAGAGAGAAGCAAACTGTTTTTCTTTGTTTGTTTGTTTTTTGGCAGTACTCCAACTTCAGAGAATATGGGATCTGGTGCTGCTGACTTGTCTGAGACTGAATTGTCCAACCCAATGGAAAGCAGAGCCAAGAAATGGAAGATATTAAGACACTTGCATACACATTGGGTTGACTATCCCAGTTTGCTTGGGATTTTCATTGTTGTAGCACTGATATTCTGCATATTGTGCTGGTCACCCTAGAGCTCTGAATCCACCTCTACTTAAAGCTCAAGATTTTACCTGTGGAATTTTCAATTACAATGGTCAATCAGTTCATTTTCTGTTCTAGCCAGTGTCATAGATTGGGTTCTACAGAGGCTAACAGCGAGGCAAAATTTAGGGGCCAAGATGTTTATTGGGGAACAATACCTATGAAAAGAAGGACACACGGGACCAGCAGGTAGCATAATGGCTACGTTGCTGGACTCCCATGTAGTAGACTGCAGTTCGAGTCCCGGACCCAGTGGCTTAAACTCATGCCGGGCACGTGTGCGTGCATGCCCAAGATCCCGAGGGGAGAATGGAGGAGAAGGAATTGCGGCATGGCCATCCCCCCTGGGGGGTGATTTCTCGCTTTCTGTCTCTCTGTCTCTCTCTGTCTGTCTGGTGAGTGCACACGCCCTATAGCAAAAAAAAAAAAAAAAACCTCTCCAAAAAAAAAAAAAGAAGGACACAGAGAAGCAGGATTGGGCAGAGGAAGGAGTCAAATGTGATACAGGCTCTTGGTCAATCCAGTAAGAAGCTTTGGCAAATACTGCCCTTTACAAGGTTCCATCTTGGGCTACTTTCCCCTTATACTACTTTCCCCTGCTTCCCTTCATCTACAATTTCTAGCCATCCTTCAAGTCTCAGCCTAAACATTGTCTTTTAGGGGAAGCTTTTCCTGAAGCCCCATGATACCTGGCTAATTTCCGTTAATTGTAGTCATTTGATTAATTAATTATTAGTTGTTTATGTTGATCTTGTAGCATTTTAGCTTTGTGGAGGAAGGGACTGTTCTGGTTAGCTAATGATGGGTTACAAATCACAGTGGCTTATAATAGGTTGGCAAAGTAGGATCTGTGTGCCAGTCCACAGCCTGTTTTTATTTTTTATTATTTTGCTAAATAATTATTTTACGCAGGGCCAGCAAGTGGCACAGTGGTTGAGGTGCTGGACTCCTACATGACTGATCGCGGTTTAAGTCTGAGACCTGGTGGCTTGCATTCTCATTTTCCCTTTCTCTCTCTCTCTGGTCAAAATGAAAATAATAATAATAACAAATAAAATAAAAATTCTTTAAAACAAGAGAAATACTATATTCTTAAACATAATTATTATTTCACTTAATTTTATTCATTGTCATTATTATTTTTTAATTTGACCAGAGAGACAGAGAAAGAGAGAAGGAAAGTGAGAAAGTAAGCCACTAGGTCTGGGACTCAGACCATGGTCAGCCATGTGGGAGTTCAGCGCCTTAATCACCATGCCACCTGCCAATCCACAGCCTGTTTTTTAATACAACTAGCAAATTAAGAATTTTCCCCCATTAAAAAGAATTGTCATACGGTGCATATGCTAACTGGATAGAGAGAAAAGTGAGCAAGCACTCCTCGTGGGAAATGATCATGCCACAATTTTCTCTCCTCCATTTCTCCCTCCTGTTGGGATTTTAGCACGCATGAACCTGCACCTGGTGTATTTTCAAGCTGCCAGGTCGGGACTTGAATTGCTCAGTCTACCATGTGGGATCCAGCTGTCTTAACCAGCATGCCATGGGTTAGCCCTTTTTTCATATTTTCAACAGATTAGAAACAAACAAACAAACAAAATGCAACCAAATAAAACACAACAACAAAAGATAAGGACAATGTGTGACAGAGGTGTTCTGTAGCCCACAATGCCTAAAATATTCACTGTCTGGCCCTTTTTAGGAAAAGTTAGCTAACTCACAGACTAAAACAGTCTCTCTCTCTCTCTCTCTATATATATATATATATATATATATATACATATATATATATGTATATATATATAATCATGATTCTGTGGGTCAAGAATTCAGGAGGGTTTGCCTGGATTATTCTTCTGTTCTATGTGATGTTGTCTGTGGCCTCTCAGTGACACTCAGCTGGAGGCTGGTATGGTTTGGAGAATCCAAGAAGACTTCACTCACATCTGGTATCTTGGCAGAATGACTGGAAGGCTGGGCTCAGCTGGACCCCTCTTTTCATGCTGTCTTTCCATCAGGTTGTCTGTAGCTCTTACAGAGTAGTTAGGGGCTCCAAAGGACCAAAGTGGAAACTCTTAAAGATTAGGCTTATAATTGGATAGCATCACCTCTTCTGTATCCTACTGATCAAAGCAGTCACAGATCAGACTAGATCCAAAGGGAGGGGAAAGATCCTCACCTCTCAATGACAGGAATGGCAAAGAATTTGAAGCTATCTTTAACCTCCCTCAGGAGTAAATCTATTCACTCACTATTATATTCCAATATGTAGCACAGTACCTGGCACATGAATTCAATAAATAAATTTGTTAACCAACAGACACATGCTGGTAGTTATAAACTGACTTTTCTTTTCTTTTTTTTTTGAGAGAGAGATTTTTGCGGTAGGGTGCATGTGCTTGCTGGAGAGACAGAGAGACAGAAAACAAGAAAACACCCCTCAGGGGGGATGGCCGCATTGCAATCCCTTCTCCTATATTCTCCTCTCGGGATCCTGGGCACACATGCACACGTGCCTAACATGAGGCTTAAGCCACTGCTTAAACCTCGAGTCCTGGGACTTGAACCACGGTTGACTATGTGGAGTCCAGTGACATCACCATTATGCCATTTGCTGGTCCCGAAACTAACCTATTTGTAATCTGAACGTATTAGATTTGGAGCATGGGGTCAGATGGTGGCACAGTGGTAGTACAATTGAACCCATATGGGAAAAGTCCTGGGTTAGCCTCTGAGCCCTTCTTGAACGTGCTGGATTTGTGTGTGCCAGTATTCTGGCCCAGCTAAGACTGAAGGTAGATCACAATGTGAAAGAATGTTGGGGGTACCCGCTTCTCTCTGTCTCTGTCTGAGTCTGTCTCTGTCTCATGGAAGAAATGAATAAACGTTAAACAATGCGATTTGGAGCTAGATTAAGGCTGAGGTCTACTTGAATCCTTAGGGAGAATTTCATTCCAAATTTTCCGTTCGGGGGCTGCCATGTGCCAGCACTGTGCTGAATCTCACAGTGTATTCGAACTTCAGTTTTCTTTTTTAGTTAATGAGCAGCAATAAAACCTACATCTCACGGGATTCCTGTGAGACTTAAGTGGCATCAGGAATGTGAAAAAGCTCTATAAACTGTAAAATTCTGCTTAACATTAGGTTTTATTATTATCATTATTGCCCAGGGTGGGGAGCAGACAAGGCCAGAATTGTGAGATCCCCTGCCCTGGAGAAGGGTCCCTGACACCCCACTCTCCACTTCTTAAGCCTGTCAGTTCCTGAGAAACAGGTGTTAGAGGAATGAAGTAGGTTCCTCTGGCTATGCAATCTAGTCCCAGCCAAGGAAGATTTATTCCTCCACGGTGGCTCTAATGACGGTTCAATGGGTCTCATAATTCTATAATGATCTTGGTGCTAATGCCTCCCACCTTGGGCATCTCTACAGAGGCCATGGAGAAATGGGAAGCCACAGTAGCTAAACAAACAAGAATGATTAGTTGCGTGTGGCCAGCCCCTTGTCACCTGAGTCAGCCTGTTGTGTGCTCCAACGTGTGGAATAATGAAGACGCTTCTGAGAAAAACCATATTTGACTCGTCATCCTCACCCAACTCTGGGAATGCAGTATTCCTTTCCCCAGAAAAGCCCCCCAAACTCTCTGTCTCGGAGACACTCCAGTAGTTCTCATTTCCTGTGTGTCTAATTTTTGACTGGAAGAGGGTTGTCGGCATAATCTCTCTTCTTCCAACCTTTCTACAGAAGTGCTCATGCAGTGTAGGCATGATGTATAATGTGTGAGTTGGGAGTGTAGGTTTGAGAGTGAATTACTTGGCATGCTAAGTAGGGGAATACAGCAGGATCCCTTGTGTGAGTCTGTAAGTACCCACATGTGCATTTGTATGTAATTTAACTTTGCCCAGCTTCTAGCACAACCTCTGTAGCCAGTGGGCAAGGAAAAGAAAGTACTAATAACTGAGATCGTCAATACATTCAGAACTTCCTGTGTGCCAGGCACAGGTCTGAATGCTTTGCATGTATTATCACATTTAATCTCCATAACAACAGTCAAGGTGAGTACTAACACTGTCTCCATTTTACAGATAAGGAAACTAAGGTTGGTTTAAGTTAAGCAATTTATTTTGCTAGTAAGAGAGAGACAGAGTAGCGACTCTAACTCAGATCTGTCTGATTCCAAAGTCTGTTTTTTTGTTTGTTTGTTTTTTAAAGAAAGATTTTTGCTATAGGGCATGTGTGCTCTCCAGAGAGAGACAGAGAGACAGAAACAAGAAATAACCCCTCAGGAGGGATGGCCATGACACAATCACTTCTCCTCCATTTCCTTTCGGGTTATTGGACATTGTATGCATACACGCCCGGTGTGAGTTTTTTAAGCCACCGGGTCTGGGATTTGAACTGCAGTTAATCATGTGGAAGTCCAGCAACGTAACCATTATATCATCTGCTGTTCCCGCAAAGTCTGTTTTAACTGCTTCACAATACAAAATTCAGGCTCTTTGCTGACAGTGATGCTGAATTCTCCACATGTGGTCCTCTGAAGCTTTGGTGCCTGCGAGCCTTTATTAGGGATAGTGTCAGAAGAGGGAAGGGTTCTCCCATCACTGACTTGCTTACCCACTGTGCTGTGATCAGTTACTGTACCCACCCACATGTATATTTGTACGTGATTTAATTTGACCCTGTCTCAGGCAGGAGGCCAAGGATTCCCTTGCAGCAGATATAATCCCTTCTGCAGCATGGAGAAGCAGCCTTAGCTCTCATGTAAGGACAGAAATGGATGGGAGGGGGAACCAGCAGTTAACATAATGGCTATGTCGCTGGACTCCCACGTAGTCGACCGAGGTTCGCGTCCCAGTCCCGGTGGCTTAAAACTCACGCCGGGTGAGTGTGCGTGCCTGCCCAAGATCCTGAGAGGAGAATGGAGGAGAAGGGATTGCGGCGTGACCATCCCCCCTGGGGGGTGATTTCTCGCTTTCTGTCTCTATGTCTCTCTCTCTCTGTATGTCTGGCGAGCGCATGCGCCCTATAGTGAAAACCTCTCTGGAAAAAAAGAAAGAAAGAAATGAATGGGAGGGAGGGGATCCACATAGGCTGTCCTACAGCAGCCCTGCAGTAACCCGGTTCTTAGGACTTTTCCGGATTGGGGGCGGGGGTAAAATTTGCAATGAACTAATCCAGTTAGCCTGACTCACCCCAGATTTGGAATGTAGAGCTAACAGATCTCAACCAGTCAGACATCTTGCTGTGATGCAGATGATGAGAGAGAGAACAGGTGGTCCATGAGAAGGAGAGACAAGAGTAACCTGTCTTCAGACCACCTTGGTTCCAGCTTCAGTCCCTGCCTGTTTGTCTTTAAATCAGCCCTTCATAAGGGCCTGGGCAACCTGAACTACTCTACATGAAAAAAAAAAAAAAACAAAAAAACAAACAAAAAAACGGTAAAAAGTTTGGAAGTTTGAGGGAATATCCACGATAGAGAAATGTGAACTGGCTGACTGGGTGCGGTGCACAGGAAAGAAAAGATAAGAAGCGATCCACAGAGATGCTGGATGTTGGTGCAGCAGCGGTAATACAATGCTCTGAAAGGTTGACCTAAATGGAAAGGTTCCAGGTTCATGTTGGAGAACTCCCGGAACACATCAGATGCACATGCATACTCATGATCTGGGACTCACTGAAGCTAGGGGTAGAAAGTAGCTTGAAGATACTGATGGAGGTGACTGTCTCTGTCTCTTTCTGTCTCATTCAAAGAAGAAAAGAATAAAGAAACTTAAAAATAGTGATCCATGGAGGTGATATAGGTGAGGGAAGGACTCACCTATATCTTGGGTGGAAAGAACTGGAGTGTGTGGTGTTAACTTCTTCCTCTGTCACCCCTATGATACTTTCGGTAAATTCGGCTTTTCATACTGATGCTTTGGTGGATATGAGTTCTTGGTAGGGAGATGGAGGAGGGTGAAATCTAGTCCATCTGTTTCCAGTCTGGTGTCTTTAGGGTCTCTCGTTGCTTTCAATGCTACTCTGTATGTGTATATTTGCATGTTTGACTATACATGTCTAATGGTGTCATTATGTAAGTAATGCACCTGTGGCAATGTGCACATCATTGTGTGACTCTGTCCATGTATGTGAATGCAGAATGTTTTAAGTTATCTACACGTATAAACATTTCTGTGTGCTGGGTACATGAGTCTGAATGTATAAGCTGTGCTCACGAATGTGGGTGTTTGTGCCAGGTTTGGGAGTTGTGGCAAGCTGTTTTCCAGAGTTGGTTGCCAGGATAGATCCCATCTCACTTGTTCTCTTTACAGTAGGACATTGATACTCCTCCCATGGATAGGTGGGTTCTCCTTTTCTCTTCTTGAATATGGACAGAACTTTGTGACTTCCTCAACCAATAGAGTATAGTGAGGGCATGTGACTTCTGTGACTGGATCATACAAATGCCACGCACTTCATGCCTTGCTCTCTTGGGATACTCGTTCTTAGAAACCAGTCAGCTGTGAGAAGGCCAAGCAGCAATTTGGGGAGGCCATTTGTCAGTGTCCTGGCTGACAGCACTTGCTGGGGTTCCAACAGACAGCATCACTTGCCAGATATTGAAGCGAGCATCTTGCCTTAGTTGAGCCACTCTAGTTGACAGTGCAAGGAGCAGAGCCGAGTCTTCCCTGTCAAGTCCTCTGCTAAATAAATTATTGTTGTTTTAAGCTACGAAATTTGAGGATGTTTTGTTATGCAGCAGTAGATAACTAGAACATAGCTGTACATTGTGTCTGCCCCAACTGTATGCGTGTTCCTGTGATTCTGTGCCTCTGTGGATGCCTGTAGGTAGTGCATTTGTGTCAGATGTCTGCGTACATGAATAAGTGTGTTGTTGAAGGTACTCCTGGAGGCAGAGTCATCGTTCTTGGGGCTTTGCTTTGGCCTTAGTGGGAAGCTGTTTGGTGATAACACTTTATAATCTTGTCTGTCTTCTGGATTTCTTCTTTTAAGTGTTTTTCTTTTGAACCAGAAAGGCCTATTTAGCTGAGAATAAATGCAGCTTAAATGTGCTGACTTTCTTTTGGCCTAAGCCCCTTGGAACTGCTAAAGCCTTCCAGCAGGTGGGAGGTTACCATCCGGAGCCCTCATATCCCTTTTATAGGGACTGGAAATGCTGTTTTTTTCTTTTCTCTTTTTGCTTCTGAGACCTTCAGAGATGAACCAGAGAAGAGCAAAGCATAGTCACTGGGATCTTTGAAGTCTCTTGAGCAGGAGAGACCTAAAATTCTTGATTACCACCAAGAAACTGATCAGGTTTAGGGGTGCCCAGTTCTCTGCCTTGGCTTCTGCAGTCCAATCCATCTGAGGTAGCCTGGAAATGGAGGACCCTGGGTCAGAAGATGAACAGTTTCTCTTAGTCTCCTCTGGAATGCCCCTCAGCCTTCTGTTTCTGCCACATTGGCAACCTGAGTTAGCTTTCTGGGAATGCTGAGAGCTCTGGCTTCATACTTCTGCCCTTACACTGCCTCAGTCCCCGTAAAGCTTGGACAACAGTGCAATGATGGAAATGCTCCATAACCTTCACCATCTAACGTGGTAGACACTAGCCACATGTGGTTTTGTGCATTTGAAATGTGGCAAGTGTGACTAAGGGATTTTAACTTTTTAACTGAATTTTAACTTTTGCTTAATTTTAATTAGTTACAGTAACTACTTGTGGCAATTAGTTACTATACTGGACAGCACAGCTCTGAAGAGTTCAAAAGGAAGTGTTTTTATTTATCTGTAAAATGGGGATAAAATCTGCTCCACCTACCTCATGGGACTGTCTGGAATAACCACAATGATGAACTGAAAGGGTTTTACTCACAAAAGGAATCTGAAAAGACAGCAGTGTAGGGACCAGCAGTTAGCGAAATGGCTATGTCGCTGGACTCCCACATAGTCAACCACGGTTCAAGTCCTGGACCCGGAGACTTAAACTCACGCCGGGTGCATGTGTGTGTGTGCCCAAGATCCCAAGAGGAGAATGGAGGAGAAGGGATTGTGGCATGGTCATCCCCCCTGGGTGATTTCTCGCCGTCTGTCTCTGTCTGGCGAGCGCATGTGGCCTATAGCAAAAACCTCTAAAAAAAAAAAAAAAAAGACAGCAGTGTAAACTGAATGGGTTTCTTCTTCTAGCTCTTTGTTAATATTTCTATTAAATAGCATTTGCTGGGTTGTTTTAACTTGACCCGTTTACATTTCCATGTCTTTGAGCCCTTGGAGGTTAAGATTCCAGTAGGACAGTTTCACAGCTATATCCACACAGCCAACAGCTAGCATGTAGCTTGGTGCTCATGTTGAAGTGAATACAATGTCTAGAGTTCAGAAGGATTCCTGGCAGCAAGCTTTGAGGTATGTTGTGGAAGCTGGGAGGGCAGACGAGGGGCAGAGAAGAAGAGGCAGGACATTACAGTGGTGAGAGAGGGCTCCTATTCCCCACTCTGTGTTCTAGACCCATCCAGAGAGAGCAGGGAGCCATCGCCAGGAATGTTTTCACACAATAGGGTAATAAGCTTATGGGAGATTAACTGAAAGGTGATCAGAGGAGAAAACTCGACTCAACAGATTCAAGGCCAAATTGATCATATAGATCTCTGCCTAGCCAAGGTTCTGGGGGTGGGTACTAGGGTTTACTTTGAGTTAATTGATGGTGGCTAGGTTGAAAGTTATCCTTCCAAGCTTTTGCTCTTCTGAGGAGTGGAAGAGGGAAGCTAGAAGCTCTCCAACACAGCTGCAAGAGAGAGATGGCTTTTTGATTGCTGTTTACTTACTTAAAAGGAAAATTTAACCTTAATTTTTCTTGAGCTGGTGGTTAGTGTAGTGGTTAAGGGAGCTATATATCCCACTGTGGTTTGAATCCTAGCCCTAGCAGCTTGAAAAATGCACCAGGCATGTGATGTATGCCCCAAATCTTTTTTTTTTTTTTTTTGCTATAGAGAGATTTCTGCTATAGGGTGCATGCACTTGGCAGAGAGACAGAGAGAAAGCAAGAAATCACCCCCAAGGGGGTTGGCCATGCTGCATTCACTTCTTCTCCGGTCTTGGGATTTTGGGCATGTACGCACATGTGCCCAGTGTGAATTTTAAGCCACTGGGTCTGGGACTTGAACCACAGTCAACTACATTGGAGTCCAGCAACATAACCATTATGCTATCTGCTGGCCCCTATGCCCCAAATCTTGACAGGATGGAGAAATGCATTGCAGTGTGAGCATATACTATAGAGGGGTACTTTCTCCCTCTCTGTGTCTTTCTTGTGAGTGCATGTGCCCTCTGACAATAAATATACAAACAAACAAATAAATAACAAACAAACCTCGGTTCAAGCCGTGGCATGATGGTTAAGGTGGCCAGATCCCAGGTGGCCAGCTCTGAGGCTCAAGTTCCAGCCCTAGGGGCTGGAAAAACACCATGAGCATGTGTGCATGCATGTCTAAAATCTCAAAAGGAGGGAGAGATGGAAAAGGGATTGAGGCATGACTATCCTCTCTGAGGATGCTTTCTCACTTTTCTCTCTCCTTCTCCCTGCCCCTGGTGAGTACATACATGGTCTAGCAAATTATATATAAATCCCAAAGTTATTATTTTTTTCTCAATTCCAAGAGTAATATAGGGAAACAAAGAGAGTAATCTACTATGAATCCACTCTGATCCCTGAACTTCAAATTTGCTAACTTTACAGTGATCCTCTTGCTCAGGGGCCACATAAGTCAAGGCGGTCTGCTTAAGCCTAACTCTGCACATTAGCATCTGCAGGTCAGGAGGCTTGAATTCAGAGCTATTTTCCCTGAGAAGGTGGTTTTCACTCAGAGTATATTTTAGTCCATTGTGGCTTCTATAACAAAATACCTTAGACAAGGCAATTTTAATTTTTTTAAGAGGTGTTTGCCATAGGGTGTGTGCACTTGCTGGAGAGAGAGACAGTGAATGTGATAGGGAACATGAGAAATCACTCCCCCAGGGAGGATGACCACATCACAATCCCTCCTTCTCCATTCTCCTCTCAGGATCTTGGGCATGCATGCATTCACCCTGTGTGATTTTTGGGGCAGGCATCCATCCCCCCTGTGTGATTTCAAAGCCACTGAGTCCGGGACTCAAACTGCAGTGGGCCATGTGGGAGTCCAGTGATGTAATCACTATGTCATCTGCTGTCCTCTAGACTAGGTAATTTATAAATAACAGAATAGAGGCTGGCAAGTTCAAAGTTAGGGAGTCAACAGATTCAGTGTCTAGTGAGGGCTTGTTCTCTGCTTCCAAAAAGGTGCCTGGTTACTGCAGCCTCACATGGTAGAAGGGGGGTAGCACTGTGTCCTAACACAGCAAATAGCTCCCTTCAGCCTCTTTTATAAAGGCACTAATCCCATTCATGAGGAACTCTCATGACTTATGTACTCAAAGGTCCCCATCTCATAAAACTATCACTTTGTGTACTAGGGGTTCAACATATGAATTTTGGGTGGACACCAACACTCAGACCATAGAAGAGTTTTTGCTTTTATTTTTTTTTTTTTGAGAGTTGGGGACTACAGGGGGTATGTGCACAGAATATCCCTTCTTCACATAACAGTTATTTAGAGCTGTTGCAAGGAGAAAGCCAGACCCCTGGCAGCTCCGTGTTCAACTGGCTTCTTCTCTTGGCCTATGCACTTATTTATTCATTCTATTATAAGATTTAAGCTTTTTCTATTTTTAAGGATCTTACACTTACAGCATTTCATTAACTTCTTTTAAAAAATAACTTGTGCCAGGCTTTATTATTTATATGTTGACTTTGTAATTTACCACTTAAGCAGTAGATATCTGTTGAACATTTATTATCTGTCTTCATGGTAGTAGGCAATGATACAATTATTCCTGGGCTTCAGATTCCTTTGGGTGTTCCATGGGAAAACTGAGCTGTTCTCTGTCCTTTCCCATCTAGTCCCTTGGGAAATGTTTTACCTAGACCTTTTTCATAAATTGGCATTATCCACTCAACTATTGTCAAGACTTGTTCTGCCTTTCCAGGAAACTGACCAAGATTTGCTCAGTGGCTGTGAAGTCATTTTCCCACCTGCTTGAAGTAAACATACTGAAGAAGATAAACTGACAGCTATAAGTACATAGTACATAAAAAAAGAAAGAAACTCAATAGATAGGCAGATTGTTTGCTTTTGGGGAGTACTTGTCATTTGAGGGGGTGAGTTTGTTAGATTATCTGTTTTTCCATTAAAAAATTATTATTATTATTATTATTATTATTTATTTTTTTTCTTGAGAGGTTTTCGCTATAGGGCGCGTGCGCTTGCCAGACAGACAGAGAGAGAGACATAGAGACAGAAAGCGAGAAATCACCCCCCAGAGGGGATGGTCACACCGCAATCCCTTCTCCTCCATTCTCCTCTTGGGATCTTGGGCACGCACACGTGAGTTTTAAGCCACCGGGTCCAGGACGCGAACCACGGTCGACTACATGGGAGTCCAGCGACATAGCCATTACGCTAACTGCTGGTTCCCGAAAAAATATTTTATTTAACTTTATTTATTTTAATTTGACCAGAGAATGACAAAGACAGAGAGAAAATGAGAAAGCAAGCCTCCAGGTCCAGGACTGGAACCACTGTCAGCCACGTGGGAGTCTAGCACCGTTAACCACCACGCTACCTGCCGGCACCTATCCTTTTCTCCATTTAATGACCAGGAATTGCTATGTCAGGGCTCTGAGGGTAATAAGGAACACCCCGTTTTTACTGGTCAGATGAATCATGTCTAGGCAAAGAAAGTTTTACAGGGCTTTGTAGAAAGAGAAAGGTACTTTGGGGGTACCCATATTTAGCTTGAATTCCCAGTTCTACTATTTCTTGATTGTAAGCCCTTTAACCTCTTTGAGTGTCTTCTTTCCCATTAATAAAAAATGTTGAGCATTCTGATTTTTTTAAAGAGGTTTTTGCTATAGGGTGCGTGCGCTCACCAGACAGACAGACAGAGACAGAGAGACAGAAAGCGAGAAATCCCCCCCCAGGGGGGATGGCCACTCTGCAATCCCTTCTCCTCCATTCTCCTCTCGGGATCTTGGGCACGCACACTCACGCACCCGGCGTGAGTTTTAAGCCACAGGATCCGGGATGCGAACCATGGTCGACTAGGTGGGAGTCCAGTGACATAGCCATTACGCTAACTGCTGGTCCCGAGCGTTCTGATTTGAGGAGATTAAAAGTAGGTAAAATGTATACACTGCACCTGGCACACATAAAATAAGATATTCAGTGGTAAAGCAGAAACAGAACTGCAAGTGAGTTTGTTATTTTTAAAATTCTTGGTCATCGTCAAAAATGTGCACAATACATATTTATAAAGGGGGTGACTTACAGGTGGCCCATTTCGCATAAAATTTCAAAGGACTATTTATTGCTTAAGACATTAGGCCTCTCCCAAACTGAGTCGTAACAGCCTGATGTATTTTTACCCTCACGCTCTCTAGTTTCCTTCTGAGGCTCCTTCCACTAGAAACAAACGAGACTATTGGCACATCAGAGAAGTCCTAGCTTGAAAGCAAAATCAGCCAGCAGGTATCTCCTTTAGATGTCTCTCACTTGGGCAGAGGGACACAGGCAAAAGACAAACACAAACACAAAAACGCCTAGGAGGTCTGCGGCAGGAAACGCCAGGGGCGGGGATAACAGAAGAGGAGAGAGGCGGGGCTGACAGCCCGAGTGCGGAGAGGCGGGCGAGTCGGCTGCCGGCCCTTCTGGCAGGCTGCGATTGGGTAAGACGGCAGGTGACGTAATACCCGCGCGCTCGGCGTCCAGCGGTCGCCGCTGCGTTTGCGCGAGGGAAGCTGGTTCGCCGCTGCGGCCGCCTGGAATTGTGGGGGTTGTGTCTGCTCCTCGGCTGCCTTGAGGGAAGCCGAAGGTAGGGGCGGTGAGGGCCGCCCGGTCCTGGAGCTGGGTGGGGGGACTGCCTGGGCCTTCGCCCGCCAGCGACCTTGGCGCCTTCGCAGCAGTGTTCCGGGGTCCCTACACATCCCCGCCCCCCGCCCCGGGGTCCCCATTGTGGGACATCCAAGTGGGTCCTGGGCTCTCAGCCAAGAGCAGCCTCTACGTTTCTCACTCATAAGGTCCCCAGTAGCCCCTTCAACACCAGGAGATGAAGCAGTGGGAGTCTGAGGCTGACTTTTGGCTCAGCATGTTTTAGTTTCCTTCCTTTTTTTCCTTCTCTCGGTCTCAGTTCTACATCTGTCCAAAGAGGGGGTGGATTAGGTGTTGATTTCTGAGACAGCTCCAGTACTGACATTCTGGTTCTGACCAGGGCATCCGAGTCTCTTCACCGTATGGAATTGCACCTGTCTCCTTGTATTACTATTTCCACTCTATCGCACGTTTTCCTTGGCTCTGGCAGATGTAAGACTTGCCTTTGACGTAGAGGTTACAGACTTTGGTGTGTCTTAGATCACCTAGAAGGTTTGTGCATAATCCCTATTTTCCATTCCCGGGGATTTCAGATAAAGTGGTGCCTGGGCACCTGCAGTCCCTACCTTAGGTGGTTCTCATTCCGGTGATCTTGGAATCCCCGCTTCCAGAATCACTGCTTCAGGAGGCGGGATCACTCGTGTCCCTGGAATCGGCTCCAGGTGGGAAAAGCCAGGAATCATGAAATACCCAACATCTGAGGAGCCAATGGGGCTTCCTTTGTGCTTGTAGGAACTAGCAGGTCCTTTGAGCCTTAAAAAAAATGTGTGTATGTATATGCACACACACATATATATTGTAGATATAGGTATTGGTGACCCATATGTAAGATCAGTTTTCTAATATTTTTAAATGTCTGGTTTGATTCAAGGCCAGCTGGCTTTCCAACCTCAAAAAACAAAACAAAACAAAAAAACAACGAAAAAAAACCACATCAAGCAGCTCAGAGGGATGAGGAGGTTATATGAACCCAGACTAGGTAGGCTAGAAGAAGAAACTCATGTGTTTATAAACAGTAATAGTGTTTTGTCAGTGTGAACGATGTTTTGTGTAATGCTATTAGAACCGATGTTTACATAACATGGGTCAAAACTTGGTCTGTGGTTTCAGTTGAGATCATAGCCCATAGGTATTTAAGATAGTGTTGTCACACCAGATTTATTTTAACCTTTCAGATGTTAAGTGAATTTAATCTGCCGATTAATACATGTGGTGTTCTGATGAAATTGGCAATAGAAAAGACTGCTTCCATTTTACAAGTGATGAGAATGAAGAATATGTTAGTGATGTGGCAGGAATAAGAAGTTGCCTGGTGTTTTGATTTCCACTTTCTTTTCCTTCCCTACTGTTTTCCGAAGGCTAACTATTGGGTCGTGGGGAAAGTCATGATGCAGTTTTGCATAGAAAAGCAGAAAAATACATCATGACTTTCCTGACAACCTAATATTAACTTGCTTCTCTGCAGCAGCCGATTTTGAGTCCTGGTGCGTTTCATTGGCAGAAAAAACAGGCCAGTTAAATGAAACTGAAAAGTAACAAAATGGATTAAAAAAATAACAAACATGTCAGAATTTAATTCTCCCAAATGACTGTTGTTCTCTTTTAGAGTGGTATGTGTAGGTACGTGTGGGCAGTGGGGATTGAGAGTGGTGTCACCTAAGTGAAATGGCCACTGTTCAAAGTACTTTTGAAAATCCACCTTTGGAAGTGGTTTCATAGTTGTTGTTGTTGTTGTTGTTTTTTGCGATAGGGCACGTGCACTTGCCAGAGAGAGAGAGAGAAACAGCAAGAAATAATCACCCTCAGGAGGGATAGCCATATTGCAGTCTCTTCTCCATTCTCACACATGTGCCTGGCGTGAGTTTTAAGCTGCCGGGTCTGGGACTTGAACTGTAGTTAACTATGCAGGAGTCCAGCGACTTTTAGCATAACCATTATGCTATCTGCTGGTCCCACAGAGACTTTTTTTTTTTTTAAAGTTTATTCATGAAAGAGAGTGGGCTTCACACACACAGAAAGAGAGACAGGGACCCTCAACAGGGCCTGATCACACCATTAACTCCTTTCCACAGCCCTCCAGCTCATCAGGATCCTGGCAAGTGCAAACCTGGCATGTTTTCAGGTCAACTCAGGTTCTGAACCTGCAGTTGGCCATGTGGCTCCTAGCCCTTCTGTTCAGTGTGCTGTTGCCTATGCCACTGAGATTGGTCCTCAGATATTTTTGAACCATGTGAGAAATCAGTTTCATTAATACATGATACCATACCATACCATATTTATATATATATATAAATATATATACTCCCAATGGCACGGCTAAACAAGCTTGTCATCTGATTTGGTTCAGATGAGTTAGTTAGCAGTTCTTTTCAAGTGGAAATGCTGGATTTTTGAAGTTTGGCAAGCATGAGTTTTGATTCTGAGTCTACCACTGATTAGTCATATGACCTTGGACAAGTTACTTTACTTAGGCTCAGTTTTCCACTGCATAAAAATGGGGGACCAGCAGTTGGCGTAATGGCTGTGTTGCTCCCATGTAGTCGACCACAGTTTAAGTCCTGGACCCAGTGGATTAAACTCTCACCAAGTGCTTATGCATGTGTGCCCAAGATCCTGAGAAGGAGAATGGAGGAGAAGTGATTGCAGCGTGGCCATCCCCCCTGGGGAGTGATTTCTCACATTCTGTCTCTGAAAAAAAAAAAAAAAAAAAAAAAGGAATAATACTCCACAAAGCATATTACTGCCTCAGTGAGGTAGTACACATGAAAGCCCTTGGGACAGAGAATGCAAAAAGTGTTTGTTTTCACCCTCAAAGAATGAAGGTTTACTATTAATGACAGTGTTTAGAAAAACATAATAATCTCTAAAGACAAATTGGACCTTTTTCCAAATAGGTAGATACCTTCCAATTCTCTTTTTTCATGTATAGGTGGATTCATACTCTCACCTGCTCATCCTACCTCTTGTCTTTTTCTTCATTTTCTGTCTTTTTCTAAGTGAAGCTATGTTACAGAGACTGTCTGCCAGTCTCTTCATGTAAGCCTCTTTTCAGGAGAGCTAATCTGAACATTCTTTCAATGCTAGTCCCTTGGTCATGTATTCCTGTTTTTTTTTTTTTTTTTTTTTTTTTCTGGGGCCCCAGCTGGTGCTTAGATCACGCTCTGTAGCACAGGCCTCTCTAACTTGTGGATTTGGTGTCAATTTGGAGACCTGTCCTTGTGGAGCTAATCTTTTCTCTTTCTGAGCTAGGATGAATACTTTATCCTTCTTTGAATCAGCCTTAAGCTGCAGGCCTTAGTCTTCTACAGTGGAGAGCTTCATATTTTAATTATATGTTGTCTAAAGAGGGAATATCTTACCCTTTTCTTCATTTACTTTTCATGAAGGATTTCACTGCTGAAAAGAGGAGGAAGAGAAGAGCCTATTGTCATTCAGGTGAGGTTTTGGGTAACCCCTGATTCCTAGCATCAACAGTAACTTTGTCAGTGGTCAAAAACCTTGTAAAAGATTCAAGCTATTCAGGCACATGTGAAGAATCTCATGGAGGTTTCTTGACTTGTGTGGAGTTACACCTTGTATTCTTATTTGTGCACTTTTCTACCCTTGAGCCAGTGAGAATCCAGTAGCAACAGAACAGTGTTCAGCGCATAATGTAGTTCCTTCAGGTGGCACCAGGCAGCTCATAGACAAAAGGTGTGGTTGTGCTGCCTAGCTATGTCTGCCCTCGTCCCAATACAGCACTTGACTTTGCTGTTGTTAAGGAAATGGCATAGTCAGTGAATGAGTAACATTTTATGCCAAGACCTTAGTGGAGGTCAGGGATAGAGAGCTCTGAGAATACAGCCGAGTAAATATAAAATGCCATTCCTGTCTCAGGAAAGCTGCTCAAGAAGGGCTATGAATTCTTCATGACAACTACTATGTTTCTTGGTGTCACCTCACATGCAAAATGAAAATACCTTCATCAGCTTCTCCCTTGAGAAGAGTAAACAGCCATTCCAGTTTGCTCAGGACAGAGGGATTTCCCAGATGTGGTACTTTCAGTGCCCTAACTTAGGCAAATCAGGTCACCCTGCCTGTAACCATTATGCAGATAATGAATGTGAGCCCTTTGGGTTCGTCTAATCAAGTTGTTTCTCAATCTTTTGTTCATTAGCATGTTTTAAGACATTCTCCCAATTGTCTAGTTCCCCATGGATTTTTTTATATTTTTTTTATTTGCTATAGGGTATGTGTGCTCATCAGAGAGAGAGAGGGAGAAAGTTAGAAAGCAAGCAAGCAAGCAAACCAGGTCTAGGACTTGAACCATGGTCGGCCATGCGGGAGTCCAACACCTCAACCATCATGCCACTTGCTGGCCCTGCATGGCTTTTTAAAAAAAGAATAATTTATTTAATATAGTTAATTAATTAATTTAAAAAATAATTATTTATTTATTTTAATTTGACCAGAGAGGGACAGAGTAAGAGATAGAGAGGAGAGAGGGAAAGTGAGAAAGCAAGCTACCAGGTCTAGGACTCAAAATGCGGTAGGCCATGTGGGAGTCTAGTGGCCTAACCAACACGCCACCTGCTGGCCCATCGTTATTATTTTTATATTTGCTATAGGGCACATACACTCACCAGAAAGAGAGAGTGAGTGAGCAAGTGAGAAAGCAAGCTGCCAGGTCCAGGACTTCCACGATCAGCCATGTGGAAGTCTAGCACCCAAAACACCATGCCACCTGCTGGGTCTCCCCATAGATTTTAATACCATAGATACACTGTATCTGTTTATATATGTGGTCTTTTGCATGGCCACAAACTATTGTAATGTCTAAGATTCTTCTCCCCTAAGAATCAACTGTTACCCCTCTGGGGTGATATTGTACTCATTGGAAATACATCATCTTATCCTGTATTTTTTCTCTAATATGTTCACCAAGGCTTGCTTTTTTTTTTTTTTTTTTTTTTTTAGGTTTTTTTCACTATAGGGCATGTGCGCTCGCCAGACAGACAGAGAGAGACAGAGAGACAGAAAGCGAGAAATCACCCCCCAGGGGGGATGGTCACTTTGCAATTCCTTCTCCTCCATTCTCCTCTCGGGATCTTGGGCACGCACGCACACGCGCCCAGTGTGAGTTTGAAGCCACCAGGTCCAGGATGCGAACCGCGGTTGACTACATGAGAGTCCAGCGACATAGCCATTACACTAACTGCTGGTTCCCTTTATTTTTTTTTTAAAGAGGTTTTTGCTGTAGGGCACGTGCGCTCGCCAGACAGACAGAGACAGAGAGACAGAAAGCGAGAAATCACCCCCCCAGGGGGGATGGCCACGCCACAACCCCTTCTCCTCCCGGATCTTGGGCGCGCACACACACACGCCCGCTGTGAGTTTCAGCCACCGGGTCTGGGACGTGAACCACGGTTGACTACGTGGGAGTCCAGCGACATAGCCATTACGCTAACTGCTGGTCCCACCAAGGCTTGCTTTTGATCTAGAAGATATAACTGTTACCACAAGCTTTTCCAGTACTTCAAATACTAAAGTAAACTAAGTACAAGTAGAACATGATCTCATCTAGTCCTTACATCAGCCTTATAAGATAGTTGGCATTATTTTTCATTTTACAGATGAAGAAACAGGCTCAGTGAGGTTGAGTAATTTGACCAAGATTAAAAAGTTTGTTTCAAGGCAGCCAGTGGTATGGTGATTGAGACAGCTGGATCCCACATGGCCAACTGTGTGGTTTGAGTCCTGGACCTGGTGGCCTGATAAACACTATAGGTGCATGTGGATGCATGCCCAACATCCTGAGAGGAGAATGGAGGAGAAAGGATTGGGGCATGGCCGTCCTTCTGTACCTCCCTACCCCAGGGGTGTGCTTTCTCACTTCTCTTTCTGTCTTGGTCTCTGGTGAGAGCATATGCTCTATAGCAGCAACAACAACAGTTTGGTGCAGCGATGATTTAAATACAGCCTTGACTCCAAAGTTCTTTCCATTGCACTGTGATTCCTCTCTCCCCACTCTGAGTCTGAAGTCATCAGGACATTTGGCCAGTCAATTCAATTTACTTTTCTGGAGGTCTTACTAGGCAACAGGCCCAATGGAAGATGAAAGTTCCTGCTATTGAGCTCACTGAGTTTTTTCAAGGGTGTGATCACCTTAGGGTAGTGCTCTTGTTATCCACTCCTTTTGTGCTTCTTGTGAGAGGACTGGTTGTTTGTAAAGGTAGTCATTAACGAATTAAGGGACATGGCTTTTAGGAGGGTCAAAACTGAATTTGTCTCTACTAGTTCTATTTTCCAACCTGCTGAGCTGTTTGTAATCCATGAGCATGTTGCCTACAGGGTATAATCAAAAAGATGAAGCAATCTTGGTATACTCCTTAGCCATTAGATGTTTGTAAACACAAGTATTAGTAAAAACGGTATTTCTTCTTTTCTAGTTGATGCCCCTAGTAATTCAGCTCAGAAATTGTTTGTTCCTTTCTTAAGTTATTCTAGATTGTTTGCCTCTAAGCCTTATGCTGTTAAGAGTTAGAGAGAAATAGAGGGTGGAGGTGGGAGAGGTCATTTCTACCTTGACTCCTCTAAAGAGAATGGAGTTGGCTTATTCTTTGCTATTTTAATTTTTTTCAAGCCTCTGACTTTTTCAGTGGTTTCAGTGGTTCTGTTTACCATCTGCTGCTTCTTTGATGCCTCCTGGGCCTTTCATTTTCAATTCTGAGCCTGCTGTCCAGGTGTTCCCAAACTGGACATTGGAACATTTGGGTAGAGTCTGATGTTTAGTCCATGTCACAGAAATGTGGTGTGGGAGGGGTATATTTCTGAGGTCTGATTGCTGGCTATGTGTGACTGAGGACTTTCTTGATTATGCCTTTTAATTACCAGTTATTATCATTACAGGCAGAGGAACATTATAATAGTCAATTAATCTCCCCTTCTGGTCACTTCTCTGTTAGTAGTTTGCCCCTTCCGTCTTGTGAGGGGTAAGAGTTCCAGAAACTTGCAGAGGAATCTAAGGTGCATCCCCTTGGGAAGGAAGGCTGATGCCACTGGACATTTTCTTTTATTTGCCAGCAGTGTGTGTGCACACATCAGAGAAAAGCAGAGAGACACAGAGAGAAATCCTTGATTGGATGTGGTCATACTGCAGTACCTTCTCCATGTCTCTATTCCATCAGGATTTTGGACATGTAGACACATGCCTAGTGTGTTTTTCAAGCTGCTGGGGCTAGGATTTGAACCACCTGGTTGGCCATGTGGGATCTGGCTCTGTTAACCAACAAACCATAGGGCCAGCCTACCAGTGGACTTTTGAATGGGCATTTCTTCACCTCTGGGGATAGTCTTATGCTTAAATGCCTCTAATTTCTGTGAGGCTCCTAAGGGGGCAGGAGGCATCTGATCAACCTCTAGAAAATCAGTAGATTTCAGGTAAGCGGAAGTAACATGAAGGACAGTTGATAGAGACAACGTTGGTTGGTCACACTTTGAGCCTAGTGGATAGTAGGTATTGGAAGCTTAAGGTCCAGCTTCTAAGCAGGATATTTAAGTTTATAGATTTTGTGCTTACATTCTCTCCAATCTAGTACTCGTGGGAGTTGAATTTGACTGTATATGTGAATTAAAGTATCCATTCTTGGGCCCAGATGCTAAAGTTCTAAAATCATGGTGTTTTGGGGCTAGAAGAGACCATCCTATGTCTTTATTTTCTTGCAAACACCAGGGCCAGGTCTGGTTCAGCCCAAAGGGATGGTTCCTGGTTCCTTTGGTAAGTAAAGAGTTAGAAGATACCCATCTGGTTCTGTCACTGCCCAGTGCCTTAATTTTGCATTTGATGGGTTCTCCTCCCTCTCCAAGGTTTGGCCACAGGGTGTGTGCTCGCTGGAAGGAGACAGAGAGAGGGAAAGAAGTGTGAAGTCACCCCTCGGGGAGGAGGGGTGAGATGGCCACTCTGCAGTCCCTTCTCCACTCTCCTCCTGGGACTTTGGGCATGCATGTACACATACCTGGTGTGATTTTCAAGCTGCCAGTTCTGGGGTTTGAGCTGTGGTCATCCATATGGGAGTCCAGTGCCTCAACCATCATGCCACCTGGAGCCTCAGAGAAGTTAAGTGGGCCACATACCTTTTTTTTGGGAGAGGTTTTTGCTATAAGGTGCGTGCGCTCGCCAAACAGACAAACAGAGACAGAAAGCGAGAAATCACCCCCCAGGGGATGTGGCCACGCCGCAATCCCTTCTCTTCCATTCTCCTCTCAGGATCTTGGGCACGCAAGCACACACGCCCGGCATGAGTTTAAGCCACCGGGTCTGGGACTCGAACCACGGTCAACTATGTGGGAGTCCAGCGACATAGCCATTACGCTAACTGCTGGTCCCAAGGGCCACATACCTTTTTTATGGCTGTCCACATATTAGTGAGACTTTAAATAGTGTTAATGAGAGCTGGGACACAAGTCAGAAGGCCCACAGAGGGTGACTATAGAAGTTATTAGAATTGTATAAAGCATTTTGAAGAGCAAGATACTGCTAGCTGATGGCATAAAGGTTAAGGTAGCTGGATTCCACATGGCTGACTGCATGGTTTGGGTCCTGGACCTGAAAGCCTGAAAACATGCTGGGCATATATGTATGCATGTTCAAAATCCTGAAGAAGTGGAGGAGAAGGGATTGTGGTGTGGTCATGCCTCTTGGGGTGATTTATCACTTTCCCTCTCTCTTTCTCTGTCTCCTATGATTGCACATGCCCTATAGCAAAAACAAAATGAAACAAAACAAAACACACAAACATGGAAAATAAATATTAAAAAAAAAATCCAGTGGAAGAGAAGGCCCTACCTCCACTGACTGCTTTGTTCATTGTCTTATAACCCTCACTTTTAAGGGTTTTCGCTGACATGCTATTTTTTCTTTTGTTCATGTTGAAAAGTATTCCTCTTGTTCCTACCTTGGAGGAATTAGATTTGGAGTCTTCCTCTGTATTAAAAATGGAGAAGTATTGCTTAGACCAGACTGCTGTGTTTTCTGCAGAGTACGAGGCCAAATGCACAGTAGACCTTATCTGTGACTCAAGCAAACCTTTTATCCACTTTTAAAAGAAAAAAAGGAATGAATGTATTTTCATATGTATTAATGTATTTTCATATGTCAGGATGGTTTAACCCAAGTGAGTCTGGAGTCAGGACTGCTATCTACTTGCTAGCTGTGGGATCACCAGTAAGTTACTTATTTTCTCTAAGCCCGATCTGTAGAATGGGAATGGTAATACCTATTTTTAGAGCTATCTGAAGAACTAATTGAGAGAAAATAGATGTACAGTGCTTATTTTGGTACAGTATGAATTCTCTGTATTATCATCATTAGCATGTAACAGTAATAGCTGTTTCTAGTTCCTGACCTAAGATTTGATACAAGGATAGGTTAAGCTCACCAAGCAAGTTTTTTTTGTTTGTTTGTTTTTGTTTTTTTTTTTTGGTCATTGGGTGCGTGTATTTGCCAGAAAGGGAATGTGAGAAATCACCCCATCACCCCTGAGGTAGGATGGCCACACCACAATTCCTTCAATCCTTTCTCCTCCAGTCTCTTGGGACTTGGGGCATGCACCCATAAATGCACCTGGCATGATTTTCAAGTCCTTGGATCTGATACTTGAACTGGACCATAGGCCGTTGGGAATCCCCAGCACCTTAATCCCCCAGGTCCCTAGCTGGACTCACAAACCAAGTTTTATCTTAACTATCACATTGTTTGAATTCTTTGTTGGTTGACTTATTAACTCATATCGGCAGTTACAACTAGCTCATGCTGAATAACTAAAAGTTGTGAATAGGAAGGAACTAGAAGCTTCCCTGCCTATTTCTTCCTTTTTGGAGTCAGTTCTCACAAACTAGCAGGTTTTGTTTCCTGGACAGTGTCTGACATGGGGATTTTATTGGAGTAGGGCTGACTGGTTCAGAGCCTGGCTGGGTCTCTCTGACAGTGCATTCTCCTTGTCTCTTGCTTTCTGCTCTCCAGCCAGACACAAAGCCATTAGCTTATTAAGGGAACTTTGACTCCTGTCACGGTTTTCCTCTGATTTGTATGCTCATTTCTGGTCCTTGTGCAAGGTCAGGAAGGTACAGTCAAATAAACTGACCCAGCTTTTGTGCTCAAGTTAACTGTTTCACCCTTCCAGATGTACAGCATTTTTGATGTAGCAGTGAGAGTGGGGAAAACCCCCTGGAAGCACTCCTATTATATTGATCTGAAGCCTATTAAAAAAAAAATTCAAACAGCTTGTAAAGTAAAAAGTCACTATTTTTGGGGAAGGGCAGTCTGAATTGGTAAAATAATGGGAATTAACAGTGTTTTCAAGGGAATGCTGTTGTCTTAAAATTTTTTGGTGAGCCTCTACAATTTCTTTTTCTACCCTTCCCTCCTCTTTTTTATATATTCATTTTATGGTTGAGGGACACACAGAGAGAGACAGAGATACAGCCTCTCCCACAGGGTCCTGATGCCTAATCAGCCCCTAGCCTCAGCCAGCCGGGATCAGGGGCACACACATGCTGGTGTATGCAGGAGTTTTATGAACCCAAACTAGCAACTTTACCTGTGGGTCTACCTGTATTTAGCTATTGTGTCCCCATCTGGCCCCCGTAGTACCTTTATTACCTAGTCTTATTGCTTCCCTTATTTCCAAATACTGAGCTCTTGAGTTATTACAGAAGCCTCTTCCTACTTCCTACTTCAGGTTCTCCTAGACATTATACACTGCCACTTTGGGTCTTCCGATACACAGTGCGGATCAGAGAACACTTCTGCTTGGAAACTCTCAGTGGCACCACTGGCTACTGAATAAATTCCAAATGTATCTCAAGTTGTCTCGGTGTTCCAAACCTATCACAGTGTATTCCTATGCTACCACTTTAACTATATCCTGTATCATCCCCCACATGTGCCCTGGCTCCTTATAAACTGTTCCATGTATTACAGGACTGTAAGCATTGCCTCATGTTTGTGTCTTGGCCAGTTCTCTCACCTAGAGAACTCTGATCTTAGTGCCACCTTCTTCAGTAAGACTTGCTTGGTTCCTCCTCATCTGTATTCTCACTGCAACACCTCGATTATAGAATTCAGCATACCTTGTTCTGGTTAGTTGTTTGTCTCTTATTATATGAGCTTCTCAACATGGTTTTTCTTTATTATATGTCCCCAGCATAATGCTGAGTGTAATATGGACAGACTATAGATGGTTTTGTTGAATTAATGGATACATGTAAAACTCAGAAATGATAACAGTTCTGTTGAAATCTCACTTTTCCTCTAAAGCAGTCTTTTTAAATACAGTGCTAAACTTTTATTATTATTATTTTTAATTGCTAGAGGGCATGTGTGTTCACCAGAGAATGATGGTGTTAGGGGTGAACAGAAAGCACCCCCCTGTGGGATTGTTGTTACCTCACAATCTCTATCCTCCATTTCTCTGGCTTGTTGGGATTTTGAGTACACAGGCACACATGCCCAAATGTTTTTCAAGTCATTGGGGCTGGGATTTGAACCATGTGGTTGGTCATGTGGGATCAGACTCCCTTAACTACTAGGCAACTAGAACCCTGAAGCAGTTCTTGATCCACAGTTGCAGAAAGTGCAGCATACTCCACTCCCAGAGCTCTTTGTAGCAGTCTGATTCCTTTATTTATTTTTTAGAGGTTTTTGCCTTAGGGCACATACGCTTACCAGGGGAAGAGAGAGAGACAGAGACAGAGATGGAGACAGAGACAGAGACAGAGACGGAGACAGAGACAGAGACAGATAGGCAGGCAGACACAGTGAGAGGAAAAGTGAGAAATGTCCTCTTGGGGTGGGATGCTGCAATATCTTCTGTTCTCTTCCAGAGATCTTGGGCACACATGCACACATACCTGGCATGATCCCCAAGCCACTGGGTATAAGACTCGAACCGCAGTCTGTCATGTGGGAGTCCAGCAACATAATCACTATGCTATCTGATGGTTCCCAGTTTGATTTCTTTTCTGCTCTCAGCTGGTTTAGAAATTCCCAAAGAGAGCTCAGTCTCTGTTGTATAGCTGGTAGTATATTGAACTGCAGTGCTGGGAGCTACATGGCTGGCTGTGGGTTTAGATCCTCAGTCCAGTCAACTTGAAGCATGCTGGGCTTGCTCATTCATAACCAGGATCCTGATAAGCTGTAGGACTTGGGGAGAAAGGGATTGTGGTGCAACCAGATCCTTTTGAGGGTACTTCTCTTCCACCATCCCCCACAGTGCATGTGCTCCTTATCATGAATAAGATAAATGAATTAAAAAAAAAAAAGAGAGCCAGTCCTGTGGCCTTGTGGTTAAAGGAGTACTGTATGACTGTGTTTTGAATCCTGGCATTGGCAGCTTGAAAAACATTCTGGATGTGTATATACATGTCCCAAATCCCAACAGGATGGGGAAATGGAGGAAAAGGGGTTGCAGTGTGATTACACCCCAACAAGGAGGGTTTTCTCCCCTTCCTTTCTCTCTCTCTCTGTCTCTGATGAGTGCCTCTGACAATTAAAAAAATGTTTTTAGTAAAGGAAATTTCTGGAGGAAAGAAATTACATCCCTAATTCCTCTTTATGTACCTAGTCCCTAGCACAGTTCCTGGCACGTAGAGGGTATTCAGTAAATGCTTGTGAATACAAGAATTCTGCCATTTGGGCAGGTGATATGCATGTCATTTGCTCATCCTCTTTTGTCACTGGCTTGGGGATCTCCAACTCAGATATTTTTGGGCTAAGTAGGAAGTGGTTAGTGTGAGGCAACAGGAGACGGTGGGCTTGTGTCAAATAAGAGAGCTCATGTGCTCCGTGAGAGGCAGGTGGTACTGAATAGGCTTTTTGTTGTCATGGATGAGTCTGACTCTAGTGGCCTTATATTAGAAGAGAAACCAGAGAATCCAGACCTTTTGTGAAATCCCCAGGTACTACCAAGGCACATCATAGAGACTGAGATTCCACACATTTAAGTTCCTCGTAAAAGAATAAAGGGAATGGAGTTGGAAATCTTTTGAGGGAGTTTGGGTGGAAGCCTAGCTTTGGTCATGTCCTGTAATTTTCTTTAAAAATGTATATGTCAGAGGGCATCTGACATGATACAGAGAGATGCAAGGAAAGAGAGAAAGATGGAAGGGAAGGGGAGGGAAAGGAAGAGAAGAGAAGGAAAGAAAGAGAAGGGAAGAGAGAGAGTGGATAAAATGTCTCCAAAATAGGGTGTGGTCATATCACAATCCCTTCTTCATTTTACCATTTTACCATCCTGTCTGAATTTTGAGTAAACATGCTCACATACCTGGTGTGTTTTTCAAGCTACCAGGTCCTGGATTTGAACCGTGGTCAGCCATGTGGTATCCAGCTGTCTCATCCTGTAGGCCAGGTGAATTTTTTATTTTAAGAGCAATTTTTTGCAGGGCCAGCAGATGTCGTAGCAGTTACGTAGCTGGACTCCCACATTGCCGATTGCAGTTTGAATCCCAGACCTGGTGACTTGAAAATTACGCTGAGCACATGTGTGTATGTGCCCAAGATTCCAGGAAGAGAATGGAGGAGAAGGGATTGCACCATGGCCATCCCCCTGGGGGGTGATTTTTCGCTTTCCAAACTGTCTCTGTTTCTCTCTCTCACCAACAAGTATATGTACCCTAAGACAAAAACCTCTTTAAAGAAAAAAAAAATTTTTTTTTGCTATAGGGCATGTGCACTTGCCAGAGAGGTAGAGAATGGCAGAGAGACAGAAAGTGAGAAATCATCCCTCCTGGGGGGATAGCCATACCACAATCGAGTCTCCTGCATTCTCCTCCCAGGACTTTGGGCATGCACGCATACGTGCCTGGTGTGAGTTTTCAGCCACTGGGTCCCAGTCTTAAACTGTGGTCACCTGCCTGGGAGTCCAGTGATGTAACCATTACTCCATTTGCTGGTCCCCTGTCTTGTTATTTTTTAAGAGTCATGACTCAGTCTCTTGGGTTCAGTCCTGTAGAACATCATCTATGGTCTGGGCGTTATCCTCCCTTGTATTACTGGTCATGAAAAGCTGTATTTGTCTCTAGAGTCATCCAAGGACTTCTGTGACAAAAAGACTTTTTTCCTTTTTTCCTAATGTCCACTTAGGCGGATTTGATAGTCACTCTTGCTTCTTGCTATTTCAGAGGGCCTGGGGTCCAGCTGGCACAGCATAAGATCCCAGAGACCACCCCTGTTAATGACATCTGAGAAAGAGCTCTGGGTGAACAAATCAATTGAAAGGGAAATATATTGTATAAAATCATTGCTTAAATGTGGTCAGCCAAGGGGCAAAGCAGTATAGTGGCCAGAAGGAAGTCTGTGCCTCCATGGAACCTTAGTTAGGTTCATTCTTTTCATCATCCCTAAGTGCCTGTGGCCATGCTTACTAGCTTAGTCTGAGAGGTTGCCACTAGTGGTATCCCCACCCGAGGCATGGAAACTAGCTGATTGGAATATCATTGACGGAATACAGTTGTTGTGTCTGGTGAGGGGCTCTGGTGGTTAAAGAATGGGGAGGGGAAGGAGACTCCTTTTCACTGTACACCTTTGTGTACCTTTTCAAATTTGAACCATTTGCATGTATTTTTCAGTGTACCTGGGCAGACCTGTGTGTGGTCTTCTCTTCAAATTTCACTCTGTCCTCACTTTATTGGCAGTGTGTTTCCTCTGTGAACACCTGGATCCATTTAGTATAGATGCCTCTCAGAAGTGACAACTTTGCCTGTCTGCTCCCCAAAAGTGTGTTAGGGCTTCTCACCCTAGGGGCCTTTGGAGTAATAATCAGATGTAAAGTATGTTTAACCTTTTACTGTTTTCAGATTTTACTGTTTACTGTTTTGAAGGAAGTCTGAATACACTAATTTATCTGATCCTTACCACATTCCATTTTTTAGTGGGAAAAATGAGGTTAGGAGAGTGTAAATGATTCATTCAGGGTCATACAGCTGGTCTGGATAAAGCTGTGACTAGTCTGGGTCACTTTATCACATATTCATGCCTGTTACCCTTATTTCTTATGGCAATGAGGCAGTCCTTCCTTTTTTGAATATTGTGGGTTTTCAGAACTGTTTCAGTGAGGGCAGAAATGAGGATTGGAGGAGTGTTGCTTCCTAACTCCTTAGATTTGAGTCCTTTCCTCTTAAGGATACTCAGCTACAGAGGCCTGTCTTCTCTGGACAAAATTAGTTAACTGGAACTTTGGCTTGTTGGTCTCATGAATTTCACGTGCCTGGGACAGCCTTCTGGAACTTAAACTTGGGTGAACTAGTAGTAGGTTTCTCCATTTTCTGGATGGGGTAAACAGGGCTCACTGGGGCAATACCTTCAGGAGAGTTTGAATTGACAGTTTGATTTTCTATTCTTTGCTGAGAAATATTGCTGCTATTAGGCAGAGGGCTTTGTTTCTAGGTTACAAATCTTTTTAGCAAAGAAGTAAGTGTGGAATAGAATTAGAAGGACTTGTGTAGTCCTTGGATATAATTTAATGCTCCACATCCCAGAGACGGTAAACATTGTAAAGCGTGCAAGATGGGTTTGGATTAATATCCTGACAACATATGGCTTGGCATGTAGGGCCTTCCTTGGAGACCTTCATCACCATACACAGCTTGCCTTTGCCGGGTGGCCCCCTCCCACAGGTCTTCCCAGCAGCTGTTGTGCACCTGGGTGAATCATCAGCTTCCCTAAGCTTCGGGAAGGAAAAAAACCATTTTAACTGGTGGAAGCCCTCATACAGGAGGCGAAATAAACAGACAACCCTGACAGACAGTGTGTCGTAGTCCTACTTAGCTTCCCCTGAGTATGTTCAGGGTATTCACCTTCGTTACCAATTCGGGCTCATCTTCACCTCTGATTTCTTCAGAATACAACATTGAAAATCGCTTTGTCCTTTCTACTCTTCTGCCCATGACATCATGGGGTGTGGAAGGTCTTTGGAAGCTCCAGGGTGGTAGCAAACACCATAGAGAGAATGCTCATTTAATTCTAAGCACCAAGCAGAAGTCCTTTACTTTTGACCTCTACTATTCCTGCTTAAGTCAGAATTTAAAGCCTTCAAAGAGAATTCTGTGTGTGACTGACACAGCTCAGAGCGGGGGAAACTCCTTTGTAATCTCTGAAGAGAACTCTGAAGAGAGGTAGAAAGCATACAGAGGTAATACTTGTTTTTTCTTTTTTTTTGAGAGAGAATTTTGCTATAAGGCATGTATGCTTGCCAGAGAGACAGAGACAGAGACAGAGAGACATCACCCCCTAGGGGAAATGGCCACTACCCAATCCTTTCTCCTTTGTTTTCCTCTCAGGATCATGGGGATACACGCACACGTGCTTGTTACGTTTTAAGCCTCCAGGTCTTGGACTTGAGCTTGGGAGTCCAGCGCCTTAACCATTATACCACCTGCTGGCCCCTCTTTCTTTCTTTCTTTCTTTTTTTTTTTTTTAAATTTACTATAGGGCATGTGCACTCCCAGAGAGAGAAAAGGAAAGAAAAAAAGCACCTCCCTCCCCCGAAATTGGCCACACTTACGGTCTCTTCTACTCCATTCTCTGCTTGGGATTTTAGGCACACATGTACATGTATCTGGCGTGTTTTTCAAACCACTGCATCTGGGACTAAAACCATGAAGTTGACCATATGGGATCCAGCTGCTTAACTGCCACACCATTAGCTTGAATTTTTTTCCTTCCCCAGCCCTGACCTGTGCTGTGCCATGCCAAAGACAATTGTCTTTTCAACTGATCACTTAGGCAGGGCCTCTCTAGTTGGCAGCTTTTGCAGACACATAAATTCAGCTATTTCACTCAGATTCAAGTTCTACTGGGGTACTATCTCAGGCACATGAAATTAATAAAAGGCCATCGAGCCTCAGTTCTACTTAACTAACTCTAAGAAATATGTCTACCACGTTGATTTGTGTGTGTCTACCACATTCTCTCCTCTGTGGGAAAATTTAGCTGGGAAGTCAGCTCAACTCGAGGAAATCAAGGTGTATGGGTTATAGTATCACACACACCCATATTTAAACCACGTACTATCTGCGAGACTTCAGAGGGTTTATTTAACCTCTCTGCTCCTATTGGATCTGTAAAACTCCCTGGATATATACATGTAAGACCTCAGTAATGTTTTGTCCTATTGTTCCTCTCTCCTTCCTTTTCCTTCTTTCTCTTCTCCCATGCTGTCCTTCTAAGGCTGTATCTGTAATACTGACCAGAATATACTTGTCAGTCCGCTAGGGCACCAGATGTTGGAGAGAGACTCATTTGTGTTCTTTGTCCTTTTTATGCATTCTTTGCAGACCATTGCACTTTTGTTATCACAGGTTGCAGTAGAAACAACTAGATTCTAACCCAAAGATTTTTTTCCTGGTTACCACTGAACACCTACTATGTGCCAGGTCCTGCTTGGCCATGAGACTATAGTGGTGAATGAAACATTCCTCTCCAAACTCCCTCCTTAGAAGGGCTACTTCTGCAGATGGCTGGTCTTGTCCATTTTCTGTTGTTTCATATTAATTTCCTCCTGAGAGGGCAATCTTCTCTCTAGACCTAAGGGATAGTGCTTCTTTGTGCTGCATGGGCCTTGCCTGCTGGCTCGCCTGCTCTCAAGTGATGAGAGCAGTGTGCTGAAGCTGAAGGAGAAAGCCCCACGGGCTACAACTGCCTCAGCCACACATGTCCCAGGAGCCTGCACTTGGCACTCCTGAATGTTCCTTTTCTCCTTGCACACAGATTATAGTGTTCTCTGGTAATTTAAATTCAAATAACCTTCCACCCCACTCTCCTCCTTAAAAAAAAAAAAACAAAAAAAACCAAAGCCCTTGTATTACAGGGTAGAGAACAAAACAGGCCAACCCTGGTCTCCTGGCAGGCTTTGTTTTACCGTGTGTGTTTTTTATGTAGCCTCGCTATGGGTTGCCTTTAATAGGACTAATGTGTAATTCAGGAATATTTATATTCTGCAGTCAGAGACTCTCACATCTTTACCTCGCTTGTCATAAATAGTGTGACAGGTAGGTTCAAGGGCTTTAGCTGACAGGAAGTGGGGCTTACTTCTCTGTATTGGGCTCCAGATTTTATCCTGGCCCCTAGTGGGCCCTGCATAAAGAATGCCCAGCAGCCAGGTTGATGATTTCTCAGCTTCCAAATAGCAGCCTGAAGATAACCCCCTACTCCCTCTTCTTTTCCCTTTTGCCAACTTTGCCATCAGTTGCCAAAAAAGTGTGTGGGGGGAAGCAGGCAGAATCGCTCTCTGGAAACCATTTATTTGAGAACTCCCAGTAGAGAAATGCATTTTTTTCTCCTTCTCTTGCTGTGGTATATGACATTGTGATTTGGTACTGCATGTTCCTCTGCAGTATTGAGACCTGATTCTGTGACTCCTCCAGCCCTGTAGGAGTTTTTTAACAATAAATTGCTTACTGGGTGGTGTTCCCCTCGAATTCCATCATCTTCCCAGTAGGGTGGGGAAGTGTTTCAGCAGTTAGGGACCTAGTAGAGCCTCTGTTTCTGGCACTGTGACCACAGAGGGCTTGGTTGGTGAGCCCAGGTGAGCCATGTTTCCCACTGCTGCTGGAGTTGGGCATTTTCTACAGTTGGATTTAGCATTGAATCACACTAGAGCCTTGGTTGGAAAGGAGAGAGTACCGCATAATTATTGCTTATGTACCAGTTAAACCTATCAGCCAACAGATGTCAAGTGCAGGAAAAAAGTGCAATAATGTTATTAAAATGGCATAATAGTTATCATTATAATAATCAGCTGGCATAGCTTTTGATAAAGGCAGATCTTAAAATGAGTGCAGGGGGAAGGGTTAACCTTGAGCTACATACAGCACAATGAATGGGTGCTAACCTTGTAGGAGATGTAGTGTAGATATAGATAATTCAGATACGGAGCTGCTACCCTTTCTTCATAACTGGAGGAGCTATGGAGACTTTAGCAGGAGTAGCTGCCTTGCAGGTACTGCCTCTCTGATGGGTTGATGGAGCACACCATCCTTTAATTTAAGATACTCTGGACTGCAGTATTACCATCTTAGTGCTTGGCAGCAGTGGGTGCTGCAAAAGCCAGAGACTTCATCCCTTTGGGCTCATTTGGGCTTTTCGGGAAATCCAGCCTTGTTACCATGGCTACAGGTGATGAACTCTGCTCCTAACAGCAAATTGTACTCCACACCTAGGAAGTGATAGTGCATGTCAGTTTTGTACATACTGGTTGTGGTGGGTTGTGTTCATGGACGACAGGCTTTTACTTCCAGAGAACTTGCAGGGAGCTTCACTCCCAGTGCCAGTTAGGAAGGTGGTGATGAAGGGGAGAGGATCAGAGTGGCGCTCATAGATGACCTGCAAGGGCAGCATTGGGGTAGGAGAAAAGACTCTGCATTCAAGCAGACTTGGGTTTGACTCCCGAACTTACTATTTGATAGCTATTGGTCACATTGCTTAATCTTGCTGAGCATCAGTTACCTGTACATTTATGTGCTCATCGAGTTCTCATTTGTTTTTCACTAATAGCCCTGTCTATAAGCACCTGTCACTATGTCTGGCACTACGTTGTGCTCAGTAAATACTTCTGCCTCTCCTTAGCTCACCCCTGGCCACCTATCCTAAAGAATAGAAAGGCAGGGACAAAATCCTGCTTCTGTAGGGAGGAATTTTGGTCTCAATTACAGCTTTATGTGAACTTCAAGCACCGATGTTGCTTCTCTGAGCCATGATGTGTAGATATCCTCTGAAGCTGCTTCATCAGGGGAGACTTTGATATTTAATGTTTGGGTACATCTCTGCTTTATTCAAGGAGTAAAAGATAGGGTTTAATATCTCTTCAGGGAACAGTATACCTGCTTCTGCCTCAGAATCCTGTAACTTTGCCTTCCTCCTCTTTTTTTTCGGGTGGGTCACTTGGGAGCATCTACCCTGGGGATCACTCATTTCTTGCAGCGGCTCCTGGTTGTTTAGCTCAGTGTCTTACTGGGTAAAGGTTTTTGTGTTTCTCTCTATCTAGGCCTTTGCTGTGGACTTTTATTTTGGAAGCCTAGAACACTCAGAGAAGGTGATGTCTTTTTAGACTATTTTTGGCTGTAGGCCAGTTTATTACTATGGCTACCACCTGTCTGAAGAATGATGGGACACAGAAAAATAACTTTTGTAAGAAATTTGGGAAATAGGAAAGGAGAAGTTTGGTTTAAGGTCACATAGAAAAACAGTCAAAGTAGGACTAATAAATCTTATAAATTGTTTTTGTTCTGTGAGTTCAAGAAAGAGAGAAAGAGAGACAAAGATACAGCACCATGATGGTCTTGATGTTGTGATTCACCGCCAGCCAGCACAGATCATGGAAATGTGTGAGTCCAGCACACTCCGGGTGACTCCCTGAACATGAACCAGCAACTTTCCCATGTGGGTCTTTCTCACAGCGTTGTGTTTTACTGCTGAGCCACTATCAGGCCTCTAAGTAGAACTATTTGATTTGGACAGAGCTTCATTTCTCTCTCTCTCTTTTTTTTTTTTTTTTTTTTAAGTTTTTTTTTTTAGGTCAAAAACCGCCTATAGACATTCT